>NC_084664.1:120104215-120412965 GCF_028389875.1 Rhea pennata | reverse complement strand
GCAGTATCATGTCAAAAATATTAAGCCAAAAAAATGAAAGACCAAGAAATCTGGATCCTGCTAGCTAGACAGTCATATGTAAGGCTCATGATCCGTTTCTTGTTCCAGTGAAAATTTACAGCAAATAGACGAGAATTAACAAGAGCAATTGAGAGCGGTCCAGAACAGGACAGTCTTTTAAGCCAGTAGTTAGCGACCTATTCTGACAAGTAGAAGATTATGGCTTTATTTGCTGCTATTTTAAAAAAACACAGGAGGATGCTTTATTCAACAAATTAAGCTAGATTTCTCAACTTGTGAAAGAACATGAGAGTTGCTGAAATGTTGTTATAAAGCCATTTTCCTTTGTTCTGCACTTTTATGCAAAAAGGTGAAAGTGATTATACCAGTGAAGAAGTCTGCACTTTCAAAATCTGAACAGGAGAAGGTATCTCCTTCCTATACACAGCTCTGAATTCAAATCCCAGAGAAAAGCAAGGCTCTCAACCTCCCCCATCTCCTACAAGGATCATCCATGTACAGTGCGCTAACCTTTGCGGATCCATGCTTTGACTCTAGTTTCATGTTATCATTTTTGAAGTGATAATGACAATTTAAAAGATTTTCTTACTTCCAGCCATTCATTCTTCTTTCTTTCCTTCATTTATTTTACAGTACTCTTCAGTTATGCTTATGTCACTCCCTGCATGAAAGAATAAATGGATAAAAGAAAGGGAAACTTTTAGGTGGGTTTTGCCTCAAAAGAAATCATAAGGAACAGCATCCACAGGTTCCTTATTTTTCCTGTGGCATGCAGAAAACTAAGATTGAAAGGACAGAGGGAAAGGACAGGGCAGGTATCACCAAGCTGAGCCCCTATCCAGCTTATGGTTTCTGCACTAAGAACAAGGATCAGCAGCAGCAGCAATACTCGTCCTTCCCCCCCACCCATCAGTACTCAGCCAGCCTTTTACAGCAGTGTCAGGCTCTAGCTTAGCACATTCTGTAATGAATAGGTGAAAAAGCCAGGAATATGTTCTGTCATTCTACAAAGGGCAAAAATATTCAAATATGAATACAAGACCTCGATCCTGCATTCAGTTCCAAGCAAACTGAAATCTCCACAGCAATCTATTAGCTTCAGGTGACACAAATCACTTGTATAGGATTCTCATGTGACTTCTGATTTGAGTATGTGGGCTATTGTCTAAGGTCTTGTACGATAGCAGCATGTCTAGTTACATAGTTACAAGAAAAGAATGGTGTTGTTCAAGCCAAACAAAAACATTTTCTTTTTAATCTGTATAGAGATATAAATAATCTAAATGAACTCACTTTTAAGGGTTTTTTTAACTACATCTCTTGCATATTTTGTTGATGTAGGGTAGCTATAAATGTAATGAATCTAATTAGAGCAGAAGGAAGCATTCTGTTGCACATCTTATGACTCATGTTTTAAACAGTTATAATTTCTGACTTCTTTTGGAATTTGTCATCTAAACACTGGGATTTAGCAATCTCCACTCTGTCCTCCACTGTTTTCAATTCTTACTAATTAGAGCAAGTAATGAAAATTGTTTTATCTTGGTTTTAATGTTCTTTTCTTCACAGGTTACCTGTTTCATAGACTATACTTTAAAGAATTTCACCCATTTCATCATTCCACATTTGAAGTCCTAAATGCTAACATTTGTGAGATAAACTTGCTAGAACAAGACTGTAGTCAGAAAATATGTAGGGTGATACTCTGTTATAATAAATGACCAGTTTGGCTTTGTCTTTCAATTCTCAATAAAGAAAAGGTGCTACTTCAGTTTTCTGAAGCTCTGAATGCCAAGCTGTGATATTTCATGTACATGTCAAATTATGCTGTATGGATAAACTTTTAAAATTAGATGTACAAAAGAACTTTTATAGATTCTATTTCTCAATCCCAATCCAAGCCATTTGGTCTTCTCTCCTACTGTTTGTGCTTTTCTTTAGAAGTATCAGAATATGTATTTTTGTTGCCTTTTCATGGTAAAATGACCTACAATATGTAAGCAAAGCATTTTTTCCTTTGTGAGAGGGATAATTAATCCAGATATATTAAACAGGGAAGAGTAAACTTAACCATATTCTATACTAGAAAAGACTTGAATTAAGCAATTGCATCCAAATCAGGATATAATTATATTCAAGCTGTATGTTTACAGTTTCTGTCAAAGTAATTTATAAATCATCGTTTTCTTCTGTAGTAGCATCTTTATCCTTTATTTATGCTGTTTTATATTTGCTTTCTCTGCATTTCCTCCTCACTCTTGTCATTAGAACAAAAGGAGGAGGAGGAGGAGGGAGAGATTTATAAAAACAGTTGTTTGTCTGTTATTAAAAATATGGGAACATGGTTTGTTGAGAAAAAAACATCACAGTGGGAGCTGGTAAAATTTAACCTGGTTAAGTAGTGAGATGAAACTCTAAGTTTTTAGTCGAAAATCTTTTAGGATTTTTTTTCCTGATTTCTAAAATAGACAGAAAAATATTTCAGAAATGAATTTCCATACCAGCATTGTTATATCTGGTCTTGATGCCTTACTCCTGCTTACAGAGAGCAGGATGGCTTGAAGAAAGTAGTGTCAAATGAAATACGTGGGAGATTTCTGGCACGGGATCCACGTTGAATCCAGTTGTGCATTGCAGGGGTGTGTGATACTGCAGTCTTTGCTAGCTTGCCTCTGCCTACTTGTTGCAGCATCTGAAAGCAGACTCTTGTGAGGAGTTTTAGCCTGCACGGTAGAAAAGGTAACCTGGTACCCAGAAACTTTGCACACTTTAGCCTCTAAAGTCCAGGAGGTATCCTGACCATATCCATTTCCAATGTAAGGAAGGGCTACGGGAACCCTTAGAATAAGCGATCATGATCGATCTGACTACTTATTCATACAGTATATGTAACCAGGTAGCCATATGTTCAATGGCTACTGTTCTGTTATGTTTTTTAATGAGACATTCAAATAAAATCTCCAAAGATATATACTACTGTCATTCAGTAACTGTGGAGATAAAATCCTGGCCTAACTCTGAAAAATAGACAGAAATGAGTGTATGAAAGGAATCTATTCTGAAAAAATACCCTCACTCTAAGTCCCAAAGAAATAGTGAAATACAGTAGCAGCAGCCAATAGTATGCCACCTGTAAGAAAATATTTTAGTCACTCTCAGTTTGCGTTGAGAAAATTATTCTTAATTTATGATCATAATCTTTGCATTCTGTTATTCGCATTTACTCACTATTCCTCATAATAAAGACGGACAGATAGCTGATGTAGCTACTATTGTTATTACTCCACTAATATTCAGAGAAAGTTTTTTTGACTATTTATGTGGCTCTTTTATTATGCAAAATTGCAAAGGCTGAATATCACCCCTGCATTTAGCATGTCTGAGAAAGTTTAGGTTGCTCATCCTGTAGAATAGACTCTAATTGCAGCTCTGCCATATGGATTTGAGTGGAAAAATGGTCTTTGTGGGTCTAGGCTGAAAATGCAACTTGCATGGCTTTTCTAATACTTATTTATAAGCTGCTAAAAAAGCAGAGCCAGAAAAGTACAGATTTCTTGAAAGAGCCTGACATTTTCTCCTCACCCCCAAATCTCTACTGGTAAATGAAATAAGTGCAATAGAAGCAAATGTTAGAATATTCTTCCAAGAGTCTACAAGCATTATGGGAAGAGTTGGAGTTATTTTAAAGAGTTATTTTAAATAAGAATAATGATAAGAACTTTTATTTGTAAAGATTAACAGAATTTCAATGTGAGAAAGAGAGGTCAGACGTTATTTTCTAAAACATGAAATTTGAGAATGCTTATTTGGAAAAAAAATTACTTTGATCTGAAGAGCACTGAACATTAACTATTAACAGAGACTTCAATTTCCAAGAAAAATACTCCACCTCTGAGAGCATCCAGAAGATGTATTTCCAGTAAAATCTATTTCAAACAAGAAACAGAACTATTTGCCAAAGCAACTTGCTAGTATGGATGTACTGGAATGGCTTTGCAAGCTGAGATGTAGCCAGAAAGGATTTGATATACAAAGCATTTTCTTAAAGTCATCATTATAGCAAATGAAAACTTAAACACATTGCTGACCTTCTTGCATAGCAGATGTTGAGGTGTCATATTTGTTTATAGAGAAAACACTGGATTTGTCAATAAACATTCCCAATTTAGAATAGGTAGTAAAACTAGCATTGCTAAAAGTTGTATTTAAATAGATGTCAACAAAAACCAAAAACATGTCTCTTGAAAGACTAAGGATCTGCTTTCACAAAGGCTTGACCTTCTCAGGAGCTGCATCATTTAGGTCCTCTGAAAATTAGCCTCTAAATCATCCCTATAAAATGAAACATGAGAAATATAATGCCAGATATTTTTAGATCTATGATAATACACAGTTCTTGCTCTTCTGAGACATTGCACATTCTGAAAGCAAAATCTTCACACTTAAAAAAAATTCCTTTCTAATAGCCAGTGGAACTAAAAGTGCACCCAGACATAAAATGAATTGCATGTACTCATAAAAAACATGAAGAGGGAATAAAGAAGGAATCTTCAGAAAGGAATCTGTCATAAACCAAACTGATTCATTTTGTTATTGTTATTCTATTGCAACCTTTGTAGTTAATTTAAAGCATGAATGGCTGATGAGATTCTAGATTTATTAGAGTACAGTCTGTAGAAGAGAAACCACCCAAATTATTTTGCTGTTACTGCTAACAAAACTTCCAGCATTGCTTCTCTAGCTGATGCTATTACAAGCCTGAGAGATCCGCATATTTAAAGCTGTATGCAATAATAATGGGGCATGATTATCGTAAATATTACTTAATGAGATATATCGAAAAAAGGAATCAGCAAACCGGGGTTAGTGATGGTTATTCGAAATTACTATTATTTTACTAAATACATTTTTGGTTTATCTAATCTGCCCCTAATCCAGAAAATATTTCATGAATAAAACTGTTTGGTTTCTAGTTATTATTTTTAAGGCTTTTTTTTTAAAAAAAAAAGCACAGCCAACAATCTCAGCTTCCAGCTTTACTTAAAAATTGAACATAGGAGAAATGTAACCTTAGGTGACAGAATGTATTTAGGTATTCCAGAAACATACATATAGTCAGGTCTCAATTAGTAGAGATAATGTGTGAAAGGAGCTGGCTAGATAAATACAGACTGTATTCAAGTTAAGACATATATTCAGTCAATGAGGCTGCCCTAGAGAAAAGGAAAAATGGAGAGCCAACATTAACTTCAGTGGCTGTGAGTACTGACCTGCAGAGACACCTGCACTTCTTTCTGGTCCATTGGAAGCCAATGTGAATGTTTGTTTACATGCAGTGCAATTAATCCATCATTTGCCCCAGGGCAAACTGCTTTGGAGGGATTTTAAAGAACTAAAGGACATTAATGAATATTCTTCAGGAGTTCAAGCATCTTCCCTGGCAATAATCCAACCAAATACTGCAAGGACTCTGTCTGCGTATAAAAACAGCTTCTGTCTCCCATTGTATGTAGAATCATAGAATGAGTAAGGTTGGAAGGGACCTCTGGAGATCATCTAGTCCAACCTTCCTGCTCAGCAGGGTCACCTAGAGATGTAGTGCAGCGGAAGCTAGAGGTTTACCTTGACAAAGATAGTCACTGCTGCCATCTAGCACCTTTACACATAAGAGAGGTCATACCTCGAGGTGCAGCAGCTTTTGCTGTAAAATAGCTCTTTTGAAAAGTAATAGCAAAAATGACCATTAACCTTAGCTATTTCTTCTCTTGTGTATGTTCACTTTACATGAATATTTAAGCAGATACATTTGTGGGCAACAATAAGTATGCAAAAGGAGCTGGAAAACAGGGAATGTACACAAGAGTAGTTCTTGTTGCAGAGGAAAAAGATGATTCACGCTGTAGCTACCTGGTGAAACCTAATAGAGTTTCCTAGGATGCTCTAGTTGCATTTAACTACCTCTGAGTGATTCTGAATAGTAAAATTCAAAATAAAATTAAAATTATTTCTTATTTAACATGGCAATATTTTAATTAGTTTTCTTATTCATTTTCCTATTATTGTAGAATTCTGGTAGTAATAAAAGGAAATTACTAGATAAATCTAAGGTAAAATGGACTCAAGATAGAAGGTACCTCTCTTAGTTCAGAGAAAATGACTTTGCTATCATGAAAAAATTTACAAGTGTGGACATGCATCATTAGATAACTTCTGTCCTGTAGGGATAGCACCAGAAAGATAAACTTAAATTTATTTTTGAAAATTTGGTTTTAAAACTTATAAATATCTTAACCTTCTGGTCTTCAATGTGTGGTTTTTCATAGTAAAATCATCTGGGCATTTCACTTCACAGTTGTAAAAGCTGTGGTAAAAATGTTTCATTGAAAAAAGCTTATTCATTCAGCACAAAAGAATTTGATGAAAACATCTTGTAGTGAGCAAATTGTAGTGAGTTTCCTGGTCTGGGGTTGAAGATCAGGGCTTGCAGCTGAGTGCAAGGGATGTCTCTGGACGAACACCTCATGGCCAGGAAGCTGAAAGCATCCCAGAATTTCCAGCTGGTGGGAAAATTTAAGTGGTTTGGTTTCAGTTATTCAGATCTGAATCATATTTAACAAAGAAAAAAACCAGGGACTTCGAAACCCTGTTCTCTGTCCAGTGTTAGCCTTGCCTGACTATTTCCCTTAACAGCACCTATTTCTTTTCCCCTGCTCTGCGTGAGCAAAGAAGGCAATTGGTGAGTGGAGCACGTTAGAGTTGGCCTGGAAAGGAAAGAAATGCAAGCCAGCATAGAGCTACTGCAGAATAAGTAGAAAATTATAAATTTCACTATGAATATATGAATCAAAATGTAGTTCTTGGCACTTTTCTGAAATGGCAAATTTATGTGCTTCCTCTTTTCAAGGACCATTCGAAAAATACAGTTGAATCAAAAAGGAGATTAGAGTTTCTCTTGTGATGAAATCTATCTAAAAATTTAGAAAATTACTTAGAAGTTCCTGTCAGGTATTAATAGATAGATTTAGTGACTGTTGGAGATATTTTAGGGAATATGGAGAGTTACGGAATCAAGTTTCCATTTATTCATGTGTAGTGGTGTTTGTGTAACTCAAAGCCTGATTACGCTGCTAGCAACTCATTTACTAGCACATAGATGGAATGAATTCATACTGGACATGCCTAGTATTCAGAATCAAATCTTATATTTCTGTTGCATTTCAGAAGAGTAAGAACTTGCAGGTCTTAGAGTAATTTTAGAAGTATTGCCCATAACTGCAATTCTCCACTCTCTCTACATGCTTCTCCAAATCAGTAACAGATTTTCTATGTCTAGAAAGAAAAAGATGTGAAATCTCACATCCACACTCTGACACCATTTGAGATTGAAATTATATAAGAGAATTTTGGCTCTACTAAGACAAAATTTATATCATTGACTTGATCACTGAGCCAAAATGTATACTCCATGTTTATCATCTACTGTATATAAAAGATGACAAAACTGAAATAATACTAGAGTATGATGATTGCACATTTTTTTAATAATGCAATATACTACAACACTCTATTTTTATCAATCATCCATATATTCTATATATATGGAAACACTGATTAGACTTTCTCAGGACAAAAGAATTCAGTGCAGTAAAGGCAGGTAGGATTTAAACTGAAGTATGGATTTTTACAGAGTTTAAAGTCGAACACACTACATCAGCTTTTAAGATCTGGTTAACCACAGTTTACACTTTATTTATATTACAATTCTTTTACTTCTTTTGTTTACTCTGAGAATGGAAGGCCAGTGCTAACAGACCCCTGAAATATGACAGTGATGCTGGAAACTTAACCTCAAAAAATAAATAAGGACAGGAATTGTAATACATTGTTCACTGTTTACTAATATAAAACACAATGGTCCAAATTCTTAAAATATGGAAGCATTTGATTGAGTTTAGGATCCTTGTGCCCACAAACTACCTTAGTCAAAAAAAAAAAAAAAAAAAAAAAAAAAAAAAAGTAGGATTCATAGGATAGGTTATATTTCTGGCTTCAGAAATCTGGATTGATTTCTTGGTAACCTTTCTTTTGCTCTGCCACTAGAGCATGTAATAAATAAGAAAGATAGTTTTACGTAGCGTGGCTTTTGATCTTTTCTGTGAGAGTAAACAGGAGGTTATATGTGATACAATTCTGTTATTGTTTCCTTGTTTAGATCACAAAACTGTTTTTTCTACTGATTTCATATAAAACCACTGATTGAAAACATCAGATCTAAGCAATTTAGTATACATTTAAAATGATTGTAATAAAACCCATTATCTTCTGCTTTCTCCAGGATTAGTCACCTGTATCCTGAGCAAAACATTTAAACACATTTTTTACTAGGATGTATTTATTTAAGAGAAACTATAAAATACCCATTTGCTCAGTTCCTTTGCTTTTCATTGTACAGATGAAAATAAATGTAAATATATATATTAGTACACAGGTGAGCTGATCCACTGGAGAAGGAAAGAGCTTTGAGTCCTTGAGAACTCCTTGTTTTCAAAGGAGAGAAATACCTCTAATAGGTAAAAGCACTCCGATTGTATTTAAATTTGCCAATATTTTTACAGTTTTGTTTAATATAGTTCAGTTCAGTTTAGTTTAGTAGGAGAGTCTGAGAAAAAAAAGAATACTAGAATGAGATCTCCTATTTCCAGAATAATGGATCAAAGTGGATATACATGAAACGATTTCTCAAAAGTACAAATAGTACAAATGCCTTCTCTGTCGTGGAACTGGCAATTCTCCAGTCTAGGAATTAAAATACTCTGGAAAGTAAAATGTCAATGCTTTTATGAATTTTTCTTGGAAAATTTTTTTTTCATAAAAATTGAAGATTACTTATAGCATAGTTGTCTACCTATAAATGCAAACTTTATAAACTACAGTAAGGGGTTAGATAAGAATCCTGCTTAGATTGAGGTAATTCTCCAATATCTTATATCCTGCAAAGCCTGGAGAAGCCAGGTTTCTCGGACAATGGCTGGATGACTGCCAACTTTAGAGGAGTACGATTATCTTGTGCTGAGACATCATCCCATAAATTATTACTTATTTTATCTGAACCTGTTCTCTCATCCTTGGATGTAACATTAAAAAAAATCTTTAATAAGCCCAAGTGAGCAATCAGAAGTTGCTGAAGGTAATTTATTATTCTCCTGTAACATCTGCATGACCTCTCTTCCGTACTAAGCTCTTCTGATAGAAGAGTAACATTCACACTGAGATCAGGTGTCATGTTCACCTTCTGGAGAGCAAGGAGCTTTTCCTTTCCTGGCAGCCAAGTCAAACAACACAGAACCAGGTGGAAAGTCAGTTTCTTTTGAAAAGAAAGATAATTTTGACATTTTTCACACTGGATACCTACTCTACTCTTTTAAATAGTGTGTGCTTTTGCCAGAAAAGCAACTTATATGTCAGAGGCAATGGAGAAGAAAAACAAGGCAGCTAAAACCCAACAGGAATGATTCACTGCTTGGTCTAAACTGATAACACTGGAGTCCTGCCCATATTTCACTGTAGACAGATGAGGCTTCTGTAACATGATAGATTGGATTGCACGTGACTGCATTAACTCATTTCAGCATAACAGCATTTAAATGAAACAGCTATGGGAAAACTTGACTCTTCAGCTGTGCGGAAGTACTTATCAGCAGTTAGTATAGCTCACCACTGATCTCGTTCCAGCTTTGTGCTCTTTCTTTGTCTTCTGATTTCCTGAGACCTTTTCTGTTCATCATCTATTCATATTCTTGTATAAACCTTGGTTAGAGTTTCAATTCACTTTTTATATCAAGTACAATTATTATATTTGGGAAAAGCTACAAAAATAGTATATATACCAGCTCTTCCTTGTCTTATAAATGGGTTCTTGAACCTCTTCATTTTTACTTTACCTTTTTTTCATTTTTACTTTGCAGTTTGGTGAATCTTTGATTCTTCTCACAGAAACACTAAATTCTCTTTCTCTCAAATCTCTGTCCTAGAGCTTCACAATCATAGAGTCACAGAATGGTTGGGATTGGAAGGCACCTCTGGAGATTGTCTAGTCCAACCCCTTAGTCAAGCAGGGTCAGATAGAGGAGCCTTCCCAGAACCATATCCAGTGGGGTTTGGATTATCTCCAAGGATGGAGACTCTACAATTTTTCTGGGCAGTTGTTTACAGTGTCCAACAACCCTCAGAGTGAAGAATAGTTTTCTTGTGTTCAAGTGGAATTTCTTTTGTTTCAGTTTGTGCCCATTGCCTCTCATCCTATCAGCTATGAACACAGCTGAGAAGAGTCTGACCCTGTCTTCTTTACTCCTCCCCGCAGCAGGTATTTATAGATATTGATAAGATTGCCCTGTACCTTCTCTTCTTCAGGCTAAACAGTTCTAGCTCTCTCAGCCTCTCCTCATAGATGAGATGCTCTAGTCCTTTAACCATCTTCCTGGCATTTCCCTGGACTGCTGCATTTCATCGGTATCTTTCCTGTACTGGAGATCCCAGAACTGGACATAGCACTCCGGGTGTCTTACCAGTGCTGGGCAGAGAGGAATGATCACCTCCCTCAGCCTGCTGGCAAGGCTTTTCCTAATACACCCCAGGATACCATTGGCCTTCTTTGCCATGAGGGCACATTGCTGGCCCATGTTCAACTTGTCCACCAAGACCCCAGTCCTTCTCTGCAAAGTTGGCTCCCTGTCTGTGCTGGTGCATGGGATTATTTCTCCCCAAGTATAGGATGTTGCATTTCCCTTTGCGGAACTTCAGGAGGCTCCTGTCAGTCCATTTCTCCAGCCTGTCAAGGTCCCTCTGAATGGCAGCATAATCATCTGGTGTATCAGCGACTCCTCTTAGTTTTGTATTGTCTGCAAATTTTCTGAGAGTGCATTCAGTCATATCATCCAGATCATTAATGAAGATATTAAACAGTATTGGACCCAATAAATACCACTGGTGACTGAACTCCAGCTGGATTTTGAGCCACTGATCACAGCCCTTTAAGCCTGGCAGTTCAACCAGCTTTCAGTCTACCTCACCAATCACTTATCTAGCCTATACTTCATCAGCTTGTCTATGAGCATGTTATGGGAGATAGTGTTGAAATTCCTGCTAAAGTCACTGTAAACAACCTCTGCTCTTCCCTTACCCTTCAAACCGGTCATCTCAATGCAGAAGGCTGTCATGTTGGCATCCTGGAGTTGAACTTAGTGACTCAAAGTAAAACGGCTTTCATTTCAGAAAAACAAGACTCAGATTCAGTGCTTTTCTGCAGCAGTTAGACACGTTCATATTGCTATCTTTACATTGCAATGTCGTTTTGTTTAAAAATGAGTGATATGTTTCTTTTCTCAGCATATTTATAAACTATGCTATCCATTATCCACTGCATCCTTCAGTCTATATAGGCAGATTATATAGATTATACAGTCAACTGCAGTAAGACTTACTGCAGTAAGTGGTGTCTGCGAAGTCACTGGGCTAAATCAAAACACTGTTAATGATTACAGAATCACAAAATCACAGAATGGGTAAGGTTGGAAGGGACCTCCAGAGATCATCTAGTCCAACCTCCCTGCTCAGCAGGGTCACCTAGAGCATGGTAGACAGGGTTGCATCCAGGCAGGCCTTGAAGATCTCCAGAGAAGGAGACTCCACAACCTCTCCGGGCAACCTGGTCCAATGCTCCGTCACTCTCACAGGGAAGAAATTCCCCCTCACGGTCAGGTGGAACTTCCTGTGCTTCAATTTCTGCCCATTGCCTCTTCTCCTGTCACATGGTGCCATTGAAAAGAGTTTGGGCCTCTCCCCTTGAAACTCTCTATTACACTTTGTTATAGTATGTACTATACTATATACACTCTCTATGTTGTATATTATACTAGTATAGTATACTATACTACACTACATTGTTATAGTAATTTGTACTATTCCTTCATATTAACGTGAAAACTTACTAATAACAGTCATATTTAAGAAAAAAACTGAGACAAAAATCTACCCTTTTTATCTTGACCTTATTATAGTTAATATTATTTGTATGATTATTTCTTATGGTTCCTTAATGGTCCCTAGGAATCTCAGCCATGAAAAAGAACAACACACTAGGAAAACACTGGCTAGCAATGCAGTTAACAATCTAATCTTTCCATGTAATGAAATACTATTTCTGTTTTTCTGCAAAATGTGACTTTCAACTTAGGGCCAAAAGAGGAAAGAATAAGGGAAATTGCCTCAGGCACCACTCTGAGTTATGTTGATGCTGGCTCAAAATACCAGATGAAATGTAAGCAAAAGAAGAAATTATGGGTCAGAGGACTTGTGTCCAAACACTAATTTAGTCTAAAGAGGCAGTGTGCGTGTAGTGAAGAATGTTAGCATCTGATAGTGTACCGCTTTCCATCAGGGAGCCCAATAGGAAGCGGTTATAAAATAAAGCAGAAAGGAACAAAACATTATGGTTAGCATGTGAAACTGTCTCCTCTGAAAATCACGATTCTTCCTGATTTTTCCATCCACATTCTCATGATCTATTTTTCAGAAACATTGTTTGGAAAGTCAGGTTAATTTACAACCAACTCAAAGAAGCTCCTAAACTGAGACTATTGAAACAGTAATACTAGCAGTTCCCTCAAGAAGTTGTTCTTTGAAAGGGCTGGAAAGAAGACAGTTAACATTCATGTTTTTGCCCCATATTTATAGTATGTTCTTTCTTTCATGATTTCCAGAGTTTGGGGGTTTTATATTTCTATAATATCTAATCTGATGTTTGAAGTACATCTTCATTTTCCTTTGAAGTACAGGATATATTTTCAGCTTGACAGGTTAAGTGAGATGCACTGATGCCCCTGCTGGCACTATTAGTTCTAGTATTGTTGCTTTTTCTGATTCTTATATCTTATTTACACAATTAGGTTTAAATTGTTCATCAACCAGATGAGAGAGAACCAGATAGAAGATAAAATTTTCCCCACACAAACTGGTTGAAACTGTTGGTGGGATATTCCTTAGCTTTCCCCTGTAATGTGGGTTAAGATCTAATTTCTATAACCAGATGGGCTGAGTGTGAGATTTTCACCCAACAATTTCCCTGTCTTCTCGTTAATCTAAGATGTTAAGGATACACCTGTTCCTCCATTCTCTTTCCTATGGTCTTTTTTTTTCATCTTTTGATGTAAAATTTGTTACAGTGCATTGGAAAGAACTTTGTCATTTGTACTTTCTGAGAGACCTAATACAGGTGTTCTGTGGCCTCATTAAGATTCATTGTCTATTGCAAGTTTTTCTGCATTGTGCATTTCTACTCAAATGGACTTTATCAGCTTAGGGTTCAAGCAGTTTTACAAAAGAATTTAGGAGTAGAGGAAACTTGCTAATAAATGTCAGCAATTGAAAACATCGTCGTATTAAATTTTGGGCATTCCCTTTGGTGAAAGACAAATGCTTGGAAAATCTATTTTTATTCTAGAGCTTTGGATTTTTCTGATTAAGCAGAACAGTGGTGATAATGAAACTCTGTGCTGTTGTACACTAAGGAGAACCTGCAACCCATAAAGGAATTTAAGCCTCTTCAAAGGCTGCTGCTGATGGGCTGTGCTGAGAGATAAAGAAGGGATATAGGCAGGAATCTATCCCCCCAAATGATTGAGATCTCACTTTCCTCTGAGGCACTGAGGTGAAGTTTGAAAAAGGAAAAGGAAAAGGAAAAGGGGGAAAAGTCAGTTCAGGTCAATCAAGACAAAATTTGTGTCTTGATCAAAAATAATTTTCCTGAAAAAATATTAAATTACAAAATGTTTCAAAATAAGAAATTGTGTTTCTGAAAAGGAAAGTGCTGAAATAAAATATTAGACCTTAAACTTGCCCCTTTGCCTTCCTTCCACCTTCCTCATTAAAAATCAATCTACTCTTTTTACATTTTTAATTTTGGCAGATCGGCAACTTCAACTGTAAAAACCTCACATTTCTTTCCATCCACGTTTAATAGAGAAATTCAAGAGAATGTTCTAAATGTGTTATACATACTTATTGCATACACAGACACACATATATATTACCTGTGTATGTTATGCACATTTTATAGCAACACTACCCAATGAGCTACAGTACTTTGAGAACCTTGCCAGAATGGCATAAATAAGCCTGGACAGCAAAAAGACCTCTGTATTGTCATGCTGAGGTCCCCGAAATGCAGCCTTGTGGTATGCTTCAGGTGTATTTGTGCAGTGACAGAGCAGTCACCGGGCCAGCGTGGGCCATTTACATCATCCCACTCTCCTTTCAAGGGGGGAAAAACATAATCGGACTGAGAACTGTAGTGTTTAATTTCTGTGCTTACTACTCATTTCATGACAACAGTGAATTTTGCTTCCTTATCAAAAAAAATTGCAGTATTTCACAAATATCTCATTACTGTCAGAAAAAAATAAAATATCAAACACAAATATCTCATGCCACTACTAGGACAATAAGATCATAAGTTGTTTCATCTGTGAAAGATTGAAATATGACAAAAAGCATAAAATACAGACACGTTACGTTGCAGCAAAGCACATTCTGCACCCTTACAAAGTAAACTCAAACACCCCTCACATGTCCTTCTCTCATGGTATCACAAACACTTCAGAGAAAGATTCAGGTGTAAGCTAAAAAAAGAACATACATTTAAGTTCACATTTAAAAAGAGAAATAGCTCATTTGTTTGCTGCAGAGAGTTCTAGAGAGCTACAGTTCCCCAATAAAGCTGTGCTCCTAATAGTGCTACAAATTCTGGAAGTGTTTCACTGCCCTGAGCAAATACGGAGAAACTTTCCTTAGTGCCTCTCAGAACAACATCGGGTCACCCCCTGGTTACTGCTGTAGTTTTCATTTTTGGGGTATTTCTGCAATACTGATATTTTCGTGGTAAGAAATGATCTGTGTGAGGTAGATGCGAGCACATCCTTACAAGCTCTGTACTTTTAGCACATACTCTTGCTGCCACGCAAGTAATATCGATACGTTTAGGTGTAATATCTAATATGAACCAGGTGGGTCATATACATTATTTCGTAAAGAGCTTTGATTTTGTATGACTTACTCTGCATCTGTTGGCCCGGAAAGAATAACTTATCTGTCCTTTCCACTTTTATCTACAAACCAAAATCCATTTATTGTACAAATTCATAACGAAATTCTCTGAGGCCTTTATGTGCTGAAATCAGCAGATGAATCACAGAGCCCTGATACTCAAGCTTCATCTACTAAGGCAAGGAAATCTTGCAAAATATCTCCTTTGTGTCACTCCACCTGCCCCCACAACATGTCAAACATTCTCATGTAACCCACAGAAACGAGTTCAGCAGAAGACACAGATCAAGATTAAAAGGTAGAGTGGATTTTATTCATATACCATTGTATACAAAAAAAATGTGGGCCTGAAAATATATGTAATTTTTTTTTCCACTTAATGCTGCTGTACGTTGTCAGAGTGGGGTAAAAAGATCTCACAGAAATAAGAATAAGACCTATGAGGGCAATCTAATTTCTATTACAGGAAGGCATGAGTCCTTTGAAGTCACTGGTGTTACATACACTTACATTGTTCTTTTAAAAATTCACGTTTATAGTTGAAACAAATGTTTGGTAAATGAGTTCAGATTGCAAGCATATTGAGTCGACAAAGATAACATAAATTTGCGCTAAAGCAGCTCAGTCACGAGCTATGTGCAAAACCAGATAGTCTACAATCCTTTTCCAAATTTCTGTTTCTGGACAAGTTTGTTTACAGCTTTTAACAGCTGCTCTTTGTTTTTTTGATTTTTGAAGTTTATGATACTGTATGCTGTAAAACACCATGATCACATTTTTCTCAGTCTTTTCTCATGGATCGCCCTCAGTATCTCATAGAAATGAGCAATGTTTTTTAAGTTTTCTTCCTCTGAACAATCCTATTTAATACATGTGTTTATTGATGCATTTCTGTTACTGAAAGAGAAATGGGATATAATAATACCATATATAATAATAATTGTGCACCATCTGGGAAGAGTACAGGCAGTGGGTTTCTTTTGCTTACAGCTGCACAGCCTAGTGAAGTTTAGGCTCCCACTTTGCAACTCGAAGCCTTTGCTTGATGCTAGAAATCCTCAGAAACTACAAAAGATGGACAAAGAAAGGCGGCCTGCCCTCGGAGACAGGCCTAGACAAGTCTGGCATCTGTTTTGAAAAAGTCTTTATAGTGCCTGTGCGGTCTCCAATAAAAGCTAGGAATCTGGCAGAGGTCTGAGGACTAGTGAAATATAAGCATACTGAATACTTCTTGTAATTTATAATGTGTGGAAAAGTTTAGACCTCCAAAGATTTTATAAATGTTCACCAGCCTCATGAGAAAAAAGTCATAAGAAACCAAAATACAGTAGCTTCTTGTTAAGGTCGCTGAGAAGTAGAAAATGGTCATATCCAGGGAGGACTCAGACCACCAGAAGAATCAGCTCCAGCTCTAAGTCTAAGGTCCAGGGACCTCAGAGGAGTGCAGATGGGATGAAGAGAGGAGAGAATTTAGCTAGGAAGAAAACAGAACTGCAGGGGAGCAGGGCTGCCCCTCAAAACCAGGTCTATCGGTTCCCCAGCTAGCTAGATTTCTATGCACAAGCAGGACAGGGCTTGTCACTGCAAGTTAGACTGTGCTTTATGCTTCTGTCTTGCGTGTTACCTTTTTTTCTCAGTCTACATGTATATTCCAATCTGGACCTACAGCATCAGTAAATTAATCTTTCTTTTGCTATATGTTAAAAAGACTACCTATTATCATATCTGAACTGTATCAGTAATTGAGGATGCAGTATTTCCATGGAGCAACAGGGAGACTTGCCTCAGCAGCTCCAGATCACAGTGGTGCCAAGGGGAAAATACAGCTTCAGAAGTTAATTCCCCAGAGGGCCAAAGACACGTTTTCATCATGCAGTGAGCAGGCAGTGCTTTATTCCTATGTTGAAATACTCCCAGACATGTTAACGTGCCTAATGCTCCTCTTTTGACCTTATGATCTCCTAATTATGTCTGACTGGTGAGAATACTTGTATTTATAGTGAACCTGACCACGTCTTGAGGGCCAAAGCAGAAAGCTTATTTGCATTGGCCACATACAAATTGTCAGGCAAATAGGCTAATGTTGTCAGCAAGCAACCTCAGCTCTGCTCACACGGAGATATGACCTAAAGAGTAGGCGATTCTTGCATTACCAGCTATTCCATTTGCATGGGCTAAGGTAGCTGGAGCCTTGAAGTTCCTAAAAAAACCATCTGACATCATCTGTTGTAACGTCAAAAAGAGCTTATAGGTAGCCTTGTAGAACATCTCAGAGCCTTGGCAGGTCCTGGTCCAAGACCCTGGTAGCACATTTGTGTTAAGAGCATTCTCACAGAAGGCAAAAGAGTAGTCCATAAGCCTTGCTCTTCATTTGCAGGCCTTACAGAGCAGTCATAGACCTACAATTCAGAAGGGTGCAGAGACTCTTTTAAGAACAAGACATCCCCAATGAGTTAAAGAAAGTAAGCAAGAGGATTTAATCAATGCTACCATCTGGTTATTTGTCTCCCAGGCAAGGAGAAGGTGGAAGATGCTCTTTCTGACCATTAGCTGGAGCAATTCCAAGATGAGGAATCCTACAGAGCTTCTGACTTAGATGCTGAGCCCAAACATGTGTTTGTTCTGATGCTTATAAAGAGTTGTTTATTTATGAAAGAAAACAAAGTAGTTAAACCCTTCAGAACAATGACAAGCCACCTCCATATGCCACAATTCATAATAAGTGGAGTAAGAATTTATTGCTGTCTTTCAGCTAGGAGCTGCTGGATCTGACTATGTTAACTCAGCCTGTAACCCTCGTGTTTCCATGTCTGGTTCCTTGTAAGAGCAACCTACCTGAGTCAGTGGTGTGTGATGTCACTGTGACACTCACAAAGTGCAAACAGGATGGTACTACTAAGCGTCTGAGGAGTCTATCTGACTGGGTTAGGGGTCTATGTGGGGTTAGAGGAATTTTGTAGGGCTTCACATGAGGATCTCTGTCTCTCCTTTCCAACTCTAATCCCTCTTCCCCACCAGTCTGATCTCAGGACGCATCTTGGGAGATCCCAGTCCACTCCACAGTGGAGGGTGTACTGTGAAGTGCTTCAGCAGTGTACCAACAGCATAGCCAGGTAAATGTCATATTTTTTTCTCTTTTGCATGTGTAGAGCCTTGCTGACCACCACACTTTCAGGATCTGCAGCACTTTGATGAAGAGAGGGGAGGAAAAGCACCCTTGGCTATGAGAAAGTGAGAAGGGCATGTTGCCCACCTGCAGTCTTTCCTTACTGCCTGGAGTCAGAAGGTGCAGAGATCATCAGACTTCCGCTGATAATTTTGGTGTCCAGCGATGTTGGGAAGAAGGATAAAGGTACTGTGGATACTATTGGTACTAACAAGATACTGTTGGAGTAGAAATATGTTGCCCATCACTATACAGTCTGAAGCAAGTGACTGATGCCAGGAGAGAAGGAAGGAACGTGTAACTTTAGACAGTGCTGTTAAATCTTTATTTAGGCTGAGAACCAGTTTTTCTTAGTGAGACACTGCACTAATTCATATGAATCTTGAAAAAGGCATGAGTTTCTTTTCTAGGAAAGCCCCAGCAGTGCAGCTCACTGTCATTTTTCATAAAGGCAGACAGTTTGATTAATTTCTAATGTACTGGCACAGTTTGGAGTTCAGTTGTGATAGCCCAGAACTAGAAGTTCACAGAAACAGCAAACTGGATCCCCTCTCTCTTGGAAATGTCTTTCCCTAGAGGATAAGTTCTTTTTAAGTGAAATCTATTTATGCAACTCAAAAAAAAAAAAAAAAAAAAAAAAAAAAAAAAAGAAGAAAAAGAAAAAAAAAGAGAGAGAGAGAAAGCAACATGTTTTGAAATTGCCCTATTGGGATATCTCTTAAATGAAAAATTTCTGTTCCTTCTCTGGAATTACTTTTCGTGGAGAAATTTAAGCTGACTACAGCAAAATTACATCAAGTGGCTTAAATCCAGTCAGAATGCAATGCTTTAATAGAGAAAAACTGATTTTTCCTTTGATTTTGTTGATTTATAGACTATTTGTAGACATTTTTCTTCCTCATTGATAACAAGATGTTTTCCCCAAACTTTGGATGTTTTTTCAGCTAGAGAACAGAATCACAAAAACACAAAATCACAGAATAGCTGAGATCGGAAGGGATCTCTGGAGGTTTCTAGTCCAAACCCACTGCTCAAAGTGTGATCAGTTCATGACTTATTTCTTATCTATAGTGAATAACTTTACTCAGAATGTGTCTTTTTATACAAATAAGTTAAATAGGAATAAGGAAAAAATCAAATAAATAGGTTTATACAAAATTAAAGTACAAAGCAGTCACCAAGCTTACACATGTATGACTTCTTAAAACTTCTTGAAGTTTCATTCATTACAGAAAGAGTTCTTTTTCAAGGAGTGAAGATTTAAACATCTGGTGACAGCAGTGTTCATTGGTCAGCTCCCTTAGGTGTAGGAGCTGCAGTTTTCTGCTTCAGTATTTTCTGTTGTGTTTGAGATGCATAAAAATTATATTAGGCTGTGCATTGGTCTGCAGAAAATCACAGCATGTTGAAGGACTTGATCTAGTCTCTCAGTGAATAACATGGTAGTTACATTAGCTATCTAGTTAGTCTAGGGCAAAATGGCATAATATAGTATCAACGAATTCAATTTTAATTCTGCTCTAGGTCTAGGTTCTGTGGTTTAACCTAGAACTCAAAGTTTCCAATACGGAAGTGCTGGATTTAAATAGATCACTGAAACTTGCTATCCTTGTCATCCTCCTTGGTTTGGGCATGTCATGAAAACACTTGAATTCTGCCATTGACTTCCCTGGGAATAGAAACTGACATTTTACAGCCTATTTTAGAGTCTTTGTCATCAAGAATTTTAGGGTGGCATGGGATCATTTCTATAAAATCCATTGAAAAAATCTTCAAAGGGAGAAAATGGATTGTTTGGATATCTGATATCTTTAATTCATTCAAACTATAATGCAAGGGGGCAGCCAGAATGTCAGCTAGTAGTGCTTGGAATCTCAAAATCCCATTGCTGAGATCATAATTCTAATTCTATTTATTAAGTTAGCCATGCTTTTTAAAATAATATTGATGTATTGTTATACAGTATCTCATCTTGTGGGTTTTTGAAACTTCCTTCATTTCAGTGTCAGATACATTCCAAATACACTGAAATAGGAAAAAATACAATAATTTCCCAGTGTTGGATGAATTTTCCTTTTCATGTAATGCTTTAATTTGTTCCTAATTCTATGCCATTATTCTAAGATAGTAGATTGTATAATATATTTTTAAAGGTAGCTGAAATTTTTAGAATGTTGTCAGCATTTACCTTTGTAAAGTCTGAAGTAACTGGAATGAAGCCAAAATTGTGTAATTTTTTCTTCCTTTTAGTCATGTGACCTTTGTCATTTGTATCATTTGTTTTGCATACATTTTTCATAACACATTTATCTTCAGGCAGACCAGAAATGTTTTTCTAACACAATCATGATACAACAGACCGGAGTGGGGGCAGGTTTATGTAGAACTTTATTATACATGTAAAATAATATATTCTTGTTTCTTAGGGCAGGAGGAAGGAGTTTAGAGAGAGAGAAAATGTACAACCAAAAAATATACAGGTGAGGTGACAGACTGGACTGAAAAACATTGAGGCCCAGGACACTGAAATACAACAATCAAGACAAGAAGTCACAAAGAGGTTAAAAGAGGAAAAGAAAATTCTTCTGGTTGGTAAGACCGGAGAAGGAATTACATACCATCTGCTCTAGAGAGACTCAAATAGCTCACAGAAGATAGCTTGGTGTGTATCAATCTAAGGAATGAACTTCTGAACATGTTCTGGAGGTACAGTTTTAACAAATGCAGACATGAACTTCCTAGACTGAAAGTGATTTTCTGTTGAATACTAAGAGGAATAATAATAGTTGGGGAGGATGGCAATGCTGGTCCTCCCTGTGGTTTGGCTGGCTGCAGAGACACTGATAAACGATGATGGACAGATTGTCATATCTATCTCTATCGTTAGGGGGAAAGCCACAGCTAAATAGATTTTTGGTATTAGCATTCAGTTAAGTGGCAAAATGAAAAAAAACTTTAGGACAGATGCCCCAAATATTACAGGAAAACAGGTTTTTACCACAGTTTAGGATCAAATGAAAAGTCACTTTGGCAAGTAAATAGTGTTCCCTTGAAGCAAATGTTAAAATAAAAAAAATGTATTTCACATGGCAGTTTGTCTTATTTCACCAAAGTATCTGAGAAGGCAAATGACCCTGGAAGAATGCCTTATTTGACTTAATGGTAATAGCAGAGAGTAGAAAAGGTTGTAGAACCTTGCAGAGGAGCTGTGGGCATACTTATTCCTCATTCTTTCATCCTAGAAGGAAAAAGAAGAATGAAACAACCAAGAAACTGAGTGAGAGAGGGAGATAAAAGAGCTGGCAGATAAAGCCTTGAGGTAGCAAATAATCCTCTGAGCAAGCATTGAACAGCTGCACACATGCTTTACATAGAGCCAAACCTATGGTAACAAAGAAGCTGAAGGGAAATTGCCCATATTTTTAGTGGAAGTTTGTTGGACTGCAAATAGCATTTGAGAATAACGTGTAACAGATGGTAGCTTAATAGGAAGGGAGGCAGGAGGAAATTTACAGTACAAAGAAATGTTTTATGAAAAATCAGAATTAAAAAAAAATATATATATATTGAAGGGGTTAGGGATAATTAGCCAATGATAAGCTAAGAAGTTATGGCCTGTCTGAGGTAACCAAGCATCTGTAGTGACTGGATATATTTTGTGCAAGGGATTAGAGAAGAGGTTATGCACTGAAAATATCATTTATGAGAAAAAGGATACAATGGATAAAATACATGCTGAGATAGAAGGCATTAGCACAAATGCAAGGTCAATGCACAGACAACCTGTAAAGAGCCAGAGGGAACCATACCAGAAGTACGTGTAGAACCCTGGATCTGATTCGTGACAACGAGAAATTAGAAATCAGAAGAGCTGTATGGAGATTAGTTAAGGAAAAGGAACAAAATCTTATTTACCCTACTTTCAAATTGCTAATGGAAAGAACCAGTGAGAAAAGGATGGTACTATAATTATGGAGAGGGTAAATACGCAAAAGGCAGACAGCTACATCCTACAGTTATATCGTACTGTAATAACCTACTCCCTAATACTACAATAGTTTGGCTGCTGGGCACATATATAAGCACTGGAGGCCACAAAACCACTGAAGAGCTTGCAGCTTTAGTTTAGACTTGAGTCTTGATGGAGTTGTCAGGCCAGTATCCCCACCAATCTTACCTGTAGATACAGTCTCTAGAGGGAAGAGGATAAGTAATCAAGGTCTCGCATTTCCTCCCAAAGTCTCCTTGGCACACAGTGATGATGTATGCTTAGGTAGGAAGATTTGCTGTTAGGGCAACTCAATTTGTACAATACAATAATCAGCATTAGTGGGTCAGAGAGAGCAATTCCAACCCAAGTCAAGGAACAAACTTAGAAGAGAACTTTAGTGAATGAACATCTAAGTATTAAACAGAAATGGAAATCTCTTGGCTGAGTGGATAGCCTAACAGAAGGGTTAGGCTTTAGTAAAAGAAAGAGTATGTGGGAATTTGGTGCTGAATCAAAACAGTGGTAAGAAGTATTGTAATGTGTAATTCTTAAGGTCCCCAAAGAAAAGCTAAGTGTTATTAAGCTACAGTGACATTATCCAACCATGAGAGCCCCCAACTTGAAATTCATAACTGAACAGCACCTATGCTCCATATGCAATACATGAGAAGAGTAACCTAGCATCCGTGGAAACCAAACCCTTGAGCAAGAGACAATACATGTCTCATAGAAAATGCCAGAGGAAGAAATGTTTCTTAAATATTGCATGTGAATGGGTATATCATGCCTAGGCTAGAAGAACAGCTCCTTAAATTCAGGGCTCACAGCTCTGATCTTTCTCCCAAAGCCTTACTGAGGTGGTTTCAGGCCACAGAAATGGAGAATAGGAACTCCTGTTTTAAGTCAGAGCCTAGAGATTAGAGCAGTTAAATAAGATGCAATAGCCTAACTCACCTTCCTTCTGTAAAAGACAGCTTAAAGATATTCTGGAGAAGAATGGATACTATAAAAAAAGAAATGGATGAAACACACAAATCTTGTGCAAAAGAGGCCTATTTTTTTAATTTATATAGATGGAAATAAGAAATATCTGGGAGGCTATTTATCTGGCAAAGAAAAACATAATTAAATTTGCTAGACTTAGCTTAGAAGCAGCAAGAATCAATGAGCTACTGTTAAACAAAAAAGAAAAAAGAAGTATTTTCATAAAATGGATTCCTTCTGTCTGAAACTAAGAATATTTTCCTGCATCTGTTATATTTGATTCAACAAGGAGTTATTTAGCTGAAGACAGAAGGAAACTAGTAAGCCCCAGTGTGTATTATTAATATGTAACTCATGCATTTTAATGGGTCTGTATTTGCTTCATTGCATCTACAAAACTCCTGTTAATAGTAAGTAATGTTGTGCTAATGGGGATAGTGCAAGCACATTGAAGGCGATATATACCTCCAAGGAAAAGAGATTCAAGAATGACATGGTGGAGATATTATAGCCTTAGTTTAATGATGTTAGACTCCCATATCTTCTTCAAAAATGATCTAGAAGTAACTCGTCCCCATTAGAATATATTAAAATGCCAAATATAAGATTACTATAGTAGTATGATTTACTGTACTATTCTGAAAATAACCAGTAAGTGGTCTTTATTAACATATCAACATCTTCTCAGTACTGCCTTAGAATTACTAACATAGTTACTGAAAACTTATTCCTACTACTTTTTGCTCCTTCTGGCTCCTTGCACAGATCCTTAGCAGAGAAGCAGATTAGGTGGATTTCAGTTTGCCTTGAGTATCTTCAGCAGAACTGTTGTGAGCAATGCACAGTTGTCACTGACACCCTAATCTGGACTGCTGAACCTTTGTAAATGGTGGTGATGAGCTGGACAATGTATGAAAATAAAGCTTGGCCTGGGGCTGAAGTTCACTATAAATTAAGTAAAAAAAAAAAAAAAAAAAAAAAAAAAAAAAAAAAAAGAAGAAGAATCTTTAAGCAGCTTGCCTCTATATGTCAACAGTAAAACTAGCTAAACTGTCAAAATAGATTGCTTTCTATAGAAAGCTTAGACTTTCTGGTGAGAAATATGTTCACTAATAAAAATTAAGACTTATTCATGAATTTGATCATGGGAATGATCTCATTTGTTAACCTGAACTGGGCCTTTCAGTCCACCAAATCTCTGCGGTTTAGCAAAAGGGGAATTACATACCTATTGTGGAAAAACTCTCCTGGCTTTATAATAGAAAATAAAGCACTGTCAAGCACTTTACGGTGTCCAAAGTATATTAAGCTATTTACATTCCTTACAGTTAATGACTTCTAATCTCAAACAAAAACTGCTCATTTCCAAACAAATGTGGGCCTGCCTATCCACATAATATGTAAATGGGAAGAAAATGTTGTGAAAGCTGTATATGTCAAGGGGCACCTGAATGCTAGTCAGCTCAGCATAGGCCAGCTGTGGCCACTTCTTCTGGAGTTGAGTCTTCCTTTGCTTTTTTCTTTCTGCTAGGCAATGCTGCAGACTAAGTGACTCATCTAAACCCCTATTGAGTGTTCCTTTTATAAGTAATTTTCCCTTTTATCTTCAATTTGTTTGTTTTGCTACATTGTATTTTGTTTTATGCAACGCTAGAAAAAATGCTTTAAGGCGCTTGGACTGCAAATTTCTAGCATGGAAAGAAAGGATCATGGTTTCTTTGTCTGATCTTCATGGTCAGATCATTAGTTGGACTATTTTAGCTTTCCTAAAGGATAAGTGCCTCAAGTAAAACTGATTTTGACCTAAATGTTGAATAATGAAACATTCATATCAATCATCTTTTATATTCTTCAAAGACCAATAAATCAAAATCCTAAAGTTCTATATAGCCATCAGCTAGTAAAACTGTAAGATACTGAATGTAGTAAGAGTTACTTCCCATTCATGCCAAAAATGTTTTATGAGAATAATATATTATTGGTACTATGTCTACCTATAAGATACTCTAAAAAATGAGTGAGCCTATATGTCCTGTGAAGTACATTTTCCTTTAATGCATAATATGACATGGAGTCCTTGTCAGGCTCTCTAAAGTGCTGGCTGGCTGGCTAAATGGTAGAATAAAAAGACCAGGGAATTGGAACTCTTTATAGTCCCCTTTCTTCTTGGTCACTTAAGAGACTTAAGATTTCAATTTCATAGCTATATCACTGACTCAGTCCTTTCCAATCACTTTCTCCCGCCTGAATTGTGTTGTCTCTTCTGAATTCTTTCCTATTGTTAAGTGGCCACATCAGCCAGGTTTACTGGATGAGGCCTTCAGGTGCTTGGTGCTCTCTCCGCTGCTTTCCTTCTTTATCATAGCTGTTTCTAGTTTGTTTGTTGCTTTTAGCTGTTGACAATTATATCTTAAAAAATGATGTCCCCATATGCATGTCTAAATGGAGAGCAGCTTGCTAAAACTCTAATGTGAGCTCTACATTCAGAGTTTCCTAATGTTCATGCTCACTCACTGTACTTTGTTACTGCAGGTGCAGATTTACTGAGCAACGAGTGCATGACTGCATGCAGCAGAAGGGTGGGAGCCCTGGTAGGAGCAGAAGGCAAGAGATGGAGGGATAAGAGATCTCTGTCCTGATCCCTGCTCCTCAGCCTGTACTTGGGTTCCTGGCACAACACCCACCCCAGTCCAGAGCACAGCTGCATCCCAGTTTGCATTCTGCTGCTGGAGGAGAGGAGAGGGCACTCCCTGTTAGCCCTGTCTCAATTTCTATACACAAATAAGAGAAAGGGAAAGGGGGAATACTTTAGAAAGTATCTTTCTGTCTCAGCATCTCAAGTATTACAGATGAAGCTACCTTACCTATACCTGGGCTCTCAGGTAGAAGCTAAGGTGTTGGACTACCTTCTTCCATTTCGTGTGCACTACCAAAGTAAAGGATATAATATACTGAACAAATGCTCCTGGCCTAAAGGACAAAAGATAGGAGACGAAACTAGATTGGAAAAAATGTAAAACAAATCATATTAACATGGTGAAGTCTGCAGCGTTGGATGCACAGTTTGATTTCCGCCTCTTCTCTAGATTTCTTATGTATCCCTAGGCACATGACTTATCAGCTCTTGTGTTTCATTAGCTATGAAGGGGAAAACAGTCCCTTCTCTGGTGATAAAGGATTATGTAAAGATACACATTTGAAAGGTAAGCTTTTCAGCTTTTCAAGAGGAAGAGGAGCCTTCAAATACCGAGGACAATGCTGTTAAAATAAAATATTCAAACAAAATAAATAAAGGAGAATAAAAACAGAGACAGAAGCCAGGCCTTTAGAAATGTATCTTTAACTTTAAGACATAAAATATTGTAATTTTAGAAGTAGTCTCTGTCTAGGAATTATTTCTCTATGGCATAGACACAAGATTATTGTTGAAGAGTGTCTTTCAGTCTTCCAGTACATTAAGATAAAGCACTACAGTTTACATATCCAATTGGCATTTTTTTTTCATTTTAAAAGCATCAGAGCACCAAGAAAGTATTTTAAAATGACATGCATTGACTTATATATTGGTACTAAGATTTCTTCTATACCGCCTGCAAGCAAAAATCACAGAACTAAGGTGTTCCCATAGCAACTGCATTTTAATAAGATGAAATTTCCAGTTTGATAGAGCTGAACAACTAATAATGTCAGCTTCCAATGTTGCAGAAGCTTGGATGTCAGGAAGGGTCAGTATAAACCATGGGGCTAAAATTGATTCTTTGCGACATTCATCTTTATTGCTAGCATAATTCTGGGAAAAGACAGTAAATAATATGATTAAAACTAATCTTATTTCCACACACACCTCATATCATAGAACATCAACATTCAAAATGCATCAGTTTAAAGTTTATTCTTATATTTATGTGAGATGCACCATACTGTCACTGCAAGCCCACTTTTCACTCCTGAGTTTTTAGTAGACAATACTTCCTGAGAGAATTCCAGGCACAGTTTTTCCTGTTACTCTCATGGACACACACTGACAGTCAATGTATACGGATGTTTGTCACTCAGGACATCAAAACTCAGCACACAATTTCTACGGAAAAATCACAGCCTGTTTAAGGTCAAGAATTGAATTCAAATGTTTGTTTTTTATTTTTTAAGAACCCAAAAATCATGAAGCGGGGCCTGACTTCTAAAGTCAGTGGGAGCTCTTTCAAAGGCTAAACAGCTCTTCGATTTCCTCTTCAGTTTCTGTCTCTGCGGCTCTGGCCTAGCAAAAGCTTTTCTGAAGGTTTCGGTGGCTTTGGACTGGAGCAACTTGGTGAAAAGTGGAGCTCAAGAACCACTGATCTCCTTGACATGAAACCTCTTTCCTAAGTTAATAGTATGGTGAATTGCCTATCGGTTAAGGATATTATTCAGCACCACTGTGATGCTGATTTTCTTCAGAAAGTAATTCTAGAATGAATTCTTGTCACAACATGAAGCTGTTCTATTTCTCCCCAAAATAGAAGTAAAATGAAAGTATAAATTACCAATATACTTTTCCAAAGAAAATCTTTTTGAGAAGATATGTTTTTAAGGAAAACATCAAAATTCAAGATGCTTACAATAGAATGGGAGCTGGTAACATGGGAACTTGTGTTGAAATTTTTGTTTAGGAGGTCATTTTTCCCTTGGGTTTGTCATGAGCTATAGGACTACGTTCATATTAATGTATAATCATGCTATTCCCTGGCCTAGAGGACAACTACCATGAAAAGCCCTACATGCATACCATAAGATCTCATTAGAATGGGTGAGCATTCCCAGATTCCCTGCTGGGAATGACTCACTTTATTTCCTGAGCCATGCTTGGGAAGGCATGGTTGGTTTGGGCTAAAACAGTGCCATCCTAATGCTATTAACAATGGAGTTTAGCGCTGTTTAATTTGCTAATATAGAAGTAGCCTCCGTGACCACAACTGAGCCAAAGGTTCTCCAAATGTTTAAAATATGTAAAACACTGCGGAGAACTAGAAATTTCAGATTATACTTTTCTTTCATATCCGTCTAAGAGAAAATATTTTAATGTATTGTTTCAAACAAAGAGTAAACAATGGCCAAACCTCTGGGTTTTGTTAGTGATGTGTGTTACAGCCTAAATTTATATAGCTCTCCTTATAAACTGTGAATGAATGAAATATATCCTATTGTAGGGTAGTGTGTATTTAGCATCTCCTGAATATAATTGCTAGGTAGCATTTTCATAAATTTAACATAGCTTTTATGACAATCACAATTGAACTTCAAATAAAGATTAGAGTTGAGGGGTTTGAAAAATTTCACTAAATGAAAGTAGATGTATATATATGTCATACATCTACAGTGAAAAATCCTTGTAGGTCATTTTTGTCTATGTCTATGCAGTTTTTGATGATAATTTTAGTCTTTTGTATACAAATCTCTAATTTAAAACCTTAATGCAAATTACAGAATGATTATATCATACAAATATACTATGATAGTGTATACAAATTAAGCAGCATCAAAATATTCCTGTTTAACCCTATTCAGCCCTATTTTTCTCTATATTTTCATTAGTTGTCCACATAGTGACTATTACTCATATTGTACACAATTCATCAAAAAATTTCCTATTAAGACAGGAATATGATTAATGATGAGAGCATATATTTATAAAAACATATAAACAAAAGTATTAACATAATGAAAGCAGAATGTCTTGAATAATTAATGTGTTATCTTGTTAGATTTCTTTAAAATTACATTGTTTTACATGCAGAGGCACAGATGCAATTAATTCAGTAGAACTCTATGTGGCTTAAGTTGTCATGAATTTGGCCCCAGAGGTTCTGTTTGTCTTTTCTTTAGATTTCCCATGAATGGTGATTTCAGACTGTTTATATTTGTAGTACATGTGTGTGTGCCGAGATGGGGGATAAGAGGCGAAGCTGCAGACTGGGCAGTAGCAAGGATGGAGCGTCAAGCAGAAGCCACAGAAAATATTTAGCTAAAAGATGTCAGTGTCAGCTTTAAACCAACCTCATCCTGTAATTATCTTTCAAGCTGTGCTACTCTCTCATTCTCCCTCTTGGTGGTTATGAAAGGTGTCAGAGTGACTGAACTAGAGATGCTGATCCTGTGTTCATGCACAGATATTAGTGCAACTGATGACTGCACAACACCATTTAAGGAGACATACACAGGCATAAACAGACAAATTGTCTTTTGAGATGGCAGAGTCATTTAATCTAAAAGCCTCTGGCCTTCTCTTAGTGTGCCTGTTACCAATTTCTGTAACATTTTTGTAATATCAACATTAACCACTAGGAACTGTGGTTGGCAGCAATTATTTGGAAAGGTTGGCAAATAGATTTTAGGTGGTAGCATCCTGATATTCTAGAAATGATCAGTGCTTCTTGTTTTGATAGAAAAGTCATTTTTATTTTCCTGTTCAAATATATTATTCTGAAGTGATATCCAAAACTTAAGGCCTAACATTCCCGCCTCCTCAGGCTTGTGGGGATAAAAAACGTGAGCCAGGAGCTGGCACTCTCAAGCCAGTTTTTAGAAAGCTGCAGCACAGACGTGCTGTAACAGTTCTACCTAGCGACGCCAGCCACCGTGCAGGAGGGCAGCGCAGCTCCTGGCGGCCCTGCCCCAGGGGTCCCTCACCGCATCCTCCCTGCAGGAGCACCGTGCCCCGAAACTATCCCAGCTGCAAGAGCTGGGACAGTCTGCTTTCGCCCCTCGCTGCCTACGAGCCGCCCCACTGTACTCGTGGGCTCCTTAGTGCCCCAGCCTTGCTATTAAGAAGTAATCTTCCTTGATGCAGAAGTGAAACGTTTTTGGCCCCTACTGTGCACAAAAGTCAGGAGAGTGCCCAAAAAAGGAACTGTAACATTAGGACGTACCAGTCTTCTCCTTAACTGTAATTTAATCTAGATTATTGTGCTCTAATCGATGGCATCACTTAACCAAGAGGAAAATGTGCAGTGTGTGAAGAGTTAGAAGTAATATGGTGTTAAGTAGCAAATGTGACTTATGAATGTGCAGTATAACAGCCTTCATTGGGTTTAGAGAAAGCGAAAGGAAAGAGATGGTCCCAGTCCCATAAATCTAATAAGCTAGAAATGAGGAGAGGCAATAGCCTGATGTTGTGGATGGAAAAATATAGGCTAAATGTGAAATGATCATGAGCAGTATGCGCAGGATACGGATCTTTCCAAGGAACAAGGTTCAAAAAGTGATGCTGAGGAGGGGCAGAATAACTCTCTTAACCACAGCCTTACATGACGTTTACAAGTGGGTCAAAATTATCCAACCTTTATAATTTCTGTTTCTTTCCTAAGTCCCCAATATTAAAGCTGTTATAACAGCTAAGCAGGCTGTACTTTAATTTGAAAAATGTTTTAATTCTAAATAGAAGACCCAATTTTAAATCATATGATAATATGGAAGCAATTAGAAGTGTATCATGTTCACTGGGCTCCTCCTAATTACAATATTTGCATAAAAATATTGAGCAAGCTGCTGAATAGAGAATTATATGCAATTGTGCTTTGCAGAATGTATTAACTTACTGAACTTCAAAATAGCCTGCAGTACAGATGCAGGAAAACCTCACCATTTTGGATTTTAACTAATGCAAATAACTGAGTTCTCTCAACACTAACTTTGGTATTATCTGCAACGATCATCCTGAGAAATATCTATTTACTGAAAGCACTTGAAAATAATTGCTTATTTTGTTTCATCTTACATCAAAAATTAATTTTCATTGGAAAAATCTGTAGCATAACTGAAGAATATGTTTCTGTAGTACAACAAACTTTCACTAGTCCAACCAGCAGTAGGACCACAGCACACTCTAATTCACAAAGTTCCATGGTATTTATTGCTCCCATTTGTGTAGCATGGGAAACCAGGACATGGCATTTAAAGAGCTTGCCTAATTATATGCAAATGTCTGCAGTAAAATCAGATGAGCTGCGAGGAGTTGTAAGCCGCTGTCTCTGAGCTTCATCCACTAGACCACACTGCAATCAAATTTCCAGATGTCATTGAATTTCAGTGACTCACAGAGAGAATCATAAAGGCTTTTAAGCATAAAGGTATATAGGTACCTGGATTGGCAAATTGCAATATTAAAAAAAAAAAAAAGAAAAAGTGTGAGATGGTCTGTTTCTTGAGGGGTCTAACCAGCTCTGCAGGTAACATGTACTCTCCACAGTCTCTTTGGACGACCTTGGTCCATGTGGTTGTTTACAGGCACTATGAGTTTGTTTCTATAATGGTGTGCTGATTCTTAGGAATCAGTCCCTCAAATGTAAACTACGTACTGTTTTCTTCTATAAAGTAGTAACATCACAAAAAATGTTCATATTAATGTAGTGTTCGTGGACAGCGATGGGCTGACATTTATCATTATGGTATATATTTCACATAGCAACAGCTAATTCGGCAGGAGTTAGCGATAAGATTTGTAATGAGCAGCATGGGATATGTGTGACCCAGTAAGGTGTATTGAATGCAACAAGACTCAGTGAGTTTATTTTACATATTTTTTTGTTAGACATGTGATTGGGGAGTCATATCCATCACGGCCTGAGCTGCTTGTGGCCTCACAGCCTCTGGGGGCAGGACTGGGGACAGAGCCAGTGCCTATCGTGTTTGCTGTTCGCCACATGACAAGCTGGTTGGGTGACTACAGGGTTAAAGTCTGAGTGAAGATTACTCAGAGCGTTCAGTTTCAAGGGTGAGATCAAACCTCGAGCTAAAATGACAGTATAAATATACCAGCCAGAAGGTTTCATTTCAGCTCAAGGTTTTTAAGAGCCTATTACCCTCATGTTATTTTCAGAGAAAATGTCTGAGTCTACCAGAGACATAAGATTGCACTAAAAATGTTTAAGACTGGCAGGAATGGACTGATGGAAATCTCAGTTTTTTGTATAACTGATCCACAGGTATTTGTATCAGTTGTTAGGGAGGAAGAATATACATTCTAGTTTTGTTTGACATAGAAACAATTTATTACCGGTTCTCTCAAAATGCAGTAAACTTATTCTCAGTAATATGCGTTCAAATGCTTAATATTTTAAACACACAATTCAATGAAAAATTCAAGTGATGTATTTTAGTAATTACAGGCAAGATTGTGAACAGGCATAACCAATGGGACATAAAGTATCTAATAGGCAGTTCAATTTATGGGCCTGTTGTGAGCTGAGCTTATATTTAATCTTTATTGTGATAAACAGTGCTCAAGGGGATGAGACATCTGTGCATAGGTGGAGTTTAATTTAGGAGATTAACACTGCTGAAGATTTATAATCATAGGATTTTCTGACTGTTGGAAAGTTTTATACGTAGGCTATTGATCAAGCAGGAAGAATGATTTAGCAAACTATGCTGGTTCTTTCTATTGGCTTGAAAAAAGAAAATGAATGAAATGTGAGTTGGGATGTCTGCAAGTTGTTTTACTTCACTCAGATTAGTATTTAATGACTATTATGGGTATTTTTTCTGAGAACAAAATTTAAAATGAATTGAAAAAAACTGCCTGTGAATATAAAAGGCAACTTACTCATGAGGATAATCATTGCACTCATTTTTACTGGCATAAAAAGAAGAAATGTCCTAGCTTCAGAGAAGTTGTGTCTATCTGTTGTGAGGAAAAAAAATGAATTTCCATGTAAGGCTGTAAACTTTCTCCACATTTTGCTTGTGAAGTGAGCATTATAAGATGCCCATGAGAAAGGCCTTTCTCCAGGGAATCCTCCAGAGATACTGCTGGCACACCTTCCCTCCACTCCCTCTATTAAAACCTGAGCAATCATAAAATCCTCCTGTGGTGCAGTAATGCACTAGTGAGAGTCCTCTATCCTGAATCTGTCACTCAGCTCACATAGTGTCCCCTCCCTGAGTTCCCCCACATGGACTGACTCTTGGTTTTACCATGGACTCTCCCACTCCAATATTGGAGAAATCACTGGAGAGCCCCCATTCAGACGCAGAGGTAATAAACACTCAGTATCGACCATAGTGTGCCTTATATTTATGTATCTGTCCCTGCCGGCAGTCCAAGCGTTGCCCCTGCCTCACCCTTACAGTTGCCGTAACTGCAGGATGACAGCGCTGCAGCCAAGGAGAGTGAAGGGGGAGGGCGAGAGCCAAGCAGGGGCTGCTCGCCTGCGGCTGCCAGGATGGCCCCAGACGGATGGTGGGGGGCAGTAGCTGCATTGCTTGCCCCTGGCAGTCCTTGAGGACTGGCCAGGGTTGGCACAAGGGGAAAATGTTACCCTGAAGGCAGCTGAATCACTTTACGGGCTCTGCCCTTTTTGTGCAGTAAGCAGCTCAGAAGCTACCCAGACGGTTAGAGTCTGTTGACAGGCACTCGAGCCTTAAATAACAAGGTGTTGTCTTTGCAGCAATGAGCAAAAAATCTGGAAAGGGAAACTGGATATTTGTGTGATGTGAAGGCAGTAGCACAGGGATCGATTACAACCCAAACTGAAAAGAGTTGGGAAATAACCCCTAGGGTAGAGCAATCAGCTTTACAAGTGGCTAACAAATGCCATGTGCACTATGGTAAAGCCCCAGCTACAGTTACCCGGGTGAGAACAATAATAAGTGGACCCTCCTGGGACCCAGAGGTGTACCATGGTAAAATCTGGAGTACTTCATCTGACTTGGAGATTGATTGGATTCAAGGAGAACCAGCTGCTCCTCAGGTCCGACTTCTTGTGCAATTGAAGAGGGAGAGGTAAGGAGATGGGAACACAGTCAAACAATTTAGGGCATATACCCCAAAGGAACCGCATGAATTTCTAACTACTCTCCAGCAGCAGCCTGAGGAGTCTCTGTTAGCCTAGTTAGTGAGAGCATGGGATGCAGGTGCCAGATCATTTACTCTTTTAAGAGAGGAGCTGAATTTAATGAGCCCCTTATCAACTGGTGTTCAAGTACAGTATTACCTGCGAGATGAGGCAGGAAATGTTATTGAAGCTCCAACATTATATCAACGGTTGTGCACCGCTGTGGTAGATGCTTACCCATCCACAGGTGAAGAAGCCACTACTGTCGGAGGGTGGCGTACTTTGGGGGAAGGGATCAACGTGTTGCAGCAGCTGGGGTAGAAATCTGGTTAGCACACAGATATGGACCAGGTGGTGTGGAAATAATGCAGTAGATGAAAACTCAATTATTAAAGGAGGCTTTAAGTGCCTTAAAATCATTGCTTCTTGGCACAGTAATGCCTGCAACTGGGACAGTAATAGCTTTGGTAAAGCATATAAGGGGTTTAGCACTTGTTGGATAACCAGATACTAAGGAGCGAGAGCGGTTTGGAATTCCAAGGTGAGAAAATAGGCAGGGACTGCTAAGGAGTAGAAAGGTATCGAGGCAACAGATGTGAACTGATTTGCTGCGGGCAGGGGTATTACTTGATGAGATAAATGGTCTTTCTACTGCTGACTTATTTAAGTGGTGGCAGCAGTTACCTGCTAATGAGCAATATTGAACTCATCCCCACTCGCTCCAGCTACAGCATGGAAATTGCCAGCCGAAAGACAAAGAGGGGGAGGCAGGTCCCCCACAATGCGACCATTAGTTGTAGCTTGCCATCAGGTGCCCTTATGTACCATTGGGAATTCACTAGCTCCCCGGAGGAGAAACCTGCTTTAGCAGATACTGGGGCAGAAGTTACTGTACTACAGTACAATCAATGTGTTACTAAGCAGAGATATTCAGAACCTACAGGGATTATTCGCCTTTGGAAAATGTCCTGCATTAATGCAGTTGCAATCCATTACTTTGCTTAGAGGGTATCCAAAATAAGACCCAGTGGATTTACTGGTTCCCCTCTCTGTGGTTCAAGCGAAGCAATGCAGAATTCCTGATGGGGAGAAAGAGATTCAGGAAATGATAGAAACTTTATTGCATACTCAAATAATATGCCCTGCCCTGTTGGCTTTTAATATTCATATTTGGCCTGTTCGGAAACCTGATAGTTCATGGCGTTTGACTGTGGATTATAGGGAGCTAAATAAAATTGCCCCATCATTAGCGGCCATAGTACCTAACACAGTAACTCTGCTAAAAGAGCAGGGAAACATCTGCAGGAATGGAAGGCTATCTTTGATTTGGCAAATGCATTCTTCTCCATTGGTATATCCCCTCAATCACAAGATCAATTCACATTTACATGGGATAAGCAATATGCGTTTCAAGTCTTTCCTCGAGGCTATAAACATAGACTCACCATTTGCCACCAGCTGATCTTATCTGATCTCCTTTCCCCCTTACAGAGTGTACCATCCATCATTACATTGGTGATATTTTGATAACGAAACCTTCTAAACAAGTAGTACATGAGCCGCTATCAATGCTAGTACAGACCCTGCAGAAACGCTAAGAAGCTACAGGGGCTGGACATTAATGTGCAATTCTTAAGGATAGTTTGGAGAGGATAGATGAAAGATACCCCTGAGAAAGTGCACAATATTATTCAACAGTACCCTGTTCCCACTGCTGCAAAACAATGACAAGTTTTGGGGGGCCTTTTGGGGTTCTGGCAGACCTTTATACCTCACTTAGCATATTTAATACAGCTGCTGCAGTGTTTGACCAAAAAAAATAGCCAGTGGCAGTGGACTAAAGAGCAGCAGCAAGCTTTTGACCTGTGCAAGGAGGCAGTGGTCCGATTTCCCAACTATTCAGTCTGTGTGAGGCACAACCTTTTGAGTTGGAGGCAGGGGTTATGGGGGATAGATAACCATGTCTTGGGGGCTGTGGCAGCAATGTGCCCATGCAAGGCAGGAACCTATAGGTTTATGATCCCATTCCCTGCAAGGGGCCACAGCAAATTACACGTCTTTGGAAAAGCAGCTTTTGGCTGTAGTGTGAGCTTTGCAGGATACTGAACAAGTTATGTGACGTGACCCAGTCAGTGACTGTCCCATTCCCATTCAGGCATGAGTGACTGATGATGCAGTCAGGACCTGTGTGGGGGTGACCCAAGCTGTAACTCAGTGGAAATGGAAACACTGTTTACAAGCTGGGTTTAAGGAGGAGAGAAAGGACTTGAGTACCCCACATGCAATCTTGTTGGGTAAAGTATGTTTTCAGCACGTCACTGTCTGAGCCAGAGGGGCTGCACCCCAACTGCTTCCTGAATAGAGTCACCACCTGTCCAAGAGGCCCCTCTTTTTGAGACGTTATCTCCTGAGCAATGAGAGTGGGCCTGCTTTTCTGATGGCAATGCAGTGTATTCCTTGGAAGGAGAGTGCATGTGGCACTCTGCACCATATAATCCTGCCATGCACACTATCTATTTTGCCTCAGGAATGGGATACTCAAGTCAGCGGGCCAAACTGAAGGCCACAGCTATAGCTTTTGATGAGGGAGATGCACGCTACCTCTATACAGATAGCTGAGTAGTATACAAGGTTATGCAAACCTGGTTACCAACATGGGCCACTGCACAGTGGAAGATACATGACAAGGAACTCTGGAGGAGCCCCTTGTGGGAAAGGATTTGGGATGTTGTGCAACCTAAAGCTGTGTCAGTGAGACATATTGGCTCCCATCAAAACCAGAAGACCCTCAAAACTCAGCATAGTACAGCAGTTGATCAGCTGGTAGCTCCCTCAGAGTTAAAGCAAGCTTGGCAAGCATGTGAATGATCAGGGCATCATGGCTCAGGCTAGGCTCTATCACAAGGCCGTCCCATGTTAGTGTCACATTGGTATCAGACAGCACACGCTAACTCTCTCATCTGTATAAAGATAACAAAACCAGCACATATGGTCCCATCAAGTGAAGCAAACAATCCTTTCATTTCATAAATATAAATAAAATACAAATATATAAAATATAATATATATATATATATATAAAAAATACATAAATATAAATAAAATATATAAATAAAATAAAACTTTCCTTACTGTTTGTAACAAATGAGGGATTGGTTTGCTTTTATCTCTTCAGAATTGTTTGGCTACTGTTTGGCCAAGACAGAAGGAGGCATCAGGAGTTAGAGAAGTTAATTAAAATGTACAAAATATCTGAAAAAATGCCACTAAAGTATAAATGAAAACTCCAGCTTTGTTTTAAATACTATTTTCAAAGTATCTGATGTAAGAATTTTCATTTTCTTTCAAAACAAAAACTCAGAGAAAAAAAACAAATGAACAACATTTTGGTCAATGAAAAAAAACATTTCAGTGCCGCCATCTCCTTCTGTATTCCCCAGCTCCAATCTCATCTCTGAACTGTGTTGCATGACCGCTTCTCACCAAAAGAGAGGACTGTATTGTTTCCTAGGACATATTATTCAAAAAGCACTCTGTCTTCCAGAATACTTTTATGTATGCTTATTTCTATTCCATTTTGTTTTTGCTGAAAAAAATCTATATTTTTGTAGAGCCAAAGAAAAGAAGGCATAATCAACTTTGTAAGTAGTTTATGTTTTAATTGTTGAATACCAACATTTCCTTTTGGAATAATAAATTACAAAAATAAATTGTGCCTGCACCATGTTTACAGATCTTGGTTATGTAATTAAATCAGCACAATAGCTACAGATCTGTAAAAAAAAATATTTTTTTCCCTTCAAGACATGTTTCAGTAGCTTTACCTTAGAGGGATGCTAATCCAGTCCTATGTTCTGAACACACACTAGGAGTTGGAGGGAATTAGAAGTACATCTTCTGAATTAAGTTTCTTCCAAAAGGAGTCTATTTTGTGTGCTCCATGACTGCTCCATGATGTAAACCAAAGTCCAGTAAGTAAGGATGATTGAATGATTTGCTTAAAAATGCAGCAATTGGACCTGAAATGTATATGTAAACACATCTACAGAATGCCTTAAATTTTCACTGTTACCCAGTGAACCAGACTGACTGTTTGCATATCATTTTGTGTTGAAGGCTACAGGCTATAAGTTTTAGATTTTTATTGTTTTTACATAATTGTGCCATAATTTTTATTTCCTTTCATGTCAACTATGGTGAAAATCCATAGCCAATCTTTTCTGACAATTTTATTCAAAATATTGTCAAAGAATATGAACAGAAAGTCATGCCTGAGGTCTTACATTTCAGCTGAACCCAGTAAAAGATCTTATACTGATTCTGTAACAACTGGCTTAGATCCAGTATGATTCTTTAGGTAATAATATATGGAAAGAGGAAATATTATACAGGAATTATTCTCCAAAGAGATCATAAGAGGAATATATAAGCACTCAGAAATCTTTTAAGGAATATAGCCCTACTCCCATATTGGGAAGGGTAAAATAATTTTATTTTATTTATTCAATTTGTTGTTGCAGAATTCAGTCATGGCAGATTTATTTCAAGGCTGTCTTTTTAAAGAAGGATTCTAAAATACTGAAGAGCATGTGAAAAAATAAACGATGAAAAATACCAGAGGTACAAAATGCTCTTTGTACACAGTTTATTATTGAATCATTTGGGGAAGCTGTGACACTGGGGATTTTCATTTTGGGGTTTCAGGTATGTACTTCAAGATCTTATAGAATACTAGAATCTTTCAGGGTCATGATCAGCCACTGGAAATCAGTTCTCCCTTAGCCATTTCAGAACCAGCCCTCCAGCTGACCCAGGCAACTCAATTTGGAAGCCTGGAACACAATTTTTATCATTGGATACAGTGAAGGATGTACTGGGTGTTTGAGAAGGTTGTTAGACTTACCACATCTTTAAGGACGAATGCCTACTTGCTATTCTTAGGTTGCCTTTAATCATACTTAGCTCAAGCTAGGTTTAAACTTGGTTCCTTCTTAAATTTCGTTGGTAGCTTATTTACAAGAGGCAATGGCACAAACTGAAACACAGGAAGTTCCCCCTAAATATGAGGAAAACCTTTCCTGTGAGAGTGACAGAGCCCTGGACCAGGTTGCCCAGAGAGGTTGTGGAGTCTCCTTCTCTGGAGATCTTCAAGGCCCGCCTGGATGCAACCCTGTCTAACATGCTCTAGGTGACTCTCCTTTAGCATGAATGTCGGACTAGATGATCTCCAGAGGTCCCTTCCAACCTTAGCCATTCTGCGATTCTGTGACAAAATTTCCTAATGAATAATATACATTTTCCCTTTTAAGAATGCCAGCTATGCTCTGAGTCTGTGTTGAATGTTTTGTTCTCAGAGAGCCTTAACTCTCACAGTACTCCCTAAATGATGAATTTATTTTTTGCATTGAAACAGGTTGGATTTTTAATCAAAGCTATTTTCTTTCTTTGATGAAGAATTGCACTATCAGAAGCTTCTAGAATATCATACAGCCATACAAATAGTTCTCAATCTTACTGATATCTTTGTAATCTACATTTTATAAGGAGTATGAGCTGGTTATTTCTGTCTAAATAACTCCAAAAAATTTTTAATACTACATATTAAAAATGCAATCCAACTGTTTGACTTGTATGTCTTTAAAATTTGGCCTGCACTGTGGAGCGTGGGCACACTTCCTAAGCCAAGGTCCAAATATGTGTCATGATTGTATCCCAACTTTAATTCAAAACAACACCTGAATGTGGCCTTTTTTATGCAAAACAAGTTGGGTTCATAATATGGAATGTTGTTTTGAGGTACTCTGGCCAGGTCCTTGGACCTCACATTGGAGCCATAGGTCCTATCAGGAGGTTATGCTTATGCTTCAGCTTATGTGCACTACAGAGATGCCAACCAACTCTTACAGCTGCCCCAGCTGAGATCTCATTAATTAGTACATTGATGTCTAAACATTCAGGCTCCTGAGGTGTTAACCATTCTGAAACAAGAAGCTTTATAGAGGGACAGAATTTTATCCTGCAAACCATATCCTGAAGAATTTATAATCAAAATAGAAGGCAATGTGGTTATTAGGTCAAAGTTTAAAAAATGCATAAATAGTTGGAAGTTGATTTCCACTGAGGAACTTCCCAGAATCTTCAGTTAGTAAAAAATGTAATAAAATGCTGAGTGAAAATGACAATTGTTTTGCTTGCTACTGATGAGTTCCAAGTTTTAGCAACACATTGGATTATTTAATGTGCATGTATCTTCAAAAGTGAAGTGCAAAGTTACCAGTTTTACCAGGTATTACCTCCTCCTGCTGTTGTTACTTGATTTTATCTTATACTCGTTTGAAACCAGCTGGTGTTTAACTGTGATTCTGTCAACCATAGACAAAGCTTTGCCTGCACGGTAGTGAGGGCTGACTGGCAGGCTGATACCTAGAACTGCATGGCTTCATTAAAAAAGACACTACAGTACAGCAATTTGAACAAGCAGATGTTTAAACCTTGAGAGAGAATGCACTGAGATAAGGTTTGGCAAACTAAGGATAAGTTGAAGATTTAGGTGAAGAGATTACTGATCCATGCAAAAAATCTAAAATGAACAATCAAACAAAAATACTTATAGCAAAATGAAATCCATTGCCTTTTTCAAAAGTTCAGTTCTTGCTCAAGCTTTCACTCCAGTTTGTTTTCTTCTTAAGTAGCTAAGATATAAACACATCCCAGAAAGCCAACAATTTTCAAAACCATTGAGCACATTGCTTTTAATATGATACTGCTATTGCTAATTCCTTCCTGCTATAACACAGCTAGAAATATTCCTTCCCCCCCCCCCCACACACACTTTGTCATGCAAATACAAACTATCAGGAGATTTGCTTTCATTTAATTCCTTCAGGAAGTCTGAGGGTATATGTAGTGTGTATAGTATATATACCACATTTGTTCATGGAATGGTTGCAATTTTTCCTTGTTTAATCTTTTGTTAAAAAACAGTGGTTACTGGCATTTTGTGTGTTTACTTTTAATCTCTCATTTTTCTGTGGCTCATTAGCACACAGGAAGAAAAGTTTTTGGATGCACAGAGCTATTATATCCCCCAAATCATTAGTTTTCAAAGGCTTATACTTCACATTCCCAAGAATGTCCCAATTCATTTTTTACTAGCTATTTATTATAGCAGTAGGTTAAGTGGAAACACTGTATTTGACACAGGTGGCAGGTATCTGGACACTCCACCAGAATGCTGTTGAGTCCAGAAAACTTACCAAAACCTGACTGTTGCTTCTGATGAGAAGTTTTGGCAAACCCATCTAGAAAGCAGATGGGAGTGCAGTTACTTTTTCCACGTTTCCAGCAAGCACTGAAACTTTCAGGCCCATTGCTGTGTTGCAATAGATCCTTGATGCTGTATTGCAATAGACCCTTGAAGTATATACTTGTCCATTCTGAGTTACAGGTCTTAGAAGAGCAAAGACAGATAGAGTTTGATGGTTTCAAAAAAATAAGAAAGAACTGAAATGACTTCCTGAGTCCAGCCCTCCGTTAAAGCAAATCCCCTGAAACAGTCTAGTGGGTGGCTTCCCCTCATTATACCTACTGGATGGTAATTCTTTATTGATCTGAATGTTTGAAACCTTCCTTTAACACCCATGCCTTTATTCATGGCTAGTTTATATCCACTTGCTCTTGCACCAACACTTTACAAAGCCTGCCGTGTTCTGTTCTGGATGTTAATTTCTGGCACGCACAGATACAATGTCCCGCGTTATCGTAGTCATGTAAGACTGCAAGGGCCACTGAATTGTGCCCCTTTGGGGGCACCTACCTAATGCACCACCTAATGGTGCATCTGCAAATTCTTCTTCAGATCTCTTCACCCTCACTTGCTTAAACCAGGACTGAATGAAAAAAATAACATAAAACTCCACTAAAACAAGTGGAGCTGCCCTCTGGGTAGGAAAGTGAAAGAACAGAAAGCCCATTATTTGAACAGCAGGCAAGCACATAATGGGATAGAAATCAGGATAGTTTTAGGGAAGGATTACAAAGAGTATATTTATGTTGCTACACGATAAGGCACTAATCATTAAATTAAGTGATACTAGTTGCAAAAACTGATACATACGCACATATGCATCATCAAAGCTCCAGAACAAATCTTGAGAGTTGAGAGATGAAAATACTTTTGGGATAAAAACACCATCTAAAAAGCTGCTAAAGAAAGCTCAGGCTGCAGTACCACTTCAGTTGGTCAAATACTCAAAATGGAAAATGAGTTTCGAAATATTTATTATAAAAAAAGAGTACACCCTTAGGTGGTAATGGTCATTTTACTGTAATGTGGTAATTAATCAAATCTAGAAGGACCTATATTCTTCTTGCTACGTAGTTAACTCAATTTGCTGAGAGTCTTCCTAAGTCTAAAGAGGTTATATTAATGGATTTTTAACAAGGTATGCTATATTAGATATGAAAAGTGTAATATACGGAAATACTTTCACATCTAGATATTTTTTTATGCGCCATGGACTTTCTGAGGAACTTCATGAGGAGCTCTGTTCTGGGTACGTAGGCAACTGTAGCAACTTTCTGAACATCTTTAGATTTAAGTCCTTCCAGTAATTTGACTTTCTTTCTACTGTCACCCATTTACAACAAAAACTTAGACAGATTTCTTACCTTTGAGCTGCTCTCAATGACAAAAGCAATGGAAAAAATGACTTATTTTTCTGAGGCACTTTCAAATATCTGGCCAAGTGTACATCAAGGTATATAAGGCTGATATATTGAACCTTAAATTTAGTGCAATTTGTTAACAGTTGAGTTTCCAATCTGTCAGATTCTATGTATCATCTGTCACATGCTGTAAATGTAGTTCTCCATAAACACAGTTTTTTTATTAGTATCCTGAATTATTAAAAATATTAAAAATGTATCATTGTCAAAGTAAAAATGGCAGTTACTTTTGAGTACTGAGAAAATAAAAATGCTGAAAACCAAACATTCTGTAACATTTGGAAACTACCTAGCTGTTATAGACTGTCTATACAGTTAATAACCCCAGTTTGGTACAGCAATTAAACACCTACTGCTCAGTTTGTCCAAATTCCAACTGCTTGATGTACAGTAGTACATACAATTTCTAATTTTATTTAAGCTCTGAAAAAGATAAATAGAGCAACATTGCAAACAAATAGCATTTTTAGGATCATTTTGTGGGTAATCAAACGGGAAAACAATCCGGTGCGAAGTAACAGCAACGTTTATACACCCTAGTTTGATCTTGTTTGCTACCCATTCAGAGAGAGAAATTGCAGGGCATCACTAAATCTTGGACACTCTGAATACCATCAAGCAGAACAGATAGTTTTAGTCTGAAAACGAACAGCAGCTACAGCAGTTACAGCATGACAAGAGCAGTTCAGATATCATATCCAGGTATTGCTTTGATAAAACCTGGCAAGCACTGTTTTTTATGTGGTAACTGTAGCCCCTCCACTATCACTTTTGACAGTTGTTTTGAGACCTCACCTTTTTAAAAATAATATCTTTGACATGAGTGTTTGAGGCAGTACTAAAAAAGCAACGAGTCTGCAGTGGCAAAATATACGGGTTTATACGATACTGAAAACAAAAACACATTCACAAATGTAAAGGTTTGGATAACCCAGAATACCTGTTTAAGGTCACTGCATACCTTTGCCCATTCATACTGTATGCGATGTTTACTTGTAAGGAAAATGCTGGGGAAATCCACAACGAGGTAAAAAATACAATTCTAAGATGTTCTGGGTGGAGCCCAGGGTGATTTGCCTTGCTCTGAAGAGCCCCGCTGGTCAGTTGAACCCCACTGTGCACCGCCGAACTGGTTCAGTCTAAGTGTCTGTGACACCGTACAGATCTGCTGGACACATTCATATGGGACTGATGGATATGGCACAAGATTTAGGGAGATACATGTCTGTCAGGATTGATAGCTAGAGGCTATATATCCACCTGAGACTTTCCTCAGCGGGGCAAACACAGGCACCTAGCACCACTGGAGCTGCTCTGGGATATGTGGGACACCTGTATGGGTTTTGCAGATATGACATGGGCAAGAGACCTGTGCTCTTCTGGGCCAGCAGTGGGAGGCCAAATACCCTGACACTGAGCACCTTTATTCAGGAAACTGAATGAAGCCCTCAAGGAATCTCAAATGGCATCAGGCATCTAGATCAGCATTATTCAGAATTAGCCAACTGAATCAAGCTTTAGATCTCTATTGATTGCAGTGGGAGCAAAAATACATGGTTCACATGTTAACGACATGTTAAACAGACACCTGAATACAGGGCTGCAAGTCTCAAATTGAATCTCACTTGCCTGGTATGGATGCTGAACTTGGCTTTATTTTGTCATCTATTTCCCATGTACATGATAACAATACTATGTACAAATCAAACAATGTTGTAAGATATTATATGTATATTTTATATACATATAAAATCTATAGTATATATGCAAATAGTGTACTTTTAAAAAATAAACACATATTTTTCTGAAAAGATACAGTGGATTGCATTATGCCATGATTTAAAGAAGAAATTCGGGTATTACCTTACTAATAATGATGAGTGTTACAGACATTCTTTTTCTGATACACTGTAGCAAAAAAGCTGTGAACTAGAGCTAAGTAATCTGATATATATCTTACAGACCTCCAAAGTAGTTTCCCCAAACTAACATTAAGCTGAAGAAGATAGCAATTTTATACTCACAACTGTGCTACATGTTAATTCCAGGAATACTAAGTAAAAAAGAGAACTCAAGCTTTGCCTTATTGCTGGTATAAAAATATTATTTGTTACAATTGCAAAACAATACAACTTATTATAAGAGTATTATACCACTTAGGTTATTTGTAAACCATACTGTAATACTTTGTCATAAAGAACTGAAACTAGCCATATAATTTATAATGAATAATTAATATGGACAATTTAAGCATATTCATCTCACAGAATATGTATGAGTAGATTAGGGTTTACTTGAATCTATCAATTATTTAAAATTATTAGTATTTTTTTTTCCTGTTGCATTTTTAAAACTATATGCATTGACTGCAGTTTATTCTCTAAGCATACTTAATGTTTGACCCCTATTTTGGGGGAGAAGTGGCACAGGGCAAAAATGAACAGCTCTTATCTCAAAGTACAGTCTCACTCTTTGATATCACTCAGACTTGCCACTGTGTACCCAAAGAATAGAGTTCTATTTAGGTGAAATAGGGTTTTCCAAATGCCATAATTCCATACTAAAATATTTCTCTAATTGGTTGTTTATTACCTTAATAAAAATTATTTGCTTTACTCTTGTAACTCCTACAGTAGTACTCCTAATTGTAGCTTACAATTGCTGAGTGCAGGTGGATGTTTGGTAAGTAATAAAGACATCAGCCACTTCTCCAGATCACTCTGTCTCTGTCCAGCTAGAAGGTTGCCTTGAGGTGACTGCCCTGTAACAGCCTTTCCAATCTGGTACTGCCTTATGCCACAATATTTTAAGAAATCATTTTAATCACACACAGAAAAGGTGCTGAAAATGAACAAGAGTCTCTTTAACCTTATCAGATGAAGAGAGATTTATTGCTCTAAGGTTGTAATTTCAGTAAGAAGAAATTAATCCACTTGCTAAGCACAGTGAACAGACTGAAACATATTTATCCGCAAATATCTTTGCTCTAACTAAAGGCTTAATATAAATAATAAAACTCAAGAAATTAGCAAAAAATTACAACATAAACATTATTATATTACTGAGATCTGGACATTTCAGACAACTTCAGAAAAATCAGCTATTTTCTAACATTTCTGTGGATCATGAGAAACAGGTTAAAAGTATGCCTAGTTAAATTAAGCCTTCTGTCCAAATAAATCAAGGAAACTGCAGGCTTTTTTATGGTGGAATATTGGCACCATTACGGAGAAATATATCTGACTTTTGAGCTGCAGAAGGAATGACACTTTCTCCTAGAACTGATTTCTTAACAATATTTATACCATTGATATGACCAGTTTCACTTGGTAAGAAAGAAATTGGTTGGACCTTGGCTAGACTCATGATAAATTATGCATGATCATGATCACCACTGCAGAAGCCTAACTGAATGCTCATTAAGTTGAATGCAAAAAAGAAGTCTTAAACGACACGTTGCACAATGGATTCGGGCATGAGGGTATGCCAGCATGAGGTATAGTACACTGGATTTTGTTCCCAAATTAGTATGGTAAGGAGGCAAACATGTTAAATTGCAGTGTTCACTGGTTTAATCAGCATTCAAGATTAATCACTATGAAATCAACATGCCTGTGAGATGTAGAGCACAAGGTGCCGGTTTGCAAATTGTGATTCCATTCTTGAGTCTTCTCTTCATTTAAACTGACAACAGAGCTGACCCTGGTGGTCACGGTATCCACAGCTCAGCAGTTTAAAGCAACGAACAACAACTACAATGAAAAGAGAGCTACCTGAGTCATACTCTACCTTAGAATGATAGCATACCTAGCTTTAAAAAACATTGGCCTGAAATAGCTTTAACCACTAGATGCACACTTCCCTTAAGAGGTAGTGCTAAAAAACAAATCCTTCTCAATCAGCAAAATGCAACTTATTACAAAATCAGAATCGTAATGCTTAGAAAGACAAAAATTAATTAGATATGCTCTGAATGTGGATGTATGTTTAAAGCTATTGCAGATAAATGCTCCTCAAGCAAAGAGCTTTAACTGTTTTCTGTGTGAGACTACCTAATAACAAGATTTAAAAGCAGGAACGCTGAAAACTATGACAGCTGCTGAAAAGAGAAACTAATATCATGGGGATAGCTGTAAAGTGAGTCTCAAAATTTGTACAAGAAAGCACAGGTAATAAACAGATTAGCAGAACAGATTAACTAAATGTTAGTTGCATCTCACATAAATGCACTAAACAAAATGGCTTAGAGGATGTTTTATGCAATTTCTAATGATGGGAAACTTTATGGAATAGAATCAACTAAGACTGTCCAGAAGATTCATTAGAAAATAAAGCAATGACAAATGAAATGACATCTTTGGACATGTAACTTCAAAGAATTTAAGAAAACAATATGTTGAGCAGACCATTGAGATTGGGAGGAAACTTCAAAAAAAGCTGGAGAGAGCCTTGCCTTGCTTTGCCAAGGCTCAGAATTAAGCACTAACTACAGAAAACCACTTCGTTTATACAAAAGGATGTTGAGAAGATTTCTTCTTATCAAGACTTGTTTATAGAGCCCTGACAGGCGAAGTCCTATAGGGTAGCTGGAAAGCAGAGAGGCTTTGAGAAAATAAGCCTTAAGTAAAAGGGAGTGTATAGCTTTTGCTGTTTTAATCCTCTCTTCATTTACCAGCCACTGACTTGCCAAAGAGGACATACCAGTAGAGCAGCAAGTGGAGACTTGCTACTGGTGGCGCTGTGGCTGATTTTGACTTTAAGAGCTTCTGATTTTGCAGCTTTTTCATTTATTTTTAAAACATCAGTTGCTATCGCATCATTAAGGAAACAGAAATACTTTTTTTTTTTTTTTTTAGTATATTTTGTCCTCATCTTTGGTTTTCTAACAATAGTAAGGAGATCTTGTTATCCACTTGTGAGCCTGAAGGCTTTATATATCCTGGGGTTTCATTGGCAGACAGTGGTAGCAGGGAAAATTGGGGTTAGGAGAAGCTTATAATAGAGCTATTTCCTTCTCTCATCAACCCACTCAATCAGTTCAGGTTTACAGAGGTGCAAGGAAGAGTTCATTTCACTTTTAGTTCAACATACCTCTTTTTCACACTTTCATAAGACCAGAGATTATTATAAAATGCCTTGCACTCTATTTATAACATCACCATTTTCAGACATCATACCTGGCCTCTGAGTTGACAAGTCTAATATTATACTGCAATAGAGGTGACTAAAATTTGCCTAGAAGCTTTTTGTCTGAAAATGTTTTGTAAACTAAACGAGCATTATTCTGCCATGTCTCACTTTGTAATAAAATACAGCTTCATCTCCTCAGCAGTGGCAGTAAACTGGGAGCACAGATGTGCAAAACTGGATTCCCAGAGCCAAAAAATTTTCTATTACAAATTTCATCACCTGTTAGACAAATCATGCTAAAACTAACATGGCGGCCAAGATTCAAGCTCTCATTAGATTCAGTGAACTTTATTTGACCAATCTGAGAATGCTCAAGTTTTGTCTGTACATGTCTAAGTAATTACTGAGTTTCTTTCTGGGGGGGGAGGGGGGAGGGGGGAAGGGGTTCTATCATTCTACACTGAGAATACATGTTAAGAGTTAGTTTCCTCCACTTGATTTAAAAAAACATGGGAAGCATCGTAGTGGAACATATCTGTGAGCACAAAGCCTAGTGCTCGGTCTCTGTCTTATTAACACCATAGGTTACAGAAGAGTTTTCTGTTTGTATGCACGGAACTAGTTAATAAATGCCAGTAGATGGCACTCAAGAATGTATAGCATTGATCCTACCTAAGAACCAGCATCCTTGTTACTCCCTGCAAATGGCTTCCTTTCCTTGCTCTTTGCACGAGACCTTAACACCAAAGGCTTCAAAGGAAAGTGATAAAAAACACAGTGCAGTCTGGATTTAACTGTTCTACCAGTTCTTCTTTGTGAAGAATGTAGGTCTGGATTTTGTATGCTTGTTAAAAATAATAATAAGGAGCTGTTGAATGTAGTAAAAATAAACGAAAAGCCTACAGGGAATATTTTTGGTTCTTTTCTGTCTTTGTGTAATGTTGCACTTAGTCAGGCAATGCAAAATATTGCTTTTTATTCAGTTACATCTTGTTATGTTAATATTTCATATTTCTCTTTATTCACAAAACATTGCAACATTCTGTTTTAGTTTGATATAAGTGATCTGATCAAACAGAAAAAAAATCAGGTGAACAGAGTTTCTTGTTTTCTTGGGAATTTCCCAGCCACTCCTTCGGAACCAGGGAGGGTCTGACCTCAGCTGAGATAATTGACATGTAAATAACAATTATGGAGGCAGAGAAGAAATTATCTGCTGCCACTGTTCTGCGATCTGAATGGCTTCCAGTTCTACCTGTGCTGCTCATAACTCATGACAAAGAATGAATTATTTAAAAAGACTTAGATAAGTATACAGATGTATTTGCAAACCCCTTCCTCAGCTCTAAGGACTAGCATTGAGCACACATTGTTACCTGTTTTGCTTGTGGGCTGCTGTAAAACTAATGGCCAAATTTAACACGAACTAGACTCAAAGCTGCATGATTTTGGCAAAAATAACTGCTCACATTTCTCCTACCTCTGGGTGAGATTGGCATTGTTAAGCTGTAGGTTGCCGGTTAAAATTAATAAAATTAAGAAAAGACAGTCAACAAATTCAACTAAGTTAAAACCATCAGAAGGAATAAAATCTAGCTGAGAAAAGCAAGAATGGAGTCATTTCTAAGTTTCTCTAAGTGTAATCAAGACAACACTCACCTCACTGAGAATGAGGGGCATGGACCACTTCTGCTGCAGGAAAGGGAAGAGGAAAGGAAGGAAGAGGGAGAGGAAGAAGAGATGTGGCCAGAAGAAAGAAAATTTGTAGACTGTTCAGTTCATCTCTCCTGCAGCTACAAGGGGAATGGGAGAGATGAGGGCATCCCACCGGCCATTGCTCCTCCATATGACTGAGCTCCCTCAGGATCCTGTGTTTCTGCTTGGAACTGGCCCTGAAAGAGCACTGGCTGACAGAAAGTAACCCTGGGGGAAAGCCACATGGTGAGGCATCCTTGGCACCTGGTGTTGTAGGTAAGTTCTCCTAGCCCATCTGACCTCATAGCCACGTGGCAATAGCCATGATTATGGGGAGATTTTATAACAGACACAGAACAGTGAATTTCTACACTTTCCTCCTCCTTCCTGTAGGATATGAAAACACTGGGCAAAACTTGTGCTGTTCTTACAGCCTCAGAGCTGAGAAACCTCATCACAGATATGTGCAATATGAGATTGATACGAAAGATATCTCAGTAGCACGGCATTTGAAAGCCTGAGGAATGCAAGATTTACAGATGGCCTTACAGATGTTTCTAATCCATGTTGAAGTAGCAGCAGTTTTGGCTGACAGGGAACTAGTATTGAGGGATGATTTGGCAACTCTAATATCAATCAAAGAAAAGTGAACAAAAAACAAAAAACAAAAATACTGATTTCTCAAGTGGAAATCTAAGTAGCAGATATGTTTGTACCAAGAAGCAGTGAGCAAGAACCTTTCTAGCACTAAATCAGAAACAGAAGGGATATTTTATTGGTCTACTCACTCCAATTTGCCAATATCTTTCTCTACAGTGCCAATGTCCTCTTTTTTTTTTTTTTTTAACTGTGGCTCTTTGTGTAATCTGATGGTGTCATATGTCATAGCATGGACAGTTCAGGATGCTAATGTAGTGGAAACAGTCATGATTTCTATTGGTAAGATATCTTTGTGTCCCATACTAATGAAATATTAGCTAATCCAATGAAGTACCTACTCAATTAACTGTTTTTCAAAGAAATATTAAGATGCATTTGTTTTATTCAGCAGTCTGCCTGTTTGCAGGAGAGTAAATTATGCGATTCCTACTTTTGCTTATTTCTTAACCTCAGATTGGATTACCACAGAAGTTTCCCATCACAAAATAGTTAAGCAACATTCAAATCAGATACATTACTGTGGATAACAGACTTCCCCATTGGTGTGAAAGAGATTAGTTTCTCTGCACTTTCACATCTTTGACCCTGAGAAACCATAAAATAACTCATTATTTCTCATAAATCATTATTTCTGGTAAGGCAATACTGAGACAATTCTCTCCAACAGAGTATATAAAAACCAAACAGACTGACAACAAAAGTCTTCAGTTTGCCATTTTTTCCTACTTTTTCTCTGATATGATCATTTAACATAGTATTTGATTAGAAACATCTAAGCAGAGAGTGGTACAGATGAACAGAAGCAGCAAGCCTTGCTGGGTGAGATGGAGGTGGCATGGTAAAGGCCTCCCAATATTCAAATAAAGACAGTTTTGTGGGCTCATATAAACTGAAAGCAAGCTGCAAAATCTCATCAGAGGATTTTATAGAGCAGTGTAAGGTCACGCTGCATTCTGTGCATCTCTGTGCCTCTTTTATCTTCCTTGGGATTGGTCAATATTGAATGAGGAAAACATTTACCATATTTATTGAAGTTCCTCTTTGTTTCTCTAGTACCTCTCCTGGTCTTTGACAATTCAAACAAGTCTGACGTCATAGTAAAGCTCTAATATTAGAAACCTCTTTATTAATGAAAGCTTACCAACCTGCCCTCTTCCTGGCCATAGCTTTGTTAGCTCCTCATGAAGCTAAACAGTGGTGTAAAACATGGGTCTTGATTTGAAGCGTAGTCTCCTCGCCAACTGGGCTCATGTTTGGAAAGAAAACAGTCATTTTAAAGGTCAAATACTGTAACTGTAGCCATATCACATACATTAGTTTAATCAAAAAAAGGCGAGGATTAAAAACAAAGCATTGCAATATAATGGGAGGCAGCATCAGGGCACTACTTAGTGCAAAACCTGGGGTAGTGTCAAAACTCAGACTGATATGCACGTGAAAGAAAAGACTGAAAGAAGCACAGAATTCAGCAGTATTGTCTTCAGTTTTGTACATTACCCAAAGAAATCTAAAAAGCTTGCATTTGATAGCTAGATTTTATTACTACAATGTTAAATATTTTTTACAAGTGGCTTCTCTGATTTGATTTATTTTACTCATTAGTGAATAAGGATTTTATTGTAGTACCCAGTAGTAGTTTCTGCTTTTTTCCTGTGTTACAGAAGCCTGTCACATATGAATCAGCATTATAAGTTTGCAGTTAGCTAAACATATAGCAGCTCTGAAGAAACGACTTTGACTTTGCAATCTTAAAAAAAAATTTAAAAAAAGACCAGCAAATATATAGCTGTCCCTGATGTTTTTCACTGCTATGAAATCCAGCACAAAATTTGATAGAATGCACACAAGAGGACTGAAAGAGATTATGAAGATTTTCTTATATCAGCCTATAAAGTTTTCTTTTTCATAAGAAAGCTGTAGATGACAATAGACTTTCCATATGTCTGTCTGAGGCCTAAGCAATCTGCAGCACTCAGTACCCTCTTCCTGACAAAATAAACACTACAAATAAAATTTACAGAAATGTCTTAACAACTTACATTTAATTAGAAGTCAAAGACTTTTTTCTGGATTTATGGTTATCTTAGATTGAAGAAGAGCCATGTTATAGGTAAAAGTTTTCCAAAAAGAGAAAATATAAAATGCATTAAAGTCAATCAAAAGATGAATCCAGAAAAGGTTGCTGCAGAGAAAGATGCATAAATGATAATTTACACAAGTTCCACCACCTCCTAGTTCCTATATCTTCAAAATCCATTCTCATTTTTGCTGTGGCTTGTAACGACAGTAAACCAAGTAGACTGTCAGGTTCATCACACAAACCTCTTTCCTCAGCTGAGAGAGATAGTGCTTCAAATTGTTTGTTCCAGTCTTCTGTATATTACAATCTCTTCATAACAAAACAAAACAAAAAATGGAGAAAATAAAAAGAGCGAACAATTTAAACTGCTTGATATTGAGGTCAGATACAATTCCATCAGAAGACTCACTAGGGAACAGAACACATAGCTGCTGTATGTACACCTCCCTAAAGAACAAGAACTACATATTAAAGATTTTTATTAGGTGATGTTTTAAAGTGTCCTCGGGGATAAAATAAGTTGTATTTTTTTATATGTTCAAACAGCACAACTGCAAGAGAAGGTAGCCATGCTATGCCATGTGTCAGTAATTCAAAAGAAAAAAAGCTCATAAAAACTAACAGTCAGAAACGAATGAGTAGCTGTATATCAGAAGCTGTATTATTAAAACAAGAAGAAACTATATTCCATGAATATGATGACTATCAGAAAAAAAAAATAATAAAAAAAAAAGGTCATTATTCTATTTAAGCATCTTATGCTTTTACGAGCCCCTTAGCATCAAAACATCAGTGAAGGCAATGATTAGTCTCTAAGCATCAATGGAGGTGACAATTCTACCCCTGCAAGGCCTTGTTCGTTATCTTTGTTTTCAGCACGTTTTATAATGTTTTCTTAACTGTTGCCAGATAGGAATAAAATAGTTGACGATATCTCAACTTCTTGCTAACTAAGTGAGGCTATTAGGACAAGATATCACAGGGCTCAAGATTATCCATGAAAAATATCCATTATGATGGCTAATCCTTTCCCAAAAAGTCATGATTCAAGAAATTACAATAAAAAACAATAAACTCACAGAGACAAAAAGGCAGTGTTGTCACCTTCTAGTTTTTTCTATAATTTGTTCCTATACACGCTGAGTGTGATTCTGAGGGAGGACATCCCAATTTGCCCCTGTACTTATGATCTAAAAGAAATATTTCAAAGATGGAGCTACAGCTTAGTGCATTCTGCAGTCTGGCTTTTGAGCACACTGCTGCAAGGACCATTCAGCCACACTGCTAATCTAGTGTTGTTTGTTTTTTCTTACACTAATCACCCTGCACTTTGTGACTAAAGCCAGCTCTGCCCCTGGTTTCAGCTGAGGTATGAAGTTTCATGTTTGAGTATTTCTTAAAGGAGGAATTCTATGTCTGCAAGGTCAAATTTGATCACTGAAGGTTGCCATGGTAACTATATATTGATTCATTAAATATTAGAGCTTCTTCTGGAGCTTGTCTAAAGTAGGATATTTTCCTACCATAATCTTGTTTCTCAACTCTTAGTCTTTAGTGTTTTATGTCATGGCTTACAAATTCTGAGGTTCAAAAAGCCTATAATGTATTGATTCCTCAGTTATGCAAAGGAAAAAAGGTAGGGAAAGAAGCAGAAAAAGAGAGAATAAAAATAACTAAATAAGGCTGCAGAATGCACAATGCACACATCCCAGAGGGAAAAAGAAAGAAGAAAAAGAACTGTTCTAGTGTTGACTATGCAGTACTGAGACCAATGTATTGTGTCAGTAAATCCACTAACTTTAGAATGGATTGAGCATGAGAATATTGCTTCCTGATCCAAGCCGGGTCTTGTGAAACCAGTGTATTTATGACACGGTGAACCCATAATCCCACTACCTGGCTATGGAAAATATGATATGAATACAGGTTCTTTCAAGTCCTTGGCCACAGAAATGCCTTCGTCCCACAGAGTCCGTGTTGGAAATCTATGGCCTAGAGGGATAAGCCTATGAAATCCACAGAAAATAGTCTTGTAATTCTGACTTCTCTGTGTGGTACATGAAGAACTGTGGAGCTTCAATAAGTCTTAATTACAGCTGTATAGGCACCCTATTGTATACCCACACCCATAGACAGGCATTTCCAAATTTCTATTTTGCTTTCTAGCTGACTTTTTTTTTATTATTATTATTTTAACTTGGAGCTCCAACAACACTGGGTTTAAGCTTCTATTTCATGATTTCATTTACATATGCTCATCTACACATTTGACCTGTATGTTCTTTCCTATCATATAATGAAAACGCAAGCTTGCCAGGAGGTACCATGGATTTCCACAGTGGGCATTGCACACCTGGGTCCATGCTGGACCTGCAGTAAATCCCCTCCCAGCCTTTACAGAGAGATGTATGTGACTGAGGACTCAAGAAACGTATTCTGAAGAAAGGATAAGGAGATGAGAAAATGAGAGAGAAAAGGCCAAGTAAGACGCTATACAAGTTCTGTCTATTTGAACAGTTGAAGATTATTAGGAGACTACTAGAGATAAATCTGTCCTTCTCTGACATTAAGCATCATGAAGGCTTGTATGGGATGTTTTTGCTTTACTTGATAGTGGCCTTTTGTCCTCTTCATGTCAGAGAGACTTGACCTTTCTAAGCACAAAGAGGAACATGGGAACAGAACGTCGCTGATATATCGATGTTGCCACCTAGCTGACTTCCCCTCAGATTTTCCGTGACAATAGATCTTCACAGCTGAAATTCCTGCAGGGGCTGGGCAGAATACCCATGACAGGCACATCAGAAAAGCAGCCCACTGAACTCCTCTGGTTATGGTATATCCAGCTGAATTTCTAGGAGCTACTGGGTCCAATGACTGCCTGTTACTAGTATCAGGGTAGCAGAGCTCCTACCACATCCCCCACATTCCTCCATAGCCACTGGGTAAAATGGAACATATTGACCTATCCCCCAAATCATCGTCTCCAGGTATGTCTTGTGAGGGTCAGGGTGCTCTGGGAGAGCCTCTGGAGCAGTGGTGACTGTCAGGCACTTGACATACAAGCCTCAGTAACCCTGCTCAAGCAGCTCTGCTGTCCCCAGCCGGGCAAGTACAGTGGGACGGGACTGTATCTGAGTGAGTGCTTTAAGGACTGTAGCCACACAGAAACGTCCCTACGAGGCAGCTAATTGCTGTGACTATATTCCTTTATGAATTTAGCTCCTTGCTTGGATGGCTTCCCTTTTTTGGTAAATTTCCCTTTCCATTTGAAATAAGATCTTTAGAAATTCCCCATTGTTTCCTGTAGCTAGTCTTTTGAGAAATATTAGAGAACAGCAGAAGAGCATTTGTGCAGTGATGAGTGAATAGAAATCGTTTGAGAAAGCACAAACATATACCCTTATATTGTCATAAATATATACAGAAGAGGGCAGAGGAGAAAGACCTATGATGCACGTGTGAATACCAGCCTACATTAGGGTGCACCACCAGCTTATAGTTATTTAAAAACTGGTGAGAAAATGTTACAGAGGGAAAAAAACATGCAAGTTTACTCATTTACTCGTAAAAAAAGATTGTATTAATTTCTTGATGTGTTAGTAAATTAAATTCAAAATTAAGGAATCATATTAGGAAAAGTGATCTTCACTGTTTCCTGCATAAGGAAAACACTATTAAAGTTAGAAGCTGAAGTTCAGTAGTCATTTCATTCAGGAGCTGAGTGGAAGGGCAAGAAATATAAACTCAGTCTACTGAAATCAGAACATCAAGGAAGAAAGAGAAGTACAATTAAGTCTTGCTTAAGAATGAACTCTATCTTTTAAAAATCCATAGTTTTTTTGTTTGGGGTACAAAATGACATGTGATTTTATTATTGCTCATAAGCACTGTCACAGAAAGGATCCAAGAACATATATATAATACATAAATATATATACATATACATACATATATATACTGATGGATACTGAAAATGAGATTTAGGGGTTCCAGTCACTGATCACTCCAGCACTCAAAGTTATGAATGATAAACATTTCAGCATCATTTTAAGTATGTTTTTGATTTTTTTTCACAATATCGACCCAGCTATTGGCATAGAATAGGAAGGAGACAACTGGCTTTCAGAAGACTTTTGTTTTAGTAGCCGTAACTCCAGGATGTAATGCAACAGCGCATATTAATCAACACTTGATAAACATTCTGGGTGCTAATACAGATAAATAACATTTAGGAATGATAAATGATGACTGATGACAGTTTCAAGTATCAAGAAGTTGTAATGATCTCTAGATTTCTTGTTCTACGTTGTTTTGATGTACTTTTAGACTTATCTTCAAACATGAAGAAAAAGCATTTGTCTGATGAAAAAACAGACCAATAATAAATGCTAACAACAATCAAAATGTGAGACTATCCCCATTATGCTTGAAAATATATCTTCCTGCTTTGGGGGACAGACAGATTTTCCAGTACTGTGAATACCAGCTATTGCCAGCATCAGGCTCTTCAAAACAGGTGATATAAAAGTGCTACCTCTATAATGCACAGTATCTCAGAAAAAAATTTGCTTCTCGTGGTGATGGCTCTGACACCAGCAGGATGAAATGACAAGATAGAATTAGTGTCTACTGAGCAGTGGAATAGGAGGAGAAACTATAGATTCATTCTCACTAGATCAAATAATTGAGCGTGTCTAAATTCTCAGTCATCACCACCAGTAATAATCTGATCTTTGGAAATCATCTATCACTTCTTGGAAATTTTATAACAATAAAATTTATTATCAATCGAGTTATCTGCCAAATTTTATGAAACAACAGCTCCTATTACAAAATAATAAATAATAATGCTCACAGACAAACATACTGCATCCTCTGAACTCTGCTTCTTTACAGGAACAAAGATAATCAATAAAGGTTATTGCTGTGCTTAATGCAATTTGCTATCATTAACACCTGTAAGTGAATAAGCAGCAGTAGCTAGAAATATTCTGATCTTTCATCTGTGAAGGTCAAAAATACAATTAATCTTTTTAGTTAGGTCCTACTTTGAATTAAAAGAGTACTTACCATAGTTCTAAATTGGATCTCGTTATATGTAATAGGCAAGGTGCATAAACGGTGGAAAAAATACTGTTTTCAAACTGCAACTTTGAGATGCAAACTAAAGTGAGCTAATGAAAAGAACAGAACAAAGAAGGCTGAGATAATCCCATGTCAAACGAAATAAGGCATTGTTGAAACAAATATAGAACTAAGGGCTCTTAAATATGAAGCATTAATTTGGCTAATCAAACTTCATCCCGAATTTGCTAATTGGATGCTTTCATGATATGCCTTTTACAGGACACTGACAGATATCTTTGCTTTCACATTAATTAATTCTAGTAGCACATTTTAGAACAGGGCCTGCAATTCTGAAGTAAAAATGGTTCTGGTTATTCCTGTATCTGCACTGATGTCTCTGAAAACCTAGGCTAGAAATAGCTATGGCATGAGGAAGACAAAAATGAGTATTCAACCAGTTCTAAATAGCATTTAATTGCTTGTTCCCAGGTAATGATTTTTAGCTAAAGACATTTTGTGACATTTACTGATATTGTCTGCCTTTTAATTGTCACCTTCAAAAAGGCTAGAAATATACGCTCAAATTTAAACCTGCTTATCGTATTCTCCCACAAGAAAAATAAATGTGAAATTTAAGTAGTTAATGGTGCAAAATCAGCAAAGAAGAAGCAGGCAATTTGCAATTTTTGTTGCAATAAACAATGAAATGCATACTAGTTTATCCAGCTGAGTCTAGGTGGGAATTTTACTAAAACCTGACTTAACTATTCAATGGGGAAGAATTTGATAGAGTGATTTAGGTCACTTTGTTTTACAGGCAATGAATGGTTATTTCAGTCAAAAAACGTGACGAATATTATGGAAATTATTCTACTTGAACAATATTCTGCTCTGCCACAGACTTCCTCGAGGGTTAGGCAAATCCAGGAACTGTGCTGAAAAATGGAAACAATAATAATAACAATAATAAACCTATTCTTTATGCTTCTTATCCTGGGAAATTGCCCTTCAGTTTGAAGAATACTACACAGACTTGCTCTGAGGTCTTTTGTTTTAAGAACTCTGAGACAGTCTCTTAATATAAATATATCTAATATCTAGAATGACCTCAACTCAATTAATGGTTTTAGAAGCTACTTTAATTAAAATAACAAATGTATTTATGATGTGGACATCTGTAGGTCAGAGTAGTCTGTGCAACGGACTTAGCAATACATGTTGACCGCTAAGTAGGTTGGAGAAAAATATTTTCCATTTTGCTTTTTAAGAAGATGCTCTTAAAATGGATTAAGACTTCTTAAAATAGGAGGCTGCATTCTTTGCTTTCTGACACTGTTTACACTCCCACTGAAGTCTCAGGAAGTATGAAAATCCACACATACAAATTGGATTTATGGCACCTGTAAGAGCACAGATGAATTTAGGATGAAAGTTACAGAATATAGCAATAACATCATCCACCATTAAAGCATAAGAAAAAAAAAGAATAAAAAGAGTTAAATAAAAAAAAGGTTAAATAAGAAAGCCCAGAGTCCTAATGTTCCAACACTATTTCAGTCATCTAATTTATTGACTGATTACTACAGCCAAAGTGTCTGAATTATCATTTCCTGAGCAAAGCTGTGAAATAATTCTCATAGATAATCATAAGGGAAGATTTTACTTTTAACCTGACCATGAAAATCACTCAGATTATTTGTAGTGGTTTACACTACGAGAAGTCTTTCATTTCCATACAGTTTAGTAACATTTTACATTCTTCTACATTGTTCCATGTGGTGTCTCTGTAAAGTAATTGTCATTTTACAATTGTGTATACTGTAATCTATATGATAATAATACATTAATATATTATGCAAGCAGCTGTGATAAGTCTGTCCAAGAGGCCTGGGACATATATATTTGAGCATAAAGAGGAAGATGCTGTCGACTTGAAGACTGAATTGAGATTATTCTTTGCTACTTTTGCAGGTTCAGCACTGTAATACGGAAAATATGGGTTTATTTTAATAGAAACTTAGAATGCAAAGTTAGCATTATTCTGACAACTAAAGAGCGCTCTTCTAAAGCAAAGTGTTACCAGCAATTTACTATTCTGTTCACAGTATCAGTTCCTTGAACTTGTAAAACAAAAAGATCAACAGATGCTGAATGCATCATCTTGGGTAAAGCTGTGAATTATTATCTTCCAGTAGACTTTTTCATAGCCTCAAAATTTCAACTTATTTGCTTGCTTACATGTATTTAGTGTCTCATCTGAGATATTTTATTCTATTGAATTAATTTATGATATGTTTGTAATGATTTCAATTTCACATTTACAACATCCATATGGACATAGCAACCTTACAGTATCTTATAAAAAAACCTTTGATAAGGTTTTTGTTAGCGTTAAAGCAGCCAAAGCAAACAAGTATCTTCTCAAAATATGCCCCATGCTCCATGGTCAAAGCACTGTCATCATCTGTCTAAACATATTCCATTCCAGTGTAACAGATTAACGTATCACACGGGCTTGTTATTTACTAAAGCAAATATCTTTTGAATCAAAGCAAATATTTAAAATTTCTGTAACTCCAGTCATCATTACACAAGCAATGAGGTTAACCTCTCAGGAGCACAGATTTTTATTAACACCACTATAGTTACCAAAACCATTTAGAATGTTAACATTATTCATGTAGACATTATTTGTTACTTGCAAATGGAAAAAATAAACTTTATTTCTTTCATCCAGCCACCATTAATAGGAAATGAAGGAAGAGCAAACACTAGAAAAAAGAATATCATAACATTTGGACCAGAGTCATTCACTGTCATAGAAACAAACTTCATTTCTGCATTTTCTGCATTTTCTTGTGGGATTTTCAAGTAAAATGACAGTAAAAGTCAGCCAAAGCAAGGCTAGCACTAGGCTATTTAGCTTAAGATTGAAGAAGCTGATCTATGTTAACCTAGTACTTCATCAAAGCCACAGAAGAGGAAAAGTAGCTCTTTATCTGTGATCTCTAGGTGAAAGCAGTAATTTGCAACACTATACAAACTCTTATAACAAAAGATTAATAATAGAAATAATGAGAGTTTATTATCACCACAGTAAATTAGAAAATGTCTAGCTAATTAAGCATTAGTTATTTCTGTGTATAACTGTCTATAGTCACATCCTCTCAAAACTATTTAAAATTTGCTTTACAAGGCAACTAAAAAGGATGTCTTAAACCAAATAGTGAAATGACATATAAGAACTAGTGATTCAGCGTGGAGACTTTCAAGTTAGGATATTCTGGACACCAATTTAATGATCTTGTTTTGAGTAGGGAATTTATTCTTAGCATTTAAATAACTGTAGGTCGTCCTACAAAGAAAACAGGAAGATTTTCAGAAAGAATAATCCCAAAATCCCTTTGTACAGCTTCTCAGAAAAATAAGGGGACAGTGTCCCCATAGTTTAAAAGCCTGATGCCTTGCAGAATGTCACCATGTATCATGCACAAGTCCTTCCTGTCTATCAGTCTGGGCCAACAGGACTTCTAGCTTGACAGCCCTCCCCTGACTTTATTAGAATCACTCTATTAAAGAACCAGGTGCTGTCATAACAAGTAAAGCATTAAAACAAACAAACAAACAAACAAATAAAAGTAGATACACAGACTGATAGATATAGAAGTCATAAAGTTCTTTAGCTTTTTCTATCTAAACTCTACAGAGTCAGAGGAGAATAATTTATTTGTCCAAACCAAACTTTTGTTTCTCCAGTCCTTCCAGGAGGTTTCTGAACACTGAAAAAAATTCTTCAAGAAAAAAAAGTAAACTAAACCCCACCAAATTTGGGCAACATTGTTATGGGTGCTGAAAGATTAACGGGTAGTGAAAGCATAATCAACATTTTACATCTGCATTTTAAGAAATGTTGATTCCAGCTCACACAGTTTTATTTAAAATCCTGTTCCTATATCACTTCCCTGTGTTTCATATTTCACTCTATGGAAATATTTTATTCAAAAGTCAGAATAACAGAAAAAATAGAAAAATGAATGTTGGAAGGAACTTCTGGAGGTCACCAGTCCAACTTCCACTCAAAGCAAGGCCAACTTCAAAGTTGGATTAGGTTGTGAAAGGCCTCATCCAGTCAAATTTTGAACGTCCTAAGATTTGGGGGTTCCAAAATCTCTCTGGCCAATTTGTCCTAGTGCTTAAAAACTTTCCTAGTCAAGAATTTTTTTCCGTATTCCCACCAGAATTTCCCTTGCTACTACTTGAAACCATTGCCTCTTATCCTCACACTGTACAACTCTGAAAAGAGGTCCATCTTCTCTACAGTCTAACAAACCTCCGCTTGCTTCTCCTTGCCCTTGATGCTCTCCAAACCCCCGGCCATTCTCTGGCCCTCCTCCTGCTGGATTCTCTCCAGTTTATTGACCTTGTCTTGTACTGGGGAACCCAAACCTGGACATGGCATTTCAAGTTGGGTCTCTCCAGTGCTGAGCTGAGGAAACTAAACATGTCCTTCAACCTCCTGCCTATGCTTTTGCTAAAGTAGCTCAGCATGTGGGTATTTACACTGCCACACACTACTGACACATGCTGAAGCTGTAGCCCACCAGCACCTGCAGCTCTGCTCCTAGGCATCTGGGGTTGCTCTGTAACAGATACAGAGCTTAGCATTTGTCTTTGCTAAGCTTCAGGAAGCTCCTTTTGGCTCATTTTTCCAGCTTGTCAAAGTCCCTTTGAATGGCAACCCTTCCTGCTAAATGCATTTATGACTTCTCCCATTTGGTTTCACTTAAAAACTTGCTGGTGGTGCTTTCCATCCCATTGTCCAATTTTTTTGGTCATCATATTAAGGACAGTACCAAAAGGAAATCTTATCTGCAAAAAATAAACATGTTGATAAGTTCAATACTTTTGCAAAGACAAAAAACATAAATTGGATTACTTTAGAGATGTCGTATACCCTTGGAGTTCCACCAACATCAGTACCTCTGAAAATCATGTTCTCAAGGGCCATGTAAGAATCCTGGCACTGTACACATCAAAATTCTTAGAACTGCATGGGTTCTTGCATGCACAGGTCAAGACTGTTTCCTTCATTACAGAAAATGCTAACAGATATCATATATTACATGAGATTGTGAAATACCTGAAAACATAGCAATTGTCACCAGATGCAATATGGTGGAAGGCCTGCCTTGGTTACTAACTGTTCAGCGAGCTGAAATGGTCTACCCTACAACAAACTTATGCACATGAAATAGTTGTTCCCTATAAGTTTCCAGGAGGAAAAGACTGCCTCCATGGCCAAGATGAGCTTGAAAGAAATCTAATATAAATGCCTTAAACTCTCCTTCTGCATATTCCATTAATGTTTTCTTTTATTAAGTGCATCTATTATTATATATGCATTCTTGGTAGGTTTTTTTTTTTCTTGTTCTAAGTATATTAGAACTCTCTAGGATCATCTAGACTTGTAATAGCACATCTTCAAGCCATAAAGTGGTTGTCTGTGAAGAGCAGCAAATCTGAGACACATCGCTGACTTTCACTACCTACAGAACTACTTGAAGATGAGTGAAGCGAGAATCTAAACATTTTAATGGAGTGGAAATTCTACCCTGAAGCATGCAAGGCCTTCAAATCAGGGAAGGTGCTTTTCCTTTTCCTAGCAATGGAGTATGTTGCTTGATTGTGGAAAGAACAGAGACATGATTGGACAATTTGCTTGCCTTGTTCATAGCAGTGGACTGGGAAAACATTTGGATCTGTTGCTCTGATAACTGAAATCAGAAAAGGTGAGTGCAACAGACCTTGCCCACTAGGTATTACTGATAGTTGATATTAGTCATGTATTGACTGCCGGTCATTTGGGTCTTTAACAGAAGAGATTCTGGAAATTCACCTATGTGAAAAAAATGGTTATTCAAGTTTCAAACAAATAAACCGAATCTTATACTTAGAAATATCAGTGCCTCAATTTTGTACATAATCAGCATGATTTCCTAATTACAATAACATAGACTTTTAGTCAAAAATACACTTCACAGAGTTTTGCAAAGATTGGGAAATCTCTAACAACTTGATTAAAATATTGTTTTCCCTTTACAGAAAATACAATAGTTTAAATAGTACAAAAATTTGGAATGCTGACATCTGAAAATAATAGCAATGTTCAAGGATTTTCACTATAATCAGGCTTATAGCTGTCATCGTATTTTATTTCCTAAGCACATAAATTGTTGGTAGGAAACGATAAACGATATTTTGACTAGATAATCAGGATTTATGGGATCTAGCAAATGTATAAAACTGCTGCCCCTAGTCTTGGATAGGTCTGAGGTTTGGTGAAGCACTTATTTTATAGCTTCATTCATATATTTCAAAGACTTTATAGCCCACTGGATAAGGATAATCCCCTGAGGGTTTGGAGTACTAGTACTTCTGGACTGCTTATGCATTCTGTATGAAAAGCCATTGACTAAAACACAAACAAACACCACTGCGGGGAGGGACTGCAGTCCCTCAGTGAATTTCTGAACATTCCTCTTTTTTCTTTTTTTCTTTTTCTTTTTTTTTTTTTTTTTTTTTTTTTTTTTTTTTTTTGCATGCTCTCATAAATCTTCCATTCTCTTCTTCCATAAAAGAAGGATAAAAAGGATGGCTAGGGCTGCTCACTAGAAGGTAGAAGGATTTGGGGGGCTGGTGCAGGGGTGCAGGTTTAGGCTTCCACCTCCCTGGTGGCCAGAGCTCCTGAGGGGCAGCGCCCTGGAGACTGCGGTTAATGAGCACCTCCTGCATGACCCTTGTCAGCAGCCACAGCTTTTTGCTAGCTGCACACAGGCGGCCTTCGTTTGATTTTGAAGGGCGCTGAGCTCCACAGAAAGATGGCTACTTTCCCCCTCCCCTTGGCTCTTTGGTACTTAAGCTCTGGATTACTTTTATGGGTCATTTTTTTGAGATTATTTCATCTAAACAGATAGTCTGCAATGTTTTATTGGCTATTGAATGTTCACTATCCTAAAACAAGCATCTAGTTCAATTGCCTATAGCACTCAGGAAGTACCTTCCACCCTGTAAAATATAAAATCCAAACCTGAGGGGTCGTCACAGCTGTATTTTGCTAGACTGTCTACCGTCCTACCAAGAAAGGATAATCGATTAAGGTCCTGGGGCTATCCCAAGTGTTACAAAGAATCCTGATTAATGAGTAGCTTGCTAAAAAATAGACTCTTCCCAAGGAGCTGTCAAGCCCTGAAGAATTGTACCAGCACTCCCTAGCTGTGCCCTCTACACCTCAGTGAGCCCAAATTGTTCAATTATTCTTGTAGCTTTTTGGAGGCATGGGAGGTTTTTTTCATCTTTCACATTGGATCTGTCCGGATGTTTGGCTGTCAAAGAAGAAGGTGCCTTGCCCTATCGCTGAGTATTTTTTTTTTTCAGGTAAAGATACATAAGATATGGCCTTCCTTTCCATTTTAGGTCATAGCTGCTGGCAGTACCTGCTTGGTGTGTTTCCTCCCTAATTAATTTAAAGCACAAACCTTTACAATGAACCCATAACCAGAGTCTGATATGTGTGTTCAGCTAAGCCTACTTGAAACAAGACTGAAATGGAGGAAAAGATCATTTCACATTCTCACAGTCTCTCTAGGCTGGTAGGAGGTGGAAGGAAAGCTTTAGCTTTCATCCCTTTCAGAATAGGAGGGGTTGCTTGCTAATACTTATCATGAACATTTTAAACATGAAGTGTGTATAGTCCAAGCTACACAGATTGCATAATAACTGATGAGTTTGGCTATTAAATGCTAATTAAAAGAAAGTTAAAGATGGGATAGTGTGACTAAAGGACTGTGTGACTAAGTTTTAAGGAAGAAATGTAGAAATTCAGGGTTCATTAGATTTTTGTCTTTACTTCAGCTGCTATTACCCTCATTTAACCTCTCAGCAGGGGTGCCAGTCTGACACTTCCTTCTGAAGTTAATGACTCGAGGCCATAGACTTCAGAAGATCCAAAACTCATCCTTATCTGTGACTGAACACTCAGTTTGGCTCTCTGTTACATCTATACATTTTATTTAGCAGTAGGATAATAAAGAAAAAAAACAACATGGCCTCTATACGTTCAGTTGTTTTGCTTTTAATATAATGTACTGAAATTACATGTTGGGGAGGAGGGTCAGGGAAAGAGCTGTGCAAATATTAACTGTTTTGAGATAGGAAGTACTCTGAGTAAATGGTACATATATTTAAGGCAGAAAATGCATTTTCTTCAGATTTTCAGAACTTCTAAGCTACATGGATGCTTTTATGTACAACGACCCTGTGGAGGCAGCTCAAACCAGGCTCCACAAGATGATTTTTGTTACCAAAGGAATGAGTTAATGATCTACCACTCTAGTAGGCCCAGTCATTTCACACAGAGGTCAGCCAGGCTGTTTAAAGACCTAACACAGCAGTGTAAGTTTATACATTCAAGTGGACACACTCATGGCATATGTATTTAAAGAAAAATAATGAAATCACATTAAGCATTATCAGAGGTATCAAGAATAACGCATATTGCTATGATAAAATAATAAAATCTACTTCTTCTACTGATGCAGCACGTGTGCAGTCCCTTTCTCCCTACAAGATTCTGGTGAAAATAATGATCTCAGGAAGCCTCACGGTCTGAGTTTACTCTTGGTTAACTTAGCTGTCTGCTTCTCCTCTCTCCATTTTTTGGTTAGGTAACCACATTTGCAACCAAAACAGTAAGATATTTTATGCAGTCCCCACATGGACTCTGAACACAAGGAGAGGAAAAAATAAAACATGCATACTGGTCAGTATTTTCTAATGGAAAATGGAAGAATCCTAGATATGTTGTTTCATAAAAGGAAACAAAATTATTTTTAAGCCACCACCCACAATTGAATTATGAAGTGCCACAAGGCTGAAAGAATGGCAAAACAGAGCAGCAGTGTATGCTTCTCATGATCTATATTTTCCATCAGATTGTAATAACTATGTAATCATGTGAACGTAGTTAACATATTCTCTGTTCCAGAAGCTATATTCCATGGTTATGGGCTGTGATTGCTCTATAATAAAACTAACATTAGGTCTATCACTTGATATTAGAGAGTAATAATTGTATCAGAGGGTTTGAGGTTTTCTTCCCATTGCAGAACTACATTTCTTTAAAGGATTATCCTGACAGACTATATACTCATCTTTTAAAAGTGATATAATTAGCTTCCTCCTTCCCCGCTACTACTCATTTATCATATCTGGGTTGATATGAGAGTGACAGAACAGGGAAAATGTTTGCTCTAAGTTAGCACAATGGAAACATAGGAAAAATGTGGCCTTGATTTAGTGGGTCAGGTCAGGGGAAAAAAAAGTCCCTGTGGATGCAGGAACCCCAGGCACGTAGGTCTGTTGCTAGGGAACTATATTGATCCTCCCCAGTATCTTCACCGGTGCCCTCTCTGCTTCGCAGTGATTGAACACCTTATTTTGCAGGAGTGGGAGAGTTAGAAGCTTTGGCTTGGTTTTAATATTTATGAGGTAAACGTTTTAACCATTGAAGCCTTAAATGTCTAGTGCGATTTTCTTTCTCCAGAGCAGTAGCTTACCTTTGGGAATATCTCTGTCATTCAAGTAGGGAAAATTACTTCACACTGGAGGCACGTAGATTATTTTCTCTATGCTAGATTCAACAATAGGAGGTTTAACATACACACAAAAAATAATTTAAGTATATTTTTCTTTATTTGCTTCGATTTGCTTATTATTTCAAAATAATTTACATTTAAAATACTTCATGCTATAGGCTTAACTGAAAATCATCAGACAGATTGAAAGATATCTCAGGATATTCTAAGTATTTAGTAATAGAATAAAAAATAAGGCATATGTCTGAAAATGTGGTGTGTACATACAAAGAATGACACGATGCAGAAGCACAGGCCAGCTGGCAGGCTGCAGGGGAGGCCCATTACCTTTACTCAGAGGAGTGAGGGCCTCCGGCCCAAGCTGAACAGTTCTTCTGGCGTCTGCACAGAGTCGATGGCGATTGCTGCTCCCTCTGCTAGAAGGGGGAGGACAGCAGGGCAGGGGACATTTGGATGCATGTTCTGGTATTTGTACATGCAGTCCAAAGCTGCCGATACACCCAATTTATAATGAAAGGTAGGGTCAAATTTGTGACCTGCTCCTTACGTTTCTGTGATTGAGCTACCCTGCAAGATCACATGCTTAACACATACATGAACTGTATGTAAATATACATACATACATCTCCAAAATTTTATGCTTATGTTAACTTTACTGTTCTTACTGGGACCATCCTATTATGTTGGCTGCAAACAGACACTTTTCTATACTATACATAAATTTGTGCATATTTTTAATTACTTATATACAGCCTTGCTAAAAGCAAAATGACTCTGCAATGCATGAAGTTAAGTTAGCCAATAAGTGGGCTGTGTGAAAATAGCCACGCAGAGGGAATATTGCAGGCCAGGTAGCATTAGCTAGCCGATGTAGAGGTTTTTGTCTGTGGACCTACAATGGGAGGTCATTAATGGCCAACATTTTAGGAAGGTCCCACAATGGGTCTCCTCAGCCTGCGCTGCCATCCGCCGCTCCAGTTAACATGTAATCTGGCTGATTTAAGGCTCTGCTCCTACACGCCTGGCCAACATGCAGCCTGAGGACACACTGGATAAGGGGGTGGGCTGCACAGATACCCCAGCTGTTGCAGGCAGCGAACAAACATACTATATCAAGTGATATAAATGAGGGGAATATGGCACCTGAGTCTTGTCCCAGGAGATTCCCCAGGAATACATATTGATGCCATGAAGCCTCACAGATTAAAAGGATTATCAGATGATATGAAGCCAAAAAGGCAGACTCATTCATTAAGCCATCTTATTCCCCCTGTTCTACAGTACTGGGCAGAAACTATGGAGATGACAGTTCTTTTAATACGTTTAAATACGGAAATTTCTTATCTCCATTTAAATTTTAAAATCTCCATTAGAAATGAATAAAAACTATATACTTAAATAAAGTCCTGTTGTGCTAACTTCCACATGCAAATCAAGGATTTAAAATGAATTTGTGAGATAATTAAACTCTTGGGAACCTCCCTATAGGTGTCCAATGCTAGCAGAAGATATCTAGCAACAGCCTTAGAAATTGAAATAATCGATTTATTCAAACACCAGATGCCTGATAGGGACCTGCATGACATCCTGCAGGGACATGAGGGAAATAAATGTAACATAAAGAGAAGGTACCTCTCCTGTTCCTGTGAGCAGGAACAAATTTGTCAAAAGAGCTAAGGGGACAGTACCTCCCTAGGAGCATTAACTAATGTGGTATCTGCTCCTGTCACATGACAGGGAATGCTAATTTGAAATATCGGGCAGTCCTCCCACTTCCTATGAAGGCCAATTCTGGCCATACATCCAGTCCTGTCTATTAGGAAGCCTAGTCAGTGACAACTCCCCACCATTCCCCAGGCAGTGTTAAGAAAAGTCATGTTTGTGAAAGACGCAACCCTTCCCTGCGAGGAAGCCAGCAGCTCAATCCACCTCAGCACATGCAAAAAATTTTGGGCATCTGCGTCACGTGGATGTGCGCAGTTGGGTCTGACTTACGACAGACTCCTGTATCTTTAACTCAAATTATTTTGCATATCTTACAGTCAGATAAACTCCTCTGATTTACAGACAATATGGAGAAGCACAATTTTATTTAAATATTAAAATAAAATAAATCAATATATGTGGGCTTTGTAACAAATGCCTGCATGTTCTATAGGATCTGCCTTCAATCTTTCTACAGCCTTTCTTTTTCATGTAAAATAAATTCTCTCTTTCCCATTCCTAAGCTAATCTTCTCCCACTCACTGCAGTGCTCAATGTCACTAGGTTAGACCCCATGAGTTAAGACAATGGCTGTTAACACATTAAGAAAATTCTTTTTTCTCACACCTTTATAAATAACGATGTTATATCATTTTCTATAGCATGCACCATAATGGTCTCTGAAGAAACTGTTCTAACTACGCTGCTGATAGCACTCTGACTAGCATTCTTACATAATACAGCACTGACATGATAATAGCATAATACTTCAGGCCATTAAGTCTATTAAAAGTAAATTATTACCATCAGACACGATACAATCTAGTCAGATGCATTAACGACCTTGCATTCTGTCTTGATAACACCACTAAAATAGTGATTGACTCTGTTTTGCCTTGTATAATATTTGTTGCCTATTTCTTGAAATGCATTGGACAACTGCCCAGATTGCTCACAAAACAGGAAAAAAAATGCAGCGGTACAGTAATTTAGGTCCTGATCTAAAGTTCACTGAATCAGCAGGGAGCCTGCTATTAGCTTCAGTGTCTTCAGCTCTTTAAATGGCAGCATGTGTAATTAATACAGAGATATTCAGGATTCTGCTTCACCTAAAAGCTGCTGCTCTCTGTATAGATGCTATATAGATATATATACACACACATTGCATACACATACACACACACACACACACACACATCTTTATATATACAAACACCCATTTGTTTTAGTTATTATCCCATGAAGAATACACTTGCCCTTGCTCCTTTCCCTCTGACAGATAAAAAATTTTTACCCACTTTTTTTAATTCTTTAGTGACTTGTTTAGATATAAGTTCTCATCTGAGAAACATGCACAAGACTGAAAGACTTCCAGTAGCACATTTGTCTCTCTCTTACAACTGAAAACTTTTATCTTTTTTTCTTAAGACATTGATAAGAGAGCAAAGTTACTGCACTTTCTAGAAGTATCAGTAATTTTAAAATATCTCGAGCTGAACCATCAAGTTGTCTGATCTAACTAGTATTACTCACTTGCAGAAACATAAAAACAACAAAAAATAACTTTAAGATTTACAAGCTCTGGACCATGGAATGACTGACTGGTCTCTAGTGTGTTAATCTAGGCACCACTGCATGTGGGACAGGTGAGTAACATCAAACAAAATCACTTTCAGTAGCTAAAAAATTCTGTTTCCAGATACAAACAATTAAGCAAATTTTGACACTATAGTCTGTGGATATTTACTCACCTGTAGATTTGACAAGACCCACAGCTGCTTATGGAGGTTGATAAATCCATCTTAGCAAAAAGTTTAAGTCACGCTTAGGTCTAGCTGTCACAATAGCTTCAGTCGTGGATATCTGCCAGACCGTCGGGATCATGTGGTTTGTGTTCGGAGAAGTCCAGTTTCCCACCTCCACTACTATGTCAGACTTCACAGCTGTTTACAAGGGCAAATAGATTCTTTCTTAATCAAAGCAATTAACTGAGTTGTTCTCCACACACCTTTCTACTACTTGATTCTTACTCTAAGTTGCACGGTTTCACTGGAGACATTAATGTCACATGTACTACTACGTGATGATATGCACTTTGCAGCATTCAGCTTTTGAACCCTCTCAGGGTGAAGTGTGAAGTGATCTGGCTGCCTGTCAAATACGTCAGGGTGGATGAACTATGACCGCTCAGAACCGTATGGTAAATAAGACCAAGGCTCTTACATTGGTCTACAGGCTCTGGGAAAGTCTATTCACTCATAGTCATTACATCTGACAACTTGTAGCCTTCAGGCAACCACTGTGATTTTAACAAAACTGCAGACTATTTCCTCTCACTAAGTTTAGCTATGTGAATTCATTCTGAAGAAGATGGAGTTTCTTTTCTGTGAAGATTTCTTCTATATGCATTTCATGAGAGATGAGGATGGCAGCAACTCAACCTCACGCTCATGGTTTCCCTTCATCAGGTAACTAACCTTTTTTTTTCTTTTTCCTCTCAAATACTACAGTGCGCTTGCCAGACTGTGTATCACGAGTAAAATATCCATTGTAGTTTCCTGTAGCCCTCTCCTGGAAACACTGGGTAGAAGTTCATCTTTTTTCCCACTTTACTCATCTGTAGAGATCTCTGATTTTAAATACTTGAGCTACAATTCCTTAAGTGTCATTAGGATAATTCTTGATGTGCTCACCTGGTTAGGTCTATCATAGTCTCATTAGTTTTGCATATGGAATAAGCTGGGTGTTGCACATTATAAATGTAGTGCAGGAATGAGGAGTGTAGTATATGTGATAGGAATGAATGTAAAAGTTATTCCTTTATTCTGCTCATGACTAGGTGCACAGGGGATTTAGTAGTATTGGGATATTAAAGGCTGGAGAGGAGCATTTTCTCATAAAGCCCTATGTGTCCAAAAAATTCACTAGTAAAGCCTTTTCAAGTTATTTAAGATGATATCGACCCTCATTTTCTGACAAAATGGAAGCATTGCATACAACTTAATAAGAGAGAAAGGGGGAAAATTAATTGACATAGAAAGGTCAAAGCAATGTAAAATATGATGTTTTGTGACAAGAAGCATTTTAAAGGCTGAGACAGAAATGAGGTGGCTTATTGCAGATACTAATATTAAAAAATCATGCTATTAACATTAACATCTGATTTGCCTAATATAAAATTCATAACTGTGCAACTTTTCATCTAAAACGTTCTCTTATTAATGCTCATCCAATACAAAATAACTCTCCAGCACTTGCCTCTAACATTTCTATGAATACTGAATAAATATTATACTTGGTGCTATTGTAGTGAAGCTCCAGTGGATTCATAATGATCAGATATTTAGAATAAGCAGTGAGCATTAAGAAGGCTCTTCTTTCTGCTTGTGTGAGCACAGCAAAATATCAGAGGCGCATTAGAGACCTCCTCCAAACCGGACAGATAGCAAGACTAGGAGGAAAAGAGCTACTGTTTTTCCAGTCATAAAGAGGCACAACTTTGAACATATGCATAAATGCTAACCTGAATTCATCCACAGGATTATATCAGGACTGATCTGGTATTCAACTATTCAGACAGCATTGAGCTGGAGACAGGGTAGCCCACTGATGATTCAATATGCTCAGCTGCATCCCTCACCATGGGGTTAGAAAGCTTTAACAAATCCCTCTGCTTTCTCCCATTTTTCATTTCAAAACATTTTCCAATAGAAAAAAAAAATGAATAATGTGGAAAGGATCTAATAATTTGTTCTCTATGAAATAAGACAGTCTCACCAAGGGAATGGAGGTATGCGATGACAAAATGTATAATATCTAGCTACTGTCAGCACTCTTTAGAAGATGTTCCTATTGACAGAACTCCATGGGAAAGCATCAAAAGAGATTGATTCATATGTTATGACCAAAGTGCCTGCAGTGCAATTAACAGATGAGAAAACATGCATACATAACTTAGAAAGAAAAACATATAACAGCGCATTTCTCTGAGCACACATCACAATCATTAAAGTATGTGTCACTGAAAGACTTTATGTTCACCTACACACACACACACACAAAGTTGGACATGCAGTCTTTACTGTGGCATTTTTTAACTTCAATGTTCAGCCAACCGCACTGCATTCCAAATTGTATGGAATTTAGTTTATTCAGTGTATTATAAAATCAAATCTCAATGTCAGTCAGCAGCTGAAACTGCCTCTGTAATGTAACACACGATATGTCACAGGTAAGAAGCTGTATATTGAGGAATCACCCTGAGCCATTTAAAATGCTAGTCACAGTGAATAGTGATGTACAGTAGGTGGTAGCCATGGAAACCAGTCAGAGCTCACTTTCATAATATTTTTTTTTTGTCAAAACTAGATTCAAAAGGGTGATTTTTTTCTCCTGTTTTGTAGCACAGTATGTTATAGTATCTAACAAATTGTCTATCAGATGCTTTTAAAAGCAGTTCAATCTGAAAATCCTTTGCAGATGTTGCACTGCATTCATTTCGGAACATTAAAGACCAGGAGTGTTATTAAGCATGCTAAAGGCTCTAAGACCTCCCTGGGGCACCCAGCAAACTCAAGGAGCAAAATCAGAGCATGCCATGTACTCCATCAAGGGGAGGCAGCTCCACTGATGCTAGCTTCTCCTCATTTCCAATCACTTCTGGAGAGACCAAATGATCAGGTAGGATGCACAAAGCTGCGGGGAAGAAAAGTAGCTACATAGCTGGTGAATGAGTGCAGGGCAGGAGAGAAGGGGTGGAGCTCTGGTTCCTGTAAAGACAAGATGTGACATAGCATTTAGTTCTTGGAGTCCAGAAATACAGCAGTCAGAAGTCCTATGGTACAATGGGGTTTGGTTGGAAAACTTACAGCCTTGGAAAATGAAGTTTTCTGAGCAGAAATAATAATTTAGATGGTACCTTTACAGTCAGGTACCTTAAACAGCCTTTTGACAGGATGTTAAAGTTAGGTACAAAAAAGCAAGAATAAGGTCTCCCAAAACAAATGATTTCTGTCTGGTTGGCAGAGATTCCTGGGGAGCTGGGACAACGAGCTTGAGCTCCCTGATGAAAAACACTTTGCAGTTCCCCTGGATGGAAAATGTGAGCGGGGAAATTAGATCTAAGACTTTTTGTAGATCACATTAAATACAACTCCTGTAGTTTTGGGAAGCATAAGGAAGGAGAGAGGAATAAGGTAGGACTTCCCATCCTGCAGCAGGGGAGCCTGCTGCTGCCTTTACCCTGAACTTTGAGGCAGCACACCTCTGTTTTCTTACTCAGTAAGAAGCTTTGAGCCAGCTCTGCAGGCAGGCCCTGAGGAAAAAGGCATAAAGAAAGGGAAAAATCTATGAAAAACAAAAGCAGAACATAACACATTTTCCACTCTTTTGAAAGGACAAGGCTAGTGCCCATGGATTGTAAAATATACTTAGCTATGATATGACCTAAAGAATGCTTCCTTTTTGCAGTTCCTGTAATTCCTATTGTAATTGCTATTGTATTTTTCAAAGTTTAAATGGCAGCTCCGGAGTCTGAAAAGACTGGTTTATCTCACAGTTGCTGGGCTTTATACAGGTTGAGTTTAAAGCATGGAAAAAACAGACAAACCTACACAGTACATCAGTGAACTCACATGGCATGCTGGTTTGTTCATAGCATTATTTAGAGAAGAGTTAGACCCAGATCTAGATGTCAAAAAGAACTGAGCAAGCTCATCTGCTGCGACCAAAACAGACCCAATTTGCTTGGCCCATGCATAATTGAAAAGACTTTGGAGTCATCAGAAGAGTCTTCTTGCTACAACTCATATTTGTAATGTGAAGGCATTTAACCATTGCACATTAAGAAGACCAAAAAATATGCAATTAGGCTATCTCAGTAGATTTATGAAAAATTAAACTTAAGTTAATGACTGAATAAGTGATAGACAAATTTCCTGAAGGACTCAACAGGCAGTTTACAATTCAACTCTTAAAGACATAGTATCTATCAAGAAGAGCTGGCACCGTAGTTTGCTTATAACAGCGTGAAGATCATATTTAGAAATGAGATGAACTTTTCTCACTCCTTAAGATTTAAATTTGCCATGAATGTTCCCTTTGATAGAATTTACCAATCATATTATTGTGTTTTAGTTGGTTTGCCCTCTGCAAAAGATGTTTTACTTTTTTGGACTTCTCTGAACAATTTGACAAAAAAGTATGGGCCTGAACTGACCCTTCCCACATTACTTGGATTTATTATGACTTTCCATACCAAAAAAAAACCCAAAAAACAAACAAACAAACAAAAAACCCACTTATGAATGCTGTATATCTGCCACTTTAGTTAGAAAATATCAATATTAAAGAAAAATATCACTGCCTTGTAGCATACAGGACATTAACAGTATTCCTTTTAATTCACCCTCGAATTCAGGAGGGGACCAAACAACACAACATCCTGCAAAATTTGAGACAGTCTGTATCTGAAACAGTTTCAAATTTTGTGCTGTCGTAAACATCAATTACTGCAAAGAGATGACAGATTCAGGCTTCCTCATAAGTCAGCTCTAATGCTGACTTACCACACAATTATTTCCTAGCAAATTAACAATAAGTTTTTGCATGTCTGCTTAGAGGTTGTATGACACTTACATGACAAGCTAACTGTCTGTTCTCAAATTAAATCAGAAGATTTGTGACATTATAACTGTTCCCTCTGCTATTCTTCAGAAATTCTAGTGCATTGAGAGGACTGAAAAAGCAACAACAATGAAATCCATGAGATTTGCTACCTAGATCCTGGAATTATTTCCTGGTTAGGTACTACTTTGTCTCTGCTTGAATGAAATGAAAATAAAACAGATGCTACACAAGTCCTGCAAAAAGAGTGGAAAAGTAAAACTTTGAATAGCATTTATTTTCTTCAAAGAAATAACTTGCCATTGAATTGCTGTTAAAGCAGGACTCATGATAACCTAAAAGCACAGATGACTAACTTTTGTTTCCAAGAATACGTCCTCTGTTGTTTAATAGAAATAAAAAGTACAGCATAGCCACTAATACTTAAGAACATCACCACAGCGGAAAGAGGAGAGCCCCTCTAATGCTCTTCCTTAAAGTTTACTCTCACATTTCAAAATTATAAACAAGATAGTGTCCAAAGTTTAATTTCATAGAGTTTTGATTGTTTTCTGAAGAGCATGAAATAAAGCAATGTAAGACAGCAGCCTTCTGATGCAAAGGAAAAGTACAAGCATGGATAGGCCTGAAGCAGGCTCTGACCATGGAAATTTGGGAAAAGCTGTTATAGGACTTTAGGTAAATCGGCTGAGTTATGAAGAAGGCTTATCTAGAAAAAAGCATGTGTTCCAATGAGGATAAATCACACTGAAGAGGGGAAGTCAGCTGGGTTCTTTTGATCTGGTTTGGCACAGGCGTGGGTGTAACCAAATCCTGAGAAAAAGGTAAAGCCTAGGAAGAAGTATGGATCCTGAGAGCCCCAGTGATGTTAGAAGAGCATAAAAATAAAATCAAAACACCACCCATGCATCCTATCAACACAGAGTGAATAATATATTGGTTGTAAGCATAGCACTTATAAGCAACTTTTTGACTTCTGTTAGATGTGTATAAAAATGCCAATTATTCCTAACAACAAAACTAATGGAAAAATGCACTTATTCATTTGGCTAGGACAAACCTGTGTGCATCCTTGCTCCTCTCCAGACTCCTGGATTTTGTCGCAAACATCTCAGGCTATTGTATTTTATTTTTCTTCTTCCCAACTTTCTATTTTTTACAAACTGGAGTAGTGCAGTTTATTCGATAAAAAATCAGCTAATCTCCTTAGCATTTGTATCATTTTTGCCAGGGCTCTTTTCTCAGCTTCTCCTACAGTCTGTTCTGTGTCATCTTTGCAAACACTAATGTCAAACAGTCTATCGGTATGCTCACAACAGGTGACATTGTATCCGTACTACTTGGTGAGAATGGTCCCTGTTGTAACTTTTTGGTGCCTAGAACAATACCGCTGTGTTAAGTGAAATACAAATAAGTAACTAACAAGATCTTGGAAATCCGTGAGAAAGAGCAGCGGTTGGTCACATATAGATTCTCTGGCTTCCAGCCACAGAATTCCCATGAGAGACAGTCAACATGAAGGTCAGAAGCTGAAGAGTAATGAAAGAGCGACCCCCAAAGTCAAATGTGGCCCCCGAAATAAGTCTGCACGCATGTGCAGTATCACAGCCTGGTTGTGCAACTGGGGTGGAGCTGGGCTAGACTCCCCGCACTTGCTGGCCCCAGGTACCAGGACTCCTACCTACCGCAAATAACCATAAATACCGGAATTTTTCCAAAGGAGAGGGAGGCTGCTACACAACAGAGGACCACGTTGCCTTCTCAGGGATGCCCAAAAAGATTGTGCCTGCCAACTCTCCCTCTTGCCATGCAGACGATCGGAACAAGCCTTGGAGTGGTCCTTCTCGAGATTACCATCGGGTCGGTCTGTTTGTAAGTATCTACTAATAAGCTGCTTGCTACTGAAGAGTGTTTGTGCGTGTGTGTGTGTGAGTGTGTGTGTGTGTGCATGCGTACGTGCTGGCTTGCCAAACTGGACATTTGGCCCCTGGGAATCTAACTAGAACAGACATAAATGAGCATTAGTTTTAATTAGTTTAAGTTCCAGTCAAATGAGCTGTATTACCTCTTCTGGCAAACTTCCATTTTCTCTTGCACCTCTAGCAATAAATGTGATCTCATCCTACTGTGCTGGAGTATTGTGTGCAATCATCAGGATGCTCTAACTGCAATGTCTTCATTTTTCTGGAAGGAGGGGAAGGTACTGGGGGGTATTTGGGAGGGGGGAGGTGTTTGATTTTGTAGTTACTATTTTCTAACTTTTGGCCTGCAGGTTTTACACAATTCTTAGTACCCACAACCAGAAATTTCAAACATTCTTAAGCAAGGAGAAAAGATCCCTATAAATTTGCAAATATGTCTTCAGTGTCATACCAGTCACAGCCACACCATCACATTTTATAGAACAGTTTACTTGATTCACTTTTATTGTTACAATCCAGTTGGGAATAAATAAGCTTTACTCCTGGTTATAAGATGCTATCCAAATAGCAGACAAATATTTTATGTGTGATTCTGCACATAAGTAGGTTTTATGCATGGAATTCATAGGTCCAAATAAATTGGGAAGAAGGAGGCAAAACAATTTATCTGCTAGATGCCAATGGAAGAAACAGGCTCAAATTCAGTCTGCATGAGGGTCCTTTTCTAGAACTAACAGACCGATGATTTAGATCATCCCTGAGCATATTATATCTGAATCTGAACAACTAAAATTGAAGAGAAAAAAAGAGAGAAAGTTGAGAGAAAAAGGGGGAGAGGGGAGAGAGGGAGAAGGAGCGAGATGGAGAAGGGAGCGAGGGGAGAGGAAGAGGGAGGGAGAAAGTCCTGTTCACTGAAGACTCTATTCCCAGGTCAAGTTAGACTTGTCATTTCACTATTTTTCCACCCACAGGTGCTTCAGTTGAGGGAATTCAATATTAACAAGTCCAGACTGGACATGCACCTAGCCTGTTATTTGGTCCAAGGTCATCAGGATCATAAGAGCTATAGATTGAACTGTTCTCTGCTAAAAGATTTGTTCTGTGCAACTCATTCCAAATGCAATTCTTGTAACATCATTGCTCATCTGCTCTGGCTGCAAATGATGTCATCTTTGGGCTATTAATCCCATCCAATTCCACTCATAAATTCACTGCACATGGGACTCAATCTTTTCAGGTGTGAAATAAAGAGCAAAAAAATCTGATTTTACGTAATTCCACTTGTTAGAGAATTCTCTACTTGTTGCTGCTCTTGATCTATAGGACACAAGCTTATGCTTGCCCTTGCTACATCACAATCCTAGGATCTATAATACTTTGAAATACCAGCATGACTCACTTATTCCAGAGTATGTCTTGGATAATTCTTGTATATCACTATATCCTCTATGAATATAATGATAATAATAATCTATTCTTTATATAAACTTATGGTAAACAAATTATAGGTAAAGCAATTTAAAAACAATCTGTGAAGATATGGGGACAAGGAGTCATAATCTGTATATGAGAACAATCACAGACCTTTCTGTCTTCTAATGATTGCCCAGCTCAGGTCCAGGCCTTGAAGCTTGTGCTCCCTGTTCAGACAAGACTTTGGGCTGTAGATAGTCATTAAAATATGTTTATTATCCACATGGTCTAGCAGAGTCCTACATGCTGTTGTGATAAGTATCTTCTTAGTAAGCTCTGGAATGTTATAAAGTTTTCTCACTTTTCCCAATCAACAGTGGAAGTTGTATCACGCAAATGTTCCATTGCCTTACAGCTGATGTAGGAGAACTTTCTTTTTAGAGCTACAAAGACACATACTGCCCTGTGACATATTTTGGAGATAAAAGTACATATCCTTGTAACTCTAGGCCATCACCCCCTCTGCCACTTAGATCAAGAACAACTTCCTGGAACTGTTTCTCTACAAATATGGCAGCAAGCCATCCAGTCCTCTTCTGCACAGATGCTGCATTTCATTCCACAGAGGTAGAGATAGCAACAAAGAAGCTACAGAGTGGCAAGAGCACGTGAGTTGTGTTTGGTGGGTGGAGAAAAAGGGTTATAAATGTTGACTACCTATAAATGCATGTGCTTCAACACTTTTACTGACACAATTAGTACAAATTGCACTTAAGTGTTTCTGGAATCAACTTGTAAAAGTGTAATCTGGATCTTTTCTAGATGCGTCAATAATTGACTCTGCATAAAGTCCATCACAGATGTCTTATCTTTAGGTGGCAAAGGCAGAAATAACGATACTAAACTACAGTTTTGAAATAGTACAACGTCTCAATTAGCATAAGCGTTAGTAACTAATTGTCATCATGAGTGACTCAGGAACGTTATGATCCCAGCATGTGTCCAGTTCTGGGCTCCCCAGGACAAGAGAGACATGGAGCTACTGGAAAGAGTCCAGCGTAGGGCTGTGAAGATGATCCGAGGGCTGGAGCACCTGCCCTATGAGGAACGGCTGTGAGAGCTGGGCCTCTTCAGCCTGGGGAAGAGAAGACTGAGGGGGGATCTTATCAATGTGTACAAGTACCTGAAGGGAGGGTGTCAAGGGGACAGGGACAAACTCTTCTCAGTTGTCCCGTGTGACAGGACAAGAGGCAATGGGCAGAAATTGAAGCACAGGAAGTTCTGCCTGAACATGAGGGGGAATTTCTTCCCTGTGAGAGTGACGGGGCACTGGACCAGGTTGCCCAGAGAGGTTGTGGAGTCTCCTTCTCTGGAGATCTTCAAGGCCTGCCTGGATGCAGCCCTGTCTACCATGCTGTAGGTGACCCTGCTGAGCAGGGAGGTTGGACTAGTTGATCTCCAGAGGTCCCTTCCAAACTTACTGATTCTATGTTAACACTGGTGTATGTGTCCTTCCTTGCTGAATAGCGGTTAAGAAATGTCTGTGGAATGTAATGAGGTGGAGATAAAAAGTAGCAGTACACAGAGGACAGCAGAAGCCATGTTGCCTCACCAATCCTTTGGCCTGTATGCTTGCTACAGAAGAAGTGGCAGGATGGCTGCAGCATATGAAGGTGCACAAAACCCCAGCTTTCCTGAGAGAGGAGACAAAGAGAGGAGGCAACTGAAAGTCTGATGGCTGAGGAATAATGAGGAACACTTTCCCCAAGAAATACCTCATTACCCTGATAATGGGATTACTACTCAACCAAAATTTGGTGAGCCTGGAAAATTTCCTCCTTCTGTTCAAAGAGGGAGTGGATGAATTCCTGCACAGTGTTTCAGAGGTGAGAGCACACAGTCAGTTGTGTAGATGTAAACTGTAAAACACAGACTTACTTGTTTCTACTGCTCATCACGCCCCAGGCAGATACACAAAGGACGTGAGGACATAATTATCTACTCAAATATTATCTTACACTGAAGAGAAGGCCCTAAAACTGAAACTAGGCATATAGTAAAGCACGTCTTCTTAGAGAACTGTAGTCTAAAAGATGAGACAGGACAAAAGCAGAGGAAAGACAGATACTGGCACTAATAGCAGCATTTTACGCCTAGGAAGTGAGATATGGTAGTGTTAAATGACGAAACAGGAAAGGACAAAATAAGAGCAGTAATGACTCAGCAGGCAGCATAATGTTTATAGCAGGGCTGTGTTAGCAGGTATTGCACAGGATTTTGGGCTTTAGAGGCAGTTTTGCAGGCTGATCTAATCTGAATCCTTGAAAATGATCCACATTTTACAGCACTGCAATTTCACATACTTCCTTGGCAGCCTTGTTCTTTTCTGTACTTTTGCTCTTCACATACATCCTAGAAAGTGCATGTCAATTATTTAGGTCATTTTTTAATTCTATTTATCAAATGATCAATTTTTTGGGGAATAAATCTCTTCTTTTAAAATGATTATAAGTCATTTTTGTTCCTGGTTCCATTTCAGAGTTGGAAATGTTTATTTCTAAATCTCTCTGCACATTCCATATGAGAACTATACAATTTTGTGAATAATTGACCCACTTTATCTTGACAAATGCTACATTTATGAGAACTGTTTATCCAGCAGGTGTAGAAGTTTTTTTGCCTCCATACAGCGTATGCTTTACCAGATGTTTCACTGGGAGGATGAGCATGCTGATGAAAACAAATTGCCCCATGAATGAACCTGTAGTAGAGTGGTTTGCGTTTTAGTTTTAACCTTGGGATGGATTGATTCTATCACCCTCTGGTAGTAAGTATCTGAATTTGTTTTTCATGATTGTGGTTGTAATGAGCCATGCAAGAAATTGCCTGCCCTCTGTCCTTTCAGTTGTCAAGAACAGTAAATGCTTTAGAGCGAAGCATCTATAAAGGCAAAAATGAACACAGTGACATCTTTATGGAGGGGAAAATATGTGACAATTTTGATTGTTTTTTAAGCAATCCTATTAGCTTCAGTTCATGTTAATTAGACCCACAATGGAATTTTCACCCTGGTGGTGAACAGTGGCAAAGGGCTCGTAAAAACTGCAAAATTATTACCATTTGCTCCATACCCTTGGACTGCATTGCAAATGTGACTCTCAGTTCATACTGAAATGACCAGCTAAAAATATTCACTGAAAATATTCCTGTATACCAGTCAATATTCGGAAGAAAATAATTAGGCAGTTGAGAAGGAAAAAACCTTAAAGGATGGTCATTTGTGGACAAATTTCTGTGGAACAAGTTAAGATGTGAATTTACAGAACATCAGCCACTGACTGCTAGCAACCTGTGAGCATTCCTTGTCTTTACTACCAGAATAAAATGAGCGTATGGACTTCTTCCTCACAAGCCAGTGCACCATATATATTTACTTAATTGCTTATATAATAAATTGCTTATATGACCATAACTACATGTCAGTGATGCTCTGAAACATTTACAAAGGAACACAAGAAAAAAGAGACCTAGGGCTGGGATAGTTGCTCCAATTCAATAAAAACAGCCCTGGTCACTTAAGCATTTTAAAGTCCAAAATTAACTTACAGCCTTACACAACATTCAATTAAAAAAAAATGGTTAATTTTATTTTAATTTTGATTTCTGTCTTTATCGGTTTACAGTTTACCTTTAACATAATAATTTGTTTTTTCCTGTAATGTAGCCTTGAAAGTTGCTTTCAGTAAACATTTCTTACATAGCTCAGTCAAATGAAGAGCCATCAAAACTAAGTATAGAATAGTTAAGATTCTCATGTTAACAACTTGATTGTTAAATTAAAATTGATGGAAAGATCTTCTCTGTTTTAATTTATTTTACTTTTCTCCTAAAACAACAATTTGCCCTCTAAGGTACAAACAAATCAATAAAAATCCCCAATGAACCCATTTGGAGATTTTGAGTAAATAAAATGTAAGATCTTTAAGGGTTTCATCAAATTATTTTTCAAAAGCTCTCTTTCATTTAAGTAACCTCACTGAATTTTGTTGAACTTCTTCTGCTGGACTATGGAGCATTCAGTCAAGCAAAGATGTTCAGGAGAAGGTATAATTAAGAGTAGGTGGGAAGTAGCATTTCTATTCTGAGGAAAATTCCAAAACTTCAAGCTGCTTTTGTTGCTAATCGGGACAAGAAGCAGACTAGATTTTTTTTCCCCTTTATGAAGCATCTTGCTTTTCATTGTATTTAGTCACTCAGTAATTTGATATTATAAAATCCTTCTCTAACTCTCTATATTCAGTTTAACTACATCATATACTCCTGTTTTTTTTTCACCAAAGATAACAGCTTACTTTTTCTGTGCTACTTTTTCTCCAGCAATTTAATAGTGTTTTTGATTTTTAAAATGTTGTAGCAAAATTAACGGTAAGTAATATGTACTTTGATGCCACTGTGGCACAAACTGAAATGTAGAAAAGGATTAAACAGCAAAACGTTTATACTACACTTTTGTAAAGGGGCAGAATAATTGCTATGGAATGTGTCTACTGCTAAAAATCCTGAACAACCAACACTTATAATTTGTGGTGAAAATGGAGACAGCATGTTCGGGTTTTTCCTATCCTCTTTCACAATCCACAGGCACAAAATCTCCAGTCATATAGCTGGAGAATGGAGTTGGAAACTGTTGATGGAAGAGAATTTATATGCAAACACAAAGGAATTTTCCAAAGCCAAGGATGAGAAAGCATTATCAAAGCAGATAATCTAAGAAAAGGGGGGAGCCATGTGTTTTGAGTGCTATTGATTTTTCTTATTTAAATCTGGTATTGATCACTCCTGACTATTGATTACTGAAAGAGTCTATTTTTCACTCTCTGGAAAATCATTGTCATTGCTTTGCTGGCCTTTATTCCTAGCAAAATCCCTATAGATGCTACAATTCAGGAATGTGCAGGAATATGAGGCCTTTTAATTATTTAAACCTGAATGCCAATCAACGTAAAACAAAGACATATTTGAAATTCTGCCTTGACTTACGGCATGAAGCAAGACAAAATTGCGTCAGAAAGAAGAATCAGGTCCTCCAATTTGATGCCTAAGCATGATGTCTAAAAGGAGCTTATTGTTCTGCATTGACATTGCCTTGTCCTGTTAGGACTAATTTAATGATAACATGTCCAGCAATCTAAGTTCCTTTGCTTCCTCTCTCAGCAGGTAGGATTTAGAAGATTGAGAAAATATTGGAAAAATATTAAGCAGAAAAGATTTAAGAAGAAAATATTGGGATTGTTCCCCTGTTTATCTTCTCCTAACTCACCAGCCAGCAATGGTGGCTGCTCTGCAAAATAAACAGGTCCAGAAGCCATCCAGTAAAGATATAACCCCATAGCACTCTCAGCACAGAAATGGGCCTCAAGAACATGACCAAGCCCTTATAGCGATTTGTTCTCTTATATAGGCACCATTATTTTTTGACATCAAAAGCCAGAAAATAGATCTTAACTGCTATACGGCAGTTTGTAATTGTGAATAGCTGTGGAGTTTAGATGGCCTGCTTATTTTGTTCGTTAGTGTTTTATTGCTGCAGCAAAAATATATGGACTTTTAAAACCCTTGATGTGCTCATACCCCAGGGAGAAACAAAGAAAAGACAAACTTGATAAAATCAGGATTGTCAGGATTGCTGGGGCAGGGAGGGGGTTCCTTTTTTCTTTTTATTTAAGATGATTCCTCTGCAGGAATTTTATTGATTTACCTTCAGTCATGCAAACTTGATGTTTATTTTCCAGAAGAAACTAAGGCAAATTAAATATTGCTAACGCTTTTATCAGTGAATATATTTCAAACATGATAAAAAAAATGCCTCTAAGTATGTTTTCTCCAAAGTCAGTAATAGGTCTTAATGGCCCAGAAAGAATATCATAATACAATATCATTAAACCTAATCTGCCATAAGGAGAACAGTAATATCAAATGGCCTTTCCTATAGAAATGAATTGTAATTAATTACCTAATTTGTTGGAGGATTTGTAATATATATTTAATGGCACTACTGTCTGGCATAGCCTTCCAGACAGTTTTCTGAAGAAATATGATCTAAGTACAGCCTCAAGCTGATATTATCAAATTATTCACCATGCTGTGTAAAAAAAAAAAAATAAAATAAAATAAATAAATAAAAATAAAACAAGCAGTTAATGTTTCAGCTTCTAGGGCCTCAGGAAAGCCTACTCTCACCCTAACATTTATCCCTGGCAACCCTGTCTCCTATGATTTTACATCTGGAACATGCAGTAAGCAAGTGCTCAGCGTTGGCCTCCTTGTTCGTACTGCCACGCAAACAACGTCCCATTACTATGCATCACACTCCAGTTGCTGGAGATCCTGCCATGTGTCTAACAGTGTGATATAGACAGTCCATTAAGCTTTCTAATGGGTGGTGTTAAATAAAGGGTGAATGGATAGTATCAGAACAGCTAGAAGCCTGTAGGCAGGTTTTCATCTTCTCATGTCACTCTTATTAATGAGATTGTGCAACTGCTTTTGTCAATGCAACCTGTCATTTGAAGGCTTCCAGTTCATACCATTTTGTGTTGAACTGACAAAGCTGATGTATCTAATTCTCTAATTTTGCCTATTTTTTTCAACAGAGTAAAGTTCTTTTCCCTTTTCCACATTTATATGACTGTCTATTTTTGCTGGAGGAAGCAGTGCATCTCTCCTAATTGGGTAAGGGCTCTTTGGTGCAGATCCTTTCTGGAATCTTATGGAGCCCCTGAATCTCTCAGCATCTTTAAGAGAAAACATTGGTCATCTAAATGACCCACCATCAGTGTTTTGGTAAAGCATTGTAATAATTTATTCAATAACAGTGTAATATTTTTTTCCAATTTGAAAAATATACTTTAGTTTTCTCTATTGTGTTAAAAATAGCAGAACCTTTAAAGTTCAAAATTACAGAAATAAAAAGCTTCATGAAGATCTGGAAATCTAATCTCAAAAGATAATATTCAGAATGTAAAATAATTGAAGAAGTATTAGATTAGAATAAAAAATTCTTATAGATCCATAAAACTAAGTTGTCTTTACAACTGTTTTAATATGTATGGTAGGTGTTACACACAAGATTAGCAGCGAAGCACCAGAGAATAACCCTGAGTAATGTTCTGTGTCATAGACTGAAACAGTATTAACTGCTGAGCTATAATATAGATATATAAATGTAAATTTGATCCAAGCAGTTGTGCAGCCTCATGTGATGCATTAATAATGAAGCGAATGACAAAGCTGGTTTTAATCTTCTGAATGTCGCACATTGACTATTGTGTTGTTTAAACTACAATGAATAGTAAAGCTGTAGACATTTTATATTTGCCTTTAGAGATGTTTGTATGCTGGAAGAAGATGGAAACTAAACAACCATCCCATCTGTGCTGCGATAGTTAACATAATCTTTTGTATTACTGCAAAAATTCAACTTTGATATCTACTAACAAACTCTAGAATAACTATGTATGCATTTCATATGTAAAATACAAGAAAATGTTACACATAACATTCCACTATGTTTAGGAACACATTTATCATTTGTTTCAGCAATGTTTCTTTCCCTGTTAAATCTTGTTGATATAGTAATCACAAAATTTTCTTAAATAACAAGTCTTCTGTCCTCTGTACAGCTCATATATGTAGCACAAACAAAGACCAAAAGGTGCAACAGAAGGACAACCTGTGGCGATGAGAAAGTTCGTCTCCTAGTTCTTCCAGTTTGGGGAATCTACCTAGCATAACACTATGGTGTGAGTCAGGGGCAACTGCAATGCTGGTCTCCAAGGTGGGGATTCCCGTATAGAGAACGGTAAAATTTTTCCAAAGCTTTTTACAGTTATCATTGAACAGGCTTTGGATAATGTGAATCAAAGTCTATATGTACTTCTGCTGTACATGTTAATGATCAGGGCAAGCAGTAAGTTTACCAGTAGGACTTGGGTCCTTAGTGAAATATTGCTGTGTTCCAGACTCTGTGTTGTTCAGTCTAGACAGAAATGATTTGCTCTTCATGCATGGTGGGAGTACTATTTGTGATGTCCCAATAAACTGTGTAATTTCTGTGGGCAGGCCTTACAAAGGATAACTGCAGAAGTATTTTGGTTGTAAACATGGGTGCAGCATATGAGGCTGAAATCTAGAAACGTGGCAGATTTTAGCTAACCCTCTAACATTTGTGGCAACACAGCAGCGTAGTCAGTCATGAGACACGAATTCCTCATCTGCATATAAAAGCGACAGCTTGGCTTTATTGATATCCCATGGAATAAAAAGTTTGCTCATGGCCTCTAGCATCATTATACTGTGTGTGCTATTTGTCTCAGAAATAAAATGGGTCATGGCTATCGCTGATAGAGCAAGTCCTGTTTATTTTTGTTACTACAACATTTCTGCAAGACCATCCCACACTGTAATCACATTTAATAGCTTTTATTACTGTATTTACACACTAATGAAAGGGAAAAAAAAGAGCACACTAAACAGGAGTAAGATATACTGGTACAAAGTATGTACTATTGTATTCCTCCAGTTTGTTTATAATAATACCGCTTACAGTAATTCTGTGAAATTTAATTTAACATAAATTATTTTAATGTTTTACATACCAAACTAAGCATATGCTGCTTTGGGTTTTCCTTAAAAAAGAAGTATGAGTCATGAAAAAATCATTCAAAGGTGAAAAATGGCAGCCCCTCTTTGAAATTATTCAAAGATGAATAATTAGAGGAAATGGAAATATGCAGTCCATTTTTTAATTCTACATGCTCTAGTTGGTTTAGTGGCAAATTATTGTGTTTGCTTTACTACTTAACACTGTAAAATAAATTTCATTGCTTGAAAAATAAAAAGGAATGTGATGAAATGTGTATTATAAGCCATTTTTACCGTTGTAATTAATGCAGCTCTGATATCTAACTTATCAGAAGTCACAACTGCTTGTTCATTGATGTTTTACAATCTTCCTTGGAAGTATATTGTTTTCTCTTGAATACTTGGAATGATACCAAACAAAATCTCTCTGGCAGCATGCACCATTATTCTGCCAAGAAGTAGCTTTCATCTTCCATGAATACTCAATCCCATTTAAATAGCTATATTTTCACTGTATTTCCAGAAGGGTTTATTGTTCATTCTTTGTTAGAGTTCTATTAAAAATTTGTGGATAACCACTGGGGAAAAGAAGTGATACCATATGAGTCAGAAGTACAATCACACTTTATAGAGACAGATTAACAAACAACAGACAATTGAGATGAGTAATTAGGACATGGAATGAAAGAAGTTTGGAGTTTTGAAGACAATTTTGAAGATTTAATGATGCACAGGAGGTGGAAAGCCATATTAGAAAAGTCTTTTTCTTCACTTTCTCACAGATGAAATGAGTTAGCATAATTATGTGCAGGAAAATTGCAAAGAATGGTGAGATTCATAAACACTGGCGTTTGAAGACAAACAACAGTCAAGTGCCCAATCAATATTTATTTGTAAATAAATATTGGCAGAAGTCATTGTTACCCTTAATGGCAATAAGTGTGAAAAGATTCATTATAAAGAAATTGCTAAATGCCTCTACTGGGTAAAGGTCCACCTGGAATTTGCTAGATGTAAAAAGCCTTCAGAGAAATATATGGGAGCAGAAGCTACTGAAGCAATTATTTTAGGAAAGGCAAAAGCAGATTGTGAGAGATAAATTTACTTATTACTTTTTCTTCCTCTAAATAATTCAGCAAGTGGGAGATTTCATGTTAGCAATTTCATTATAAGGATGAAATTATTTCACAAAACCTTTTTCTTTCACATTTGACACAAGTTCATCTCCTCAGAGAGCCTCCTGAATTCTTAAATGGCAACACTATTGCTAATAACCATCATCCCTCTCGCTTTCTTCCTTACATTTCCCAAGTACATTGATGAATGAATCCTTTGCTTTCTGGTTTACTGCATTTCTTGAGAGAATGTAAAGAGAGCTACACTAAAACTAACTGGGCATAATGAGCTTTCAGTTGGATTTAGAAGCTGTTAATAAGCTCCATAAGATAAAAACAGTACCTGGCACCTTATTGTTTTCCCTCTTTTTGTCTCCATCTGTCTAGCTCATGTTTTGTGGTTGCTGCTATTGCCTCTATTGTACTAGAATTTAAGATTTCCCAAATGGAAGAAACATTTCTAGGAAAAACTGCAAGCACTGTGCAGGAAAGATAAATGCTGTCCTTTAATAAATATGGGAAAGACAAGCACATTGACTGAATGTTTTAATCTTTGTAAAAAATATTGAAAACTGTCTTCCTGGAGCTAGGAGGAAATATTAAGCCAGAGGGCAGTTAATGTGTTTCCTGAAACTAATATAAAAAATTAGAGGAAAAAAAAGACAGATAAATGATATTAAAGGCAGGATATGAAAATTTGGGCACAAGCGATCACCTGCAACAGCTAACAGGAAAATAAAAACAGATGCTAGTCTGTAGCACAGCCCATTGGCATTAACATGCAGAGAGCATGTTTTTAGTCTGTTAATCTTTTCAAATTTTTAACAGTAAATATATTATCCCTGAAAAGTCTGTTTCTAGATTCTGACACAGTTATATTTCCTCTAAGTGCTGCAGAGTTTGTCTTACTGCTCTTTCTCAGTTTCTGTATCACAGTAGCATTTCCTCCATTCCCTTCTCAACCCAGCTATATGCAGGGATATATATTTCCTCAACAGAGTCTGTATATTTAGCTATACCATTTTCTTCCACCATTTTCTATAGGGCTACATGGAGTTTTGGCACGTTTTGCTTCATGCATTCTCACTAAAAGATAGGACCTCATACAGCAGACTTGCAGTCCACACTTGCATTCATCCTGGCCCTACAATAGTTATGAGGACTGTGCTGAAGTTCAAAGCAGGCGGGGAGAAAAAAGAGGATGGATAACTCAGGGAAGAAAAATCCATGGGAGTCAATAACTACCTAGAAACCACACCTGGTTCAGACAGTTCTTGAGCTTTAAATGATTGGATGCTGAAGGAGTGCCTAGAGAAGTGCTGTGCGTGCTTGCCCTACTCTCTTGCTCTTCCCCGAGCATCCGCTTTTAGCTGCTGTCAGAAGCAGAATCCTGAGCTAGGCTGACCAGTGCACCCAGTCTCAGGCTCTGTTCTGCTCTTCTAAGCAGCTGGAGGCCAACTGTGAAGGGCTACCCACAGGTGTGAGAAGGGATCAAGGTGTCAGAGTGCTAGGAACTATTTTCCTTTTCCAATTGTCACGCAAAAACTGCCCCACTCCCCCTTTTATTAATGCTGAGGACTGGAAGAGGGTAACACCTAAGCAGGCCTCTATCGAAAGGGCTGGGAAGGCAAGGGACATAAAGCCTTTCACCTTCTTCCTTCCAACTGCCTTCCCTTTGAACTGGCCTCTTGCAGGTGCTGCACAACTTCAAAATGGTGCAGTGTGTTCCCACCGCCCTACTTGGGCCCTTGGATTTGCCTGTGATAAAACAGAGACCGTGTCCCTAATCCAGATCCCCCTTCCCAGCTGCTTACAGAGTTCATGTTTTCAAAGCATCTCTGAGAGACATACACATTTAAATGTTTTAACTGCTGAATCCTTTTTCCATATATTTTTTTAATCTGGTCCGGTAGGAAGTCTTCCCTATAGCTATGGGGGAAATTAAACTCAGATTGTTTGAGAGATTTCTTTAGTTTCAGTATATATTTCTTTCTTTCAAGGAAAATTCACTGAAAGACATCTGGAGTTTGCTAAGGGAAGACAATATAGTGCCATAGTATGTGAAATTCTAATAATAATAAAAAAAAGATATTTATAAATGATGTGACTGTCTCTTTAGATATCTTGGAAATCTAGCATTTTCTTGAACCAGTGACCTGCCATGACTCCATGCTAATGACTCCTGACTGTGACTAAGCTCTTTAATCATGTTCAGTCATTATTCTCTTCCTATTATCTCATTCTCTCACTGCTAATTAATGCTTTAAATGAACTGTCCACTCATATATAGAAATTCCTCCAATTTACCACTTCTGCTTTTATACTCTTGTCAGATTCTTTCTCAGAACTCACTACTTCTGACAGATAGCTTTGTTCCAACAAATTTTTACCTTCTATACCTTTCTGCCTCTCTTTCTCTCACACATAGAATCATAGAATCAGTAAGGTCGGAAGGGACCTCTGGAGATCATCTAGTCCAACCTCCCTGCTCAGCAAGGTCACCTACAGTATGGTAGACAGGGCTGCATCCAGGCAGACCTTGAAGATCTCCAGAGAAGGAGACTCCACAACCTCTCTGGGCAACCTGGTCCAGGGCTCTGTCACTCTCACAGTGAAGAAATTCCCCCTCATGTTCAGGCAGAACGTCCTGTGCTTCAATTTCTGCCCATTGCCTCTTGTCCTGTCACACAGGACAACTGAAAAGAGTTTGTCCCCATCCCCTTGACACCCTCCCTTCAGGTACTTACACACATTGATAAGATCCCCCCTCAGTCTTCTCTTCCCCAGGCTGAACAGGCCCAGCTCTCGCAGCTGTTCCTCATAGGGCAGGTGCTCCAGCCCTCTGAGCATCTTCGTAGCCCTACGCTGGACTCTTTCCAGTAGCTCCATGTCTCTCTTGTACTGGGGAGCCCAGAACTGGACACAGTCCTCGAGATGAGGCCTCCCCAGGGCTGAGTAGAGGGGCAGGATCTTGACCCTCGACCTGCTGGTAATACTCTTCCTAATGCACCCCAGGAGACCATTGGCCTTCTTGGCCACACAAACCCCTACACACAAGCACATACAAATAAACACTTTTCCCCACCCCCACCCCAGAAAGCAAGGTAGCAATTCAAATCTAGTTTTCTTGAGAAAAATAGACTGAGTTCTAACCTTCTATCAAACAGTATCAGATGCCTCCAGGTATTATGACTGTCAATGGTTTTGCTCTCCATTTTATTGGCATTGCACCCAGCACAGTGCCTTCTGGAAAACAGTCCATCACCAGTGAAAGCAGTCCAACAATGTATTTGTTTGTATGAATCCATGCTTTCAGAAACTGAAAAAGTCTTACCAACAAATTATAGTGAGATAAACACTACTTGAAGTCAAAATGTTGGCAAAGAGAGGAGGAAATCATGTCTGTGGTGCAGAGGGATGTGTCTTGGAGGCTATTTATCCTTCATGAATTGCATAAGCATAAGTTTTCATGGAATAGAAGAAATTCCAAAAATATGTTAGACATTTGGGTCTCTTAAAACACAAAATTTCTTGTTTTCACCTTAATGTAAATGAGATGAAAGTTATACAGCTGTTAATATAAGGAAAGATGAAATCACTACTTTAATACCTCCTAGCGATCTCTGCAATCTTCCAAATCCTTCTCATGCCCTGTATTATCAGAGCCACTTCAGAAAGAGAAAAGCCAAGGTCTAAAACGAGAAGTAAAGTTGCTAATTAGATTTTCAATAAATAATTTAGCAAGCCTGTTTTGGATGAGAGGTTTCATTAAATACTTGAAATTATTTAACAGATTTGCTTCCTTTCACATCTGACACAGGTTCGTCCCCTCAAAGATGTCTCTTGGGTTCTTAAATACAATAGCACTGCTATAGCAATAAACCACTTGTAGGTTTCCTACATACAGTTGCTTTGGCATTTTGATTATTTTAATTCTCTCTTTTAGAGTTCATTAGTATTCACCCTCCAAAGCAGGAAAACTTAACCTGAGATTAATAAAGATCTGTCTGCCTCTGGAATTTTTTTGCTATGGGATTAATAGAAGCTATATGGAAAATTATACAAAAAGAATAAAATATTTTACCATGCTTCCCTGTTTCAGAAATTGAATTGATTCTCTTAATTTGAAATCACTTTTTCTTCATAATTAAGCAATTGCTGAGTTCAGTATTGTGTCTTTCCTTATTATCACAAACAAGGCTTCAGTCTATTGAATCTGCATGGGAGTATAACACAGAACGTTCCTGCTTTGCAGATAATATTTCACGTCCTTACAGAATCTTATTAATGGCTCTGTTGTACTTATCCAAATAATTAGAAAAAAACACATTGTGCTAATCATCATAGTATTTGCATGAGCAACATTATCCTTTTTCTATTATTACTACCCATGAAGGATAATAAGATGCTAGCTATGAAAATGTAGCTTTTGTGGAATCCAAGGAAATATTTTTAGCATAAATCAATCCAAGCAGAACAAACTACAGAAAAAGACAAAGAGTTTTTCTCGAAGATTTTCAAAATATTATCAATAAAGTGATGTTACAATTGATTACTGTGCATTCTAAGATAAATGACCTATGATTCCATTTAAAATTAATGCTGAAAATTTTCAAATCGTAATGGCAAAAGGCAATACGTATAAACATGATAAAGACTCTACAAAAAGAATTGAATAGACATTTGGAGTAAAAATCCTAGACATTTACAGATACCACAAAAATAACAAAAAGACCTCCTTCAATACCCAAAAGGGTATTTTAAGGCTTCTGACAAGAAAAGAGAGATTTACTAGACAGACAAACATGACAATAATGAAAACTTTAATATACCGTTCAAGTAATCAAAAAATTAAGACTCTTGCAGCAACATCAAGACTGATGTTGAATTCAGTTACTGATAAATTGTATCAGTTACTATTTAACTCTTAAATTTAACTTTCAATAAACACTGGAGGGCTAAATTGTGCCATTAAAGCTATAGCTTGCTGTAGAACCCTGTTTGTTCAGAGCTGCTTCTTTGCCTCAGAGGCAGCTTATGGCAGGGACCAGGCCACAGTAAAAGTGGGAAATAGATACATGTCTTTCCTCTATGAATCTAGACAGTTCTGTAGATGAGCACAGATGTCAGACAAACAAATAGCATGAGACTGATAAACAAAAAAAATACACTGTCAGCCCTCCTGTTGGCCTTGGCAATGTGGAAAGATACTTTATTCATGCCATGACACTACTGCCAGCCCAGTTAGATACACACAATGTGGCAGGGATCATGTAGGAGCTGAAAGAAGTAGTTCTGATGAGGCCATTTCTGGGAATACGAATAACATCTGTGCATTACATTTAGGCTGGCAGTAAGAGGACGATTTCTTTGTGTCATAGAAGGGAGGTTTTCCATGTAAGAAGAATAGCTGGGAACAAATAGTGATTTTAAAATGGAGTTTTATGATGAATTTATAGAAAGATCATTTAACATGGTCATTTCAGAGAGCCAACAAGTGGACGTAATAACCCAAGTGGTTCCTTCAGATCTTTCTCGCAGCTTGTATGTTTATTTACGAAATGGCCTCTTTCTGGGTGTGCTAAGATACTCTGGCCATAGGGAAGACGTTCGCATTCAGAGATCGTGGAACGGAGCATCATTATTTTTCCCCAAAGGTTTATGAGTTCATCTGAAGAACTATAGAGAGCTGCCTTATTTTTTGATTTCTTAGTAAAAGATCATTCACAAAACCAGTGACTGTGGCATACTGGTTGTTCCAGTCTTATCAGCTTGAAGAACCTAATATACACTTGCAAAGATGGCTGGTGACGTAAGAATAGATTAGTCTACTGCACACGGTGCTTCTTTTGGCAAGAAAATGGGCATATTATTCTTTACTGAAAAAAAGAGTAAAAACACTGACATTTCATTTTATGACCAGAGTAAAAATGTGTTTCATATTTTCTTTTAAAAATCTGATTTTTATCCAAAGAGAAAAGCTTAACAGGATAGGTGTCTAGTTTATCAGAAACTGCAGTACTGAACGAAGAGTGATGACAAGATCTGAGTTCACCTTGAGCAGTGAAGGGAAATCATACCAGTCATCTGAAGCCTGATTTTTCTTTTCATTTAAATTAGTTTTACAGCACACTTACTCCAATGACTTTGCTGAAATAGTTCTATTATCAAATATCAGAAAGACTGACTGCCCTATCTTAGTTGGGGTATTCTAAACTGAAAGCTATCGATTTTAGAACATGTCCAGTTTGAAAACACAGGGATGAATTCCTTATTGCCACAAAAGATCTCTGCCTTGCAGATTTTGATGGAGTTGTACTGATTTATACCACTAGAAAACCCAGCTTCATTACAAAATAAATCTGTTTGACCTTATATCTTAAAAAACAGGTTTCCAGCTCATCAATACTTTGATCATCCCCTTTCATTTATGTCCTCAAGAGTAGCTTAAGTAAATGGATAAGCTTTCTAACCTTATTCAGAGTTGTGTTGTACCTCTGAATAGCAGTCATGTGAGTCTGTCACGCAAAGCCCAAAGTCTCCTCTGACAGATTAACTGGAGCAAATGCAGAGGAAGCCAATAAGAAAGACCATAACCCTGGAAAAGGTGATCTGATATGAGAGATTTAAATTACTGGCTCTGTTTATTTCAAAAGGTAAAAATGAGAGAAGATGTGAAAAGAGATGAAAAAAAAGGGAAAGCATAATTTGTTTTCCATATGCAATAGGGATAGAAGAAGTGATGGGCTTACATGATAGCAAGGGGAATTTAGGAAAAACATTAAGAAAAACTTTCTACTCATAAGGGTTATTAAGCACTGGAGCATATCGTCCTGGTAGATTACAGAACCTCTACTACTGGCCATTTAAGAGCATATTAGACAAACATCTATTTGGTTTAGGTATGGTTGGTTCTGCTTTTGGGCACTCACCTCTTGAAGCCACTCCAGATCTATTTTCCCTTATTTTCTCTGAAGCCAACAAGAGTTCATACAGGACTAGCAATTTATACGCATGGACTTCCCAATATTAACAGAATTATAGCCTACAGTAACAGTAACTCCTTGGTAAAATCAGAAATGAGATTTTTTCCATCAGCACTTACCATTCTGTCATGGCAATCCTATACTACTCTTTACACGAAGATATAAAAGATATAAAGATGTTTGACAGGTATATAATGCCCAGTATAGATACCTTCTATAAATAGGTTCCTAGGTAATTGCTAGGCATCAGAAACATATTTAGAACCATCAAAAGAATTTCCTGCACTTGCTAGATGACTACAGAAAAATGCTTAAGAGGTTTTTCCTCTCTCAGTGTGTAGTGAGGAAGGTCTACAAATATGTGTGTATAAAAACACATTAGGAGAGGTTTGCGCTTTATACTTTGTATGTATTTCTGTAACAATCATATCGTCCCTTCTCAATGCATAAAATTACTGTTTGTGGGTCACATCCAGAAATCCAAATTCAACTTTTAGTCAAGTAGGAGTCAGTAGAAATCCATGGAAGTTCTACTCATCTGAAGGATCGATAAAGAATTGAATAAGGCCCTCAATCTAATAAAGTAATTTCCTGCAGCAACCTCTTGTTATAAAAACTGCATAATGGTCTCTCCAAGACTTCATCAAGCAACAGTCAGGGACCCAGCTTAAAGCAAAGATCTTTTCAGCTGAAATGGTCCTGTGCACAAGCCTTCTTCTTTGTTCCTGATCCAAGGAAAACCAGAAGAAATTGCCCTGGCTTGAGACCAGGTTCAGGTCTTGGACAACCAAGCTCTCCCTCCTCATAGCACAGATATCCCGAAGTTGTAAAAAGATGGCTTAAGAGGGTTATGTTTCCATTAGCAGTTTTCAAAGCTGTTGGCAAAGCATCTTCCAAGGCCACACTAGGTTATGACATGAGTTTAGTTTCTCTGAGACTGAGACAAATACAGTTACATCTCCTTCTGCCACCTTCCTCTTCTCATCTGCAAGGAACGCAGAATACATCTCCCTTGCACAGAGCAGGTAACAAGCACCTCCTCCATTTGTTAAAGAACACTTACTCATGAATAGCTGGAGATCACAAATGAGCTTTACCCATTCCTCGTGTTTTCTCTTCACAAAAGGCAATCAGACACCTTCTGATTCATCTTCAAACCTGCACCTCTAAAACAAATGTCTACTTCAGGCTCCCAGAATCTTTGCAAATACTACCAAAGTTTTTCACATTGTCTTGCAATTAAAGTTAAAATAAATTTGCCACTGATTCGTAAGGATGCATATGGGCCATTTTATGCATAATAGCATTATGCTGACAGCCTTCCAGGCTTAAGGAATACTTCCTGTACTAAGTGAGCTGCTGCATACATTTCTCTAATGTCCATTCCTGCTTAGATTTATGGTGTCTGCTCATTGTCCTTTATTAAATGCTTCCATTAACTTTCCTGCTATACATTTCCCTCAGCTTACAGCTCTATAAAATTGAGTTACTAGCTATGCAAATTCATACCATTTGCATTCTTAGAATGACTATTTCAAATAAGTGTGCTATTTCTCTATATGCTTAGTATCTTTGGATCCAAACCTCTGCCTTTTTTAAGATGAACTTTTATTTTTGTATTTATCTAGATCTGCATAACAAGAAAACTCTATACCCTCCTGTGGTTGTCTGGGAAAAGGGCAGAAGGTTGGAAGAAGATCTGCTCCAACACCTAGAGGGACAATGACTCTTTGAGTCACTGCCCTGCCTCAGCCAGGAATCCCCTCTGCAAAATTGCTTCTATTTTTTTGTCTATAGGCTAGATCCACAAAAATACTGAATTACACTTTTCTGATGATCTATTTTGACAGGTCTTGTACCTTTAAGTCAGGTTTAAATTTCTGAAAGCTTAGTGATGAGAAGTAGAGATACTGTAGTGTCATGTCAGGTTCATAGTATACCACCATATGCAGGGTTTTGAGACAACCGCTTGTTCTTAGAGTTTCCTGTTGAATGTGTTAGGCAGCCTGTTGCTCTTTTTAAATCCCATCTCCAAGTGCCTCTTGCTCTGTGTACACAGCTTGAGAGCTTCACTTAGAGGCTCTACTAAGTCCCTCCAGATATCTAACCGTAAATGAGTAGCTCACAAACAAGCCAAACACCTAGCACTTCTCTCTCTCTTCCAGCTTATTGTACAGCACACTGGTGGTCTCTTCCAACCTTCTTGCACTGAAAAAGATTGGGGTTAAAATTATCATCTTTACTGACCATTTTCCAATTAATCTGAATGTAACCAAGGAAAGAATATTTCAGTCTCATCTTTCTTTTTTTTTTTACTTTATCATCTCAAAAATTTTTTTACCTTCATCATCTTAAAAAATTTTCTTCTTTTTGGTGTTCTGGCCACACAAAAATTCACAGTTGTCTTAAATCTTTGTTGACTACTTTGCAAGCTACTTTTATCATCTTTTCACATGTCTATTTCTTAAATCCTTTTTATTTTTACAGCAATCATACCCTCCAATGCTTTTATCATGTTTTAAAATTTGTGTAGCAATATCGTACATTGTCTCATACACCTAAAGTCACTGAAAACCTTCCATATTCCCTGATAGTTTTTACCTTTTCAACGTGCTTTTTCTTATCTTTTGGATTCCTTTTGTTATTCTGGTAGAAAATTGGTCCTTTTGGTAATTATTTGGTTAAGATAAAATGTCTGCTTCTGTTTCGACACCTCAGATACCAAACCTCCAGCTGAAGCTTCTGACAGCATAACGTAGTGCCATGCTTATCCCCCTTTCATAAATTAGTGACTAACTCAGAATTACTCTCATTGAAATAAACAAAAATATAAAACAAAAGCAACAAATCTATGACATGCCTTAAAAATGAGTCAGGACACTGTTTAAGTGACTGCAATACTTCACAATTTTATATTGCTGGTTTTTCGTATCTTGCAATGCTCTTCAGGGAGAAGAGAACCTTGTCCAGTATTAAAAACACAATTAATGTGATCTGAAATTCTTGAATCCACCATATATTCATAAAATTCAGTCAGGAGAGTTATTTATTTTGTTGCTAATTATGTTGAAATAAGTGAGATCAAAGAATCAAAGTAGTTGGTGTGACCATGTCACTTCACAACATCAGCCAGCGAAAAACGCATCTGGGTTTGGAATACAGAGAACTAGGACAGTCCTGCTGCCACAGACAATACTGTAAAAAATACGTAACAAGGATTGGAAGAAGTTTAAAAAAAAGAAAAAAAAGCATAAAACTTTGAAATTGAAATTGTGTAGTTCTGCAGATGAAAATTAACTAAAAGTTACTAAAAACTTTTTTTTTTCAGAGACAATCTCTGCTAAAGTCCTTTATCTTGCCAAAAAAAGTCTTTGGAGAGGAAGAAACAGCTACTTCCATTGTTAAATTCTGTGATATGAATGATACTCAATTTTACCAGCCTTTGACAAAACAAACACAAGGAGGGACAAATACTGAGGATAATAAGGATGTGAAAACACACTCCTGTGGTTGACTTTCTCAGGATTAAGGTATTCGTTCATGTTAGTCAGTCATTCATCGAGCCACAAAATAAAGTGATCGGAATAGCCAAATCCGCTCCTTACTTTATTCTCTTTCTAAGACTTTCTAAGCAGTTTTGGTGTGTTGATTTCTGGGTTTGTCATACCTGATATCAACACAGTCTCTGGGCCTCACAGGTTTTTCAAACTGAACTATTTCACCTATATCTTTTTTACACCTTTCCAAACAGCAGATCTTGTCATAAATAAATAGAGTATTTCCTACACTTTGTTTACTTTCTCACGCTCAAATTCCACACCAATTCGTAATAGAGAGTGCTTGATTATGAAAATACATTTGTCATATATCAGAGAGCAATAGCCGTGATTCTCCTTTGTTTATAGCAAGTGGAAGAATCCTGAGATCTTCAGATGTGAAATACAATAAAAGAAAAGCGCCATCACTGTTGAAAACATTTTCCTACAATAGATACTCCCTCTCATTGGCTTATTTTTAAAGTAACTTCTGCTTTGTATTCATGGTGTCTGAATTCTAAAAACTGTACAAACAGACCACAGCTGAAACACTTTTCGCTGGATGGATTAATGTTACATTGGCACTGTGTGCTTTGAGACAAAACATCAGGTGGATAAAAAAGAAAGAAAGAAATTAAATGAAAGCCTGAAGGCAAGATTAACTGTCTTGATAAAACTCCCGTTGATTTTAATGATAAAGGATCTCATCCTAAATTTAAAACTGATGAAAGTAAACCATGAAGAGGTGGATACAGAGAGTACTGGTGAACAGCTTATACATTTACTGCTTATTGGAGTGTCCTAGAACTAGAATATTTCTGTCTAGTACACTTCTCTGCCCAATATGTGATCTTGTTGTTCAGTTCTTGCTAAGTGCAATTTCCTGTTTCTCACAGTTTGAGATGTCTTATGCTCCGGAATTTTTAAGAGGCAATATTTACCTTTAAAGTTTACTTTGTTAAGAGGAGGCTGTTTATATTGAGGTAGAATCCTGGACCTCTGTTACTCTGTGATTTTTTTTTTCCAATGGCTTTTACTAATGGAGACTGGGAATCGAATTACTCAAAAGACTCGTATTCTAAAGCTGTGAGCTCAGTGTGGCTCTGAATGTGCATGACCTTTTATTTACTCCTCACAAAACCATTTAAGATAAAAGAGAAGATTCAGCATATTCATGCTGAAACAGAAGATCAGTGGCCAACCCCTGTGCAGTGAATTTCTGGATCAGAACTCCAGAGCCTATTGCACTTATATAACTGAGTGGAGATTTGGATCTATCTGTATCTTCCATGTGGCTTTCATCTTGCTTTCTTGAACTGCTGTCAGCAATGGGCAGGCTGGGTGCAGGGTGGATTGCACTGCGCTGTGGCCAGGAAAAGGTTCTCATCCAAAATGTTGAAAACAATGGAGGAGACAGAGTCATGCATCTCCCAATAGTTTTAAAACTGATTTTGAAATCTTAACTGTTAGTTAAGCTAGGATTAAAGGTTACCATAAACACAATAAATACTTGCAGAACTGTATTTCCTGCAGAATAACTGAGATACTGTCTTTCTGCACGATTTTGCCATTGTATTTCCTTAGTTAGAGACAACGTCTTCAGAAACCTGATCAAAGAGTGCAAGAAAATCTGGCATATTTATTCTAATGATTAGGAGATCTATGAGAATAAATAGATTTAACAAAAAAAAAGTATAGTTATTGGTATGTATATGAGAGGTTCCTGCTGCCTCACACCTTGTGATTTCCCTTTTTCTGGTCAAAGGTTTGGCCAACTGCCTCTTCCTTTGGTCTTTTGATCTTTTATTTTCCCAATATCATCTGCCTTTCTGTTTCTTTACCTGTGGTGGGACATATTTGATACTGTGGAATTCTATTAGCTGCTTGGAAATAGATGCCTTAATTGATCACTGCCTATCTGTAAACAGTGTGACAAAGACAGACTCTCAAATCAGAAAGATATTATCTTAAAATGATTCAGAACATTCAGTCACAAAATAGATTTTAAAGGAGCAAAATTCAGTCTTCCCTTGGCAGAGGATAAACAGAATTGAAAACAGACTTCTGGATTCTTTTCTAAAACTCAACCCAAAAGGAAGGAAAAGAAAAATTGATGTAATCTTGGACTCTAAGCACACACATAGTTAGAGAAATAAAGCTATTAATTATAACTTGTCACTCACAAATTTCTGAAACAGTCATAGATGCAAGTCATTTTATCTGAGCTCCTTTCATAGACCCTTGAAATGTACTTTATAAAATATTTTTATGTTATTCCCTAGGATATAAGGCACATCTTGTATCTGACTTGCAGTATGATCTCTTGTTCATAAGCACTCATGGGTGAGCAATTTTTCTTTTTCCTGACTTGTTTCATTCCCTAGGATTCAGTTTAATTCTGTAGTTCAGATTTCTGACAATGTAGGAGTAATTAAAATTCCCCTTGATCAATGTATCCTAACCTTTTTACAGGACTTTTTTTATCTGCACAAATACGGCTTTATATGCACTTTCTCTCCTTAGAGGCCAGACCCTAGTAAACATTTTTTAAAGCAGTTATACTCTTTGTACCGGTTACTCAGCTGCTACAAATGAATTATATCTATTTTTTCTGAATAAGCTATGTTTTGATATCACCCTAGCCTAGTGACCACATTTTCCAGACCAGACCTGGATATGCGCTGAGGATTCTTTGGATCAAGCACAGCTCCCTTCCTGCCTGTCTTGTCTGCTGGATTCTTCCCAAGCACAAACATTAAAATGACTCAGTTATGCCTAGGTAAGTATTTCCTCATTCTTTTTATCCAAATCACTCAAATATCCCTCAAGCACATCCAATATCTGCTGCAGCTGTCTGTGTCTGAGAACATGTTTTTTGCTCTGTGAGACATCTCAGCTCAGGCCAAAGGTGAAGCAAATACTAAAATACTATGGAGAAAAGTGAGAGGAGGGACGGAGAGAGAGAAGTGAAGAAGAAAACATCTTTTTTTCTCCAGTCAGTCTTGTCCAAATCACCATTGGTTGTTCATCTGAACAGAATACAAACATTGGATCCTCTGAATTTTACTCACTAGCAACTGGTTTGGACTGCACCCGTGAAAAAGACATTCATGCAACCACCTATTTATGGGAAATATTTCAAGGAGTAAAGTAAGTCATGGCCTCTCTTTGCACGTGGAGCATTCTGAAAATATCTGAAATGTTTTCTGGTGCCTTTTACAAGGATTAACCAATTGAAATGGTATATAATAAAAAGATGCTGTTCACACCTACCCTTCTAATTTTTGTCATATTTTGCTTGCAATATTAAATTTTAATTCAAACTGGCTTAAGTTAAAGAAAATACATAGGAAATCAAAGACTGAGTATCTTTAACACACTGCAGCTGTTACATTTTAAAGACCTTTCATGTTAGAATTCTAGTTACTATGTCAGAACATGATCATTCTCTTTCCTATATCCTCTGTTTATTTTACAGTTACCAAACAAAAAAGCCTACCAACAACAGCTCAACATCTGCTAAATATGAACACCTTGTAAATTATGTGTTAGCTATGGCAAGCTAACAGACAAAAAGCTGTTCCTCTGCTTTGTTTTGGACTATAATGATTACTTAAAAAAAAAAACAAAAAACAAAAAAAAAAACAAAAAAAAAACAGAGACATACATATCTTTCCAAAATTGTATAGCTTGAGTTGTATGTTATTCAGAGAGTAATCACTCCAACTTATCCCTAGAATAAGGATAAGTTGCCTTATTCCCTTCACAACTGGACAGGCACAGCATTCAGGCTGAGACACAGAGCACTCTCCTGAGAGGCAGAGGATGATGTGAATCCACTTGGGCAAAGGAAGGACTGGGAAATGTAGGGAAAGAGGAAAACAGCAACACCTTGACAACAGTCCTTAGAAAGAGAAGTTGTGGGGCACTACCTTTGGAAGACAGTGCTGGACTTATGATCTTAGTAGTAGATCAAAGTAGAAAAGAGATCTTGGTAAAGTCTCAAACTCGGGAAAAGGGCAACACTTTGGTTACATACTCATCTTCAGCCTCCAGAGGAACTGCCTATCCTATTGTCAGCTGCGTATCCTAGGTAGCTCCCAGACAACCATGTCCTATTGTGCAGAGAGCTGTTGGGATCTACTCCCACAGCCAGGCATTAAAAAAAAAATAATAATGCTGCAGCACTGAGAGTTATGGTTACCATAGCCTAGGACAAAACACCACCTATCTTGTCCCATAAGCATTGAGTTACAAGGTTGTATGTACTCCAGCTCCCTATCATTTACCCCTCTGAAGACCTAACATCTGCCCGCAGCAATTGTTTTGCAAGTCTAAACCCAGAGGGCTAAAGAGCACCTCTTGACCACATGCAAGGTCACACCTGACCACACTTGCAAAGTACCTACAAAATTCCTCTAGATCCACAAATCTGGCGTTTTCCTATCTAACTTTCCTTTACATCTTAATCCATCGGTATTTTCAGAAACAGAGTACCAAATGAAACATGGCTGTGGCCACACAGCCGTTTCTCAAGCAGTTCTTTTAGCGTGCTCTCATAGGATGCACAAATCCCAGTTTCTTTTCCCTTCATCTAGTTATTAATATTGGTTGCCTTCTTACCCAGGGAATGGGGTTCATTCTTCATTGAGCCAAAGAGAAAGCAGAAGTCCACAGCATGGAGGTTAGATAGATGCAAGGGAGAGCAGAGAAGACTTGTTGGCTCCAGAGGACACCTTCCTGTGATGTTGCCTTAATCATTAACCTACAGAAACTCATTTTTTTTCCCCAGACCATTTCACATGCAAAGTTTAGTAGGTCTGTCAGGCAGAACTAACCTTGCAACAGAGAATTGACCATAGACTTGCAATCTTAAGAATGCCCCCAAATTCCAGGCTTTTTCTCATTTCTGGTGAAAAGTCCTTCAATACTCCATAAAGGGGCACTGAGTAGACAAGAAGATTTCATCAAATAAATGCTCTGAGAAATAACCAACAACAGCTTCCCTTTACCAGCACTGGAGAAAGCTGAAATCTGCTGCACAAATTTTCTCTGTGGCTATGCAACTGATACCGAACCCATGCACAGCAGTGAAAACTTTTCCTAAAATGAGAACAGAAGAATTAAATAATTCTGATTATAATCAAAGTAATTACAGTAAATTTAATTGTAATTTAATAAACCAATTTGTTTCATGGAAAAACAATTGGAAATATTTGAGTGAACCTTTCTAGGCAACATAAAATTTCTATTAAAAATAATTCAGTTCGCATGGAGCATTTCCCAAACCAACACAAATCATTACTCAACAGACAGAAAATTGCTTGTTGTTAGGTACTGATGCAAGAAAGACACTAATCTTGGTTAATTTTGGTCTGATAATTACATTTCCCGCTTCACTCCTATTTTCTGAGCATTTCTTCTTGCCAGTATAAGAATGATGCAGATCAGGCATCATTTTTCTGATCAAATCCACATTAGTAAATGTATTTCAGAAATGTGTATCGGGGTTACTTGCACAAGTCTTCTTTTTATGAAATATTTGAGCCTATAGGAGAGTCACCGAAGCACAAACTGAAGGTTTAGTCCCAGAGTAGAAGGTAATGTGCCTGGCTCTGAATTAGTCTTCCACATTACAAAGGGGAAATGAAAGTCACTAAGGCTGAGTAAAGATTATTACACTAAATTGACTCTATGGCCCATAGAAGACACACAAATATTTGAAAAGAAACAAAAGATTCATTTAGATAGAGCCCTATGTAGATCATACGTTATCTTGTCTATCATCTTTGACATATCGATCTGTGTTTGTCTATTGTACTGGAGGTTATCCCATTATCCACATTTGCCCTATAACTAACCTGTAGGATTGCACCGTGGGTGTTAATCTCATAATCTGATCACGAGTATTTCATATTTGCTAAGCCTGTTCTGTAAGATTCAAACCTTAGAGTAAATTTGAAATCAGTAACTGCAATGTATAAAATCCAGAAGTTTTAAACACACTGGGACTGATGCAAAGCATTTTAACCATGTACAAATGAAGTCATTTTAAACATATTTAAGGTGATCTTATTCATTAGACACACTGCCTCCCAAAACCAAAATCTGTCTCTTGCCAGATCTTAATGTAGATCATTTACTGCAGGAATCTCTGCTTCATTGAGCAGCATGCTGAAGACAGGTTTCATTTGGGAATTAACATGCCTTGAGAGTTGCAAGGTAATTCACACATTGATATCTACACTTTAGAGCCCTTATTGAGCCCATTTCTAAAGTGATCAGCTAAAATAAACCATGAGTAACTTTTAAGTTAATATTTTAAGTTCTATCCTCAGGATAGTTTGTTTATTAAAACAGACTAGCCTAGCAAACTTGTGACATATGGTGAGGATGTATTGCAGTTCCCTGAACCTGCACTGCTTTATTCAATAACCTGGTAATGTTGTTAAACTGAGTTGTCCTTGCAAACACAGGCCAGCTCCCACCTGCTCTCTGCCTGCCTTCATGCTCAATTTCTATCACTCTGCTCCCGCACAGATAATAATATTTTTAACAAATAATAGTAATTGTTAGGAACAGTATGACAAAATGAAAAGGAGAACCCTTCAGGGCTGAAGAGGAAATAATCACAAGGAAAACAAAGCTAAACCTAATCAGCCTGTTATAACACTTCTATGCAAATTTGAGCATCTTACAGAAAAATTTAAATAGATCACTGTGAAATCTTGTTTCTGTTAGAGTTTGCACTGAGAATTCATTCCGTCAGCCCAAAGACATTTATAAAATGAGAGGCTATCCAATACCATGGTAATGGGTATCTCTCATGCTAGTCCTCCAGGATGGATGAATACCATAGTCCCTGAAATGAATAGTCGTTAGACCTTTCCTCAGAAATCTTCATTTATCATAAGAGTTATTCAAGTAATTTCTTTTTGAACAGGTCAGCAGCTATAGGATTGCTACTGAAAAGAGGATCCGTATTCTGGAAAAACAAAACATGTATGGGGAAGACGGGAGAAAAGAGGGCAAGAATTTCTTCAAGATTTTTATTATAGGCCACAAATCATTCAAGTAGGGTAATAAATTGGAACAAAATATTGCTTGTGAAAAAAGAAGTTTTCTAGTCAATCCATCTCTATATTTTTCTCATAATTTCTAATGTATAGTTAGTTTGTAAGCTGATTTGGCTATCACATGACCTTGAGGAATAAAAGTACGCACAAAGTAGCACCTTGTAAGCCAGAGTACTCACCAGGGTGGAGCTCTGAGACATGTTTAAAATTCCAGAAAACATAAGGATGTTAGTCAAGTTATATGGCCTAAGCTTACTTAGAGCTTCTCAGAGGCATGGACAAAACTGAATGTTGCCACCTCAAGAGTGAGGGCAAAATAATTTAATCTTGCAGTATAAAAACAGAAATTCTGCAGCACTGACATGTCTGGGCCACAAGTAGCACTCCCGAGAAGGATCAGAAAAGTTTCACTGGAATCTACTTATTGATAAAGAAACAGCCCAAGAGGGCTCAAACAGCTGTTGAGGGACTGGAGGAAACTCTGAGGAGGGAGAGGCAGTGAGATGCAAAGTCTAATGTGGATGTACTGGGCCTAGCATGCTTTCTTATGCTTCATTAGTGATACGTGATTCAAGCTCTTATGGTCCCAAAAGAGAGGAAATAGTCAATGTTCAGAAACCTAAAGAGCCCCAGATTGATTTTCCTACTGTTCATTACAGTGTCCCACAAAAAAATATCTGCTCTGAGAGGACCTTGTGGTTACCCAAGGAACATCAGCTCTCCGAAGAGGTGCTAAGTGATGTTGGAGCCTTACATGCATAAAGACACTTAAAGCCAGAAATGTTGCTAGGGCTTTCTCAGGCTAACTCAGCTTTAAAACTACTGTCTGCTGCTTGGGAGGTGTTGAGTTGGGGAGCTCTACCAGAGTGCTGGCAGAGTCATAGCTGAAGGGAAAATACATCCCCAGGTTCTTACTTTAATTTCAGAAATTTGAAGTTGAGACTGACCAATGAGAAGAGCAAGTGCTACAATTCCTATCTTTTATAAAAGTCTGCCAGCCTGACCTTTCCAGTCTTTTTAGTGATTAGCTTCAAAATGGCAATATTTTGCTAATACCGGTGTATCTATGCTTCTTGCCTTCCACATGGATGAATAATCAAAACTATTTTGTTCCGCACAGGGTGTTTTAAAAGTCCTCCACTGATTATCTATAAGATGATCTATAAGGTGATCTATAGGATGCTGTCCTGCCAAACAAAACGGAGAAAAAAACTGCAAGAGGGGAAGAACCATTTTCTCAAGACTGAAAATAAAAGAGAAAAACACAACTTTCACAGAAATTTCTGTGTGCATAACTGCAGTTATCCTGGGTTTGTAAAAGCTCTGAAAAGGCCCACCAGACTTTGAGGGAGTGTGAAAGAGCCCAGAGCCAGCCCAAATGGATCCAAAATGGTCAGAGACGTGCTGCAGCACACTAAATTCAGAAGGGTATCAACAGGGAAACTACCCTTACTAAATTTTTCACAATATCATTTGATGGAACTTTTTGATACTGCCTATTAAAGCAACATACACTGCCATGAAGTCTGTCAGACCAGACTGAGAAGACACGTAGCATCTGATTCAAGGATGTCAGCTCTGAAGGAACAGGATCCACATTGAGGGAAGACGGTGCTCAAGAGCCTGTAACCACACAGTCCTGTGATGGCATCGCAGCTATTGCTGGGGACAGATTAGTGGAGAAAGGAAATCAATGGGTAGAAATCTGAAATCCATTTTGAGCACCGCTGTGCTAATGTTTCAAACATCACTGTCTCCCAGCTGGCTGCCTCAGTGAGGGAGGCTTGGATTTTTCTATAAATTCCCCACAGATTTCTATCTTCAAAGATCTTAGATAAAGTAAAGCTATTACTTCACTAAGGCAACAGTGCAGAATGGAAACTGTAATGAATTGTAACAGTGATAGTGATTTCAACTGCAAACTGACAATATTATTTGCGAATATAGAACTGTAACAACAGAGCTTGCTTGAAATTCTGATCTATACTCCAGAGCCTAGTAGCAGATTATGGAGATCAACACACAGAGAACTGATTTGTAAACTCCCCTCTGCCCGATCTTTGCCGCTGTGATCAATATCAGGCTACAGATGAAGCTATGGGATACACATGCATATCAGGAAATCTGTGTGCAGGACAGACTATATAAATGCAGTGACTGCCCTCAAGTCCTCACGCTCTAGACAAGAAAGGAATAGAAGCAACTTTAATCTCACATCTCCCGATAAGTAGAGTGGTTAAACTTGCTTAGAGCTATGTGGGAAGTCACTGGCAGAAAACAGGATTCGCTCTCCTAGGTGCTTGTTCTATATGCCACCCAGAATTGATAGCTAGTTTTCAGCTATTTGCTATCATGTATGACTCTACCAAACCTTAGAAAATCCCTATTTAGGGATCTTTCCTAAAAAGAGTCTTCAAAAATTGAGGAGGAGGGGGATGGGAGAAGGCAAGGAGGAGGAGTTCTGCAACATGGAAAAAAAAAAAAAAAAGGAGAGAAAGAAAAGAAAGAAAGAAAGTTAAGACAAAAGTTTTCACCTCACAGACCAAGGTGAGTTTTCCCAGAAGACTTGCAGAGGATAACAAATGTGACTGCAAACAAAGGAAGAATGCCTGATGAGTCACTTACAGGGGATGAAAACTATGAAGTTGATTGATGATATTTACATTCAGCTAGAGAAATAGTCCTGCACTAACCAGCTCAGACCTGTAAAATCCAGGTCTGTTTTCAAAGCCTGGTAAGGTCAGTGAAACAATAGTTTTTATCCTGTATCTATAATGAATGGTGAGAGAGGACAGTTATGCATGCTATGAGTTATGTGAAAGCAGTGTTTGCATCATGTAATGGTAAATTATTAAGTCCTGGCATGCAAGAACATGGTCACTCACATTTAAAGGGTGGTAGCAATGAACAAGGTAGACATGGGATAGGGGAGAAATGGGAAGAGAAGGACAGAGTCCAAACAAATGTGCTATGTAAAATGTGTGTTTTAGATATGGGAATTGTACTGACTTCTAAGCCTGTGATCTCTTCTAAGCCTGTGATCATCTCTGTGATCTGTGATTTTTCATCATCTGAAATGATATTTAAGTTAGAGTTTTTATTACAAAGAAAAAGAGAGCTCTACTATGGAATAGCTAATGGACAGTGATCTGTGCACTCCATCTGCTTACAGGCAGAGACTGAAATCTATACTCTAAGTGAACACCCTAACCATGCTCTCCACAATGAACATGTTCTCTCTGATTTTTTAACACAAAAAAAAAGTGTTTTGTAATATTTTTTCCCTTTGATCTTGGAAAAGAAAAAGTGTCTATAAAATATTCATAATCATTAAAAAAAACTGCTGTCATTGGTGGGCCATATCCAGGATTTAGGTCATTTGCCTGTCATGTTAATTGAGTGTCACTATGTGTTAAGAACTAGTGGCACTTTTGGGAGGAGGGAAGAGGAGCAGTTCATTTAAAGTTGTTACTCTATGAAAGGCTGCCTAACAGGGTAGGCTGAGTAATTTACAATGAATAATTTATTCTCTCTTTTAGCTCATGGAACAACAACAAACAGATTGTGGAGTTTTCTTCTATACTGTGCCTTCAGAGCTTGGTCAAAAGCCAGTTTGAGTCAATGGAGGAATTTGAACTGGCTTTAGAAGAGAGACCTTCCGTGGCTTGTAATAAATTTCAGGAGGGGAAATTTCTTTCACTCAGTGAAAGAACAGGAATTACTTTACTTACCAAGCTCTTTAGCTGCATTGAAAGGAAAAATCAATGGTTCTCCTTTAAGGTAAAAGTTGTAACGTACAGTCTAAGACAGAATAACTCGGTAGCAGTCCTGAACTGTTTGTGACACTTTTTGCAGAGAGGAAAGAGACAAACACGAATACTCCCGTCTCCTCCCACCAACACATCACTGGATCAGAATCAGACAGTGGAAATTCCCCACTAAGCTTTTCTGAACACAGTAGATCATAACTGTTTTGTGAGGAATGGGATGGATTATCCAGACTGTTTGATATTTGAATGTTTTTATTTAATTATAAGGGATAAAAAATTACAACATGTTTTTCATTTCTTGATTGGTTTATGCATAAGCACCCCTAGAAGTATGAATTAAAGCACTTTTCCTCCATGTTGTTTCTGTAAGCATCCATTAGTCATTTGATCCTCAGATTTTAATGGAAACTTTATACAAAAAGGACAGGGAAGCAAAATTCTTTACAATCTCAGTAAATATTAGAAAATGATTTAAAATGTTCAACCAACTTCTCTAGTTAAATTGTGTTTTGTGTCTCACATCAAAACTGAGACACAGCTTTAAAAAGCTGCTCCAAAACTCTATTCCAGACTAAGAGGGTTGAAGAAGACACCAGGTCACTCACTATCTACTTGGTAAATTCAGGAGATAAACAGTTTTCTCCAACAGTGAAAATTTTAGACTACATTTCTCTTTGGGAATGTAACTGTAGCAGGGAGTATTCCCAAGTAAGAGAATAAAATCACATGAACAGTTAAGCTGCTAGAACAGTCCCTAGGTAGGGACTCTACCAAGCAGCTCTTGGGCATGTTTCAGGAGTTAGTATCTGAGTTTGGGGCCCATTTCCAGGAAAAGCAGGTCACCACCTAGTTTTGCAGTATTTGATAGTATGGATGCAGGCACTTCTGTATAAATTGGCTTCAGTGCTAGAAAATGATCCTGATGTGTTAATATACTGGTAGACACAGAGCCTTAGAAACCTCAGCTGGTTTCTGTTTCATGGTCAAACTAAATTAACGTCATTTATAGGTTTAGATTGTTTTTGAATGTTGTTGTTTTATTTTGTTTTGGATGTGAACAAAAGAGACCACACAGTGACCTGGGGACAGGGTGCCTCCCAAGATATGGTAGAAACACTAAAACAGAAATGTGAGTCTTACTTTGTGGCACACTTTGTGACTGGTTTGATAAGCTACTTAGGTCTTCTGAAGATGGGTTGACAGGACACTATTTCTCTTACTAAGGTCTGAAAGTCCATCCTGGAGCTGAGCAGCCTTTCCTAATCAAAGTTTCGTTGAAACTGGGTGTTTTCAGTGATTTGTCTTTCCAAAAAAAAGAAACGGAAAATATTGGAAAGGTAAATATTCCTTGAATGTCTTATTTTAGGTAATACTATTCCTTTAATAAGATGAATCTTTATGAGGAAGTACCAAAGAGCATTTTGTCAAATTAAATTGATCTATGCACTTTAGTGATCCTGCAGATAATTCCCCCCCCCCAAAAAAAAAAGATCTAAAATACTGTTCCGAGGTGAAGAATAGTAAACATGACCCTCATCTTTGACTCCAAGAAAGCCATTATGTACCTCTTCCCAGGTGCAAAAACCTGCACAAAGTTATGTCAACCAGAAGAGTGACTATTCCTCCGTGTTATGGTGCAGGACTACTCTATCACTCATGTTTCTGCTCCTCACTGCAGAAGAGAAGAGCTCAGGATTGAAATATCCATGAACCAAAGGTCGGTGTTTACAATTACTGAATGAATGACTACATTAATTTATACTCTAACCAGACAAAAAAACTGCTGTTAGATATCTCTGGGGCCAACATGTACTAATCTTGCCACTCAAAAAGATAAGGACTCAATCTCATGTTTTCATGCCACCCATTAAATATTTGCTTCTGACAACCAACTCCTGTCTGTCTCCTCCAGCTCACATCTTTTTTTCCCCCCTCTGTGCTTGTGGGGGCCAGCAACAAGGCAAGCACTTAAAACATAAAGTCAGAACATAAAGTCTGCCTGATATTATTTCCAGTTCTCACTCCTGATCCTGACACAGTCTGCAGCAGACCAGGGAGCACATCTTGATTTGCCTAAACTGGAGTATGAAAAATGAAGATATCTCTTGGGATATTTGGAACATTTGGGATATTTAGCAACAAAGTGTTGGCAAATCTCTGCTAAGCATATGCAAAATGAGATGTTTAGAAGGTCAATAAAAAAAACAATACTAGAGCTGGAGATTAGAAAGATGCATCCTCCTTTGTTAACATTTTTCTTATTAAATACAGTCTGCTGTCTCATTTATTCCTTGAAAGTCTCTGATAATTTTGTGTACATAAAAAATTTGGGTTTATTATTCTCACTGGGTAGAGTTTGAAATTTGCTCTGTTTAGGGGGAATGAGATGGAAAGTAAATGGCTTATACTAAAATAAGTGTCTGGAGCCCATAACACAATTTTTTAAATCATATTGCTCAATTTCTCTTGTCTGTTTTTCTCGATTATACATTATTTACTCACATCTGTTTTCTACTGTAGCTAGATCTGTGAGTCTTCACTTCTGCCCAGAGTTTGCATTATAAATCTGTCATAGCTTTTATTTCTGACCCTCAGCAAGATAGTATGCAGAATAATGTAGACATTGACTTTGGATATCAATTTAATTATAAAAAAAAGCAAACCCTTTTCTGCAGCAAAAACATATTTGCATACTTCTGTTAATTAACAGCTTGCTATTTTGAGTAACTGAAAAGCAAGAGTAAAATCCCCAAAGACAATATCAAGCATATTATTTTAATCATTACAATCTGACCCAGAAGTAAACAATTATAGAGCTCTTCTTGAGTAACTTTAAAGATCAAACAATAAGCCGTATCCCCCACATTCTAACTAGTTAAAAGTACTGAACTATCTGCTGCTAAAAGATGATTAGACATTTGAATCTTTTCTATTTGAAAGGTAGTACTTACTGAAAGAGAAAGAAAGCTCTTCAACTGCAAGTGCTTTCTCAGAAAAAGAAACAGTTTTTGTATTTGAAATACTGCTTCTGCATGAATACGTATTTCATTTATCTTGTCCATTTTTTTTTAATGGAGAAAGACAGAGATGATCTCTCTTCTTCTGTTTTTGAACAACACTGTGGCCTACAACAGTCGGTTAAAATAATTGAATTTCTGGAGAGTTCAGCTATCTGTTTCCTTTTCTTCCTTCTCACTGTGGGGAAGGAGCTTCAGAAACCAATGTAGGAGCCAGAGTGATGTTAACTTTGAACTCTGTGAAGTATATTTTACTTTTCTAATTTCACTAAGAAGTTTGTTGCTGAAAAAAGCTATTGTCACCGCTCTCTAGCGTACACCTTCCCAGACTTACTGAAATGAGGTCTGGCAGTGAAGAAAGGATATGCTCCAATGAAGTGAGAAATTTTCTTACAAATTCATGGATCATTGTCAAAACTGCATTTTCAAGCATTTTCACCAACTCTAGAACTTACTAGAGTAGGATGAACACTTTGATGAGTTCTTTCATATACTCTCTGGTCTCGCAGGAATGGAGGAGCATGTGGTACAGAGAGATGAATGATTTGCATCTGATTTCTCCCTTTCTCATTTTTTCTTCTGTTCTTACTATATCCATTTGTTGCACAGAAGAAAACAGAACACAGTTTTTGTCTGTAAGTACAACTTTTACAGTCAGACATCACCTCTTACTAAAGCAGTAGTGAGATGGATGAACATACCAGAGAAGGATGCATGCTGTCCTTGCTTTTCTTTCCTTAAGCGTACCAATAGTCACCATTGGAGATGGGTTACTGGGTTACAGGGCCCTTTCACTTATGATCACTCATCTGAAGTTCTCGCTGCCTTTATTGTCACTCTTCACTATAAATTCCAAAGATAAAAATACCTTACAGTATTTTAGAAGATTATCTTGATTATTCAGGGACCATCAGTTTCCACTTCAGGTACGCTTAGTGCAATCTTCTCAATATGTCTTAGTTTTATGGGCAACAATTTTGTTTCATTATTCCACTCAAGTGCACAAATTAGACACAAATCCATCTTTCATCCTGGTTTCCTAAAGAGGTAGTTCCATCTATTGACATTTTAATCTAATAGGCAATTTTAATGAAATCTAAAACAGAGACAGAAGCCTCTAAGATAATTAAGTTCCTAAAAGTTTGTGAAAATAAATGACTAAGTAAAAGGAAAGAGATGCAAATCACTATTTCTTCTCAGGAGCTGCTTCTGTTCTACCCCCCTGGAACAAGACATCATTGCCTTTCCATCTGTTGATGCAAAAGGGACAGGGCTCCTCATCCTACTTATAGATACTTTTTTACTGGAATTCGTTTCAAAAAAGAGCAAAGCTTACCGTGGAAATCAGTTTTGCTTGTTGTTTTTCTTATTTCCTCAGTTCCAACTCAAGTCCTCAGTTCAAGCACGCATTGATACATTGTTTGACCCCATACCTCAGACCTGTTTCTGATCTCGGAAGAAGAAAAGGCAATGCCTTGCATGAGTCAGCCTACAAGTGTACCTGGATGTGTATACAAACATACAAATGTTTATATATATATATATAGACAAAAATGTGTAGGGTGTGTACAATACACACATACACGCATGTATACATACATACCATACAAAGTTTAAAAGTATTCTTATGTCTTTCCAATTTCCTGTTCTATTTTTATTTCCTTTGCTGCTGATGGATTATCATAAACTACCTGTTATTAAATTTTAATTTCCTCAGCCAATAGCACTCAGGACTTTGCTTCAGAAAATGTGCTTGATAAACAAGGGAGTCATTTCCTCTTAGCAGACCTTCTGTCACTTCACAATTCACTTGTCCTCAATCCACTGCAAAATATTCATTTCTAATATCATCACAAGCATTTAGGGGTCTTTAGGAGGTGAAAAAAAGTCTATCTTTATATGCACGGATTATTTAAATGGTGTCATTAATAAAAGATCAAGAAAGGCTTCCTTTCAGTATAAGATTTTAGAAATCTTTAACCGGCTTTCTTCAGTATGTTATGAAACTGCAGCACATACAGTGATCGTGAATTTGAGAGTAGTTCACTTTAATTTCCAAAAATGTAAGTCATAACTCTGCAGTGGCTAGATAACCACTTTCTTAAGCTTAGGGAGTTAAAGTCAACTTGCTTTCTATATTTCATTCTTAAACAGTAACACATTCATAAAATTGCCTAAGTCCATCCAAACAAATCTTATTTACTTCACTTCAGAGATATGTGACCTCACCCTTTAAACTGAGTCATTCGGAAACAAACATGCCGTAGTATCTTTAAAAATCATGTTAATATTGATGTCAGTTCTATTTCCAAACAGATGGGAGTAAATTTTCAGTTCTGGATCACATTCCTTTAGGAATGTTCACTCATGTTGCTCTTGGAGGTTTTATTTTCCCTACCAAAAAGCAGTGCAATTATATAAAGCAGAGACAATTTTCAGTATTCAGTATAGTTCTCTTATATGAGGGATATGTGGGGTTTTCTTGATTTTGATTTTGTTTTCCAGAACAGCTATCATTTCTGCAAGTTATCTTACTGACTTGCAAAATATCTCATTTGTGAATTGTATGGTCAGCGGTAGATTTGCTTCAAGAGGACAAAACAGTATAATGAATTATGTGGATGCACTCTGAATAATACATTTCTTAGAATAGCAGTAAATTCCAAGACCTACCTTTAAATGCTTCAGAATACATCATTCCTGGGTAGCATCAGTGTATCATACAGACAAGAGCTCTCGAGCAAGATCAGAATTACCCTTACTTGATACTTCATCAGTGGGAGCAGTGTATTCTGATAGCAGAAAAAATTACCTGGTGTTTTGTCCTTTTTCCCTGGCATGAGACCATCATGGTAACAAGTGTGATCGGTTTGGGTTATTATCCTGATCCAGCTGCCATGAGCAAGCTCAGGGCTGCTCAACAGTGCTGGGCAAATGAGTTGCCATACCTTTTTATTCCTTTTTCCAACACATGACCCTCCTTTTTGCCACCTTGTAGCTCCCTGTCTCTACCCTAGACTTCTCTCCAATAAACCACCCTCCTCTAATTACTTTTTCCTCACTTGTCCCAGTTTGCTACTTCTGTACCAAAATTTGCTATTTCTGTTGTCATTCCCTGTGTAATCTTGGCCTTAAATAGTATTACTGATACAACTATCAAGATACAGGTGACCTTGCAAAATCACACTCCCTAGAAGGTCCCCAGTACTCCCTCCAACTCTCTGGGAGGTTCTGCCACTTCTTACCTAACTTCCTATTAAACAAATGCTAAATCCAGCCTTTCCTCATTGCAGTACTTTTGACTGCTTCTTACACCACTAACTATCACTTCCAGCAATTTCTCATGTGATGTCCAGTAGTTTCTCATGGTCTGGTCAGTTAGTTAACCCTGCAGCTAGAACAGAAAGGCAGGAGATAAACAGAAGAAAAATAAGTTAGCCACAGTCTCGACAAAATGAGCAACAGACATGAAAGCTGAATTTAAGTATCCGTAGTGTGTCCTCTCTGTCTCTAAAGCACTGTGACTTATAAACACCCTCTGAATTTAATCATAGCAGCTTTGTATTCTTTGTAATTCATGCCTGAAACCTCCCCACTAGCCCAAGGCCTGAAACTAAATTAGGAACACTCATCTCCAGAGATGCCTTTTTCTGTTGACCATTCCAAGTTGAGAAACTGGCTATGCTAGTTGAAATGAGCCTGACTTTTTAAGCTCAGAAAAAGGAACACAAAATAGTATTATTTTGCTCTGATAATGTTTGCACAAGTATAAATGAGAACAATATGTGGGGAAATGAAGAGGTTGAGAAAGACATTTGTTTCTTTACTTCTCTGGGCATGGGAGAAAGAAGTTACCTCCTCTATAATATTCCTCGCATTTGGTACACATCATCTACCATATGAGGTATTTAGATGACTGAAGCCTGTGCTTCAAAGAAAATATCAGGAAGAAAGAGGAATCAAACAACTTGTAACAATTAAACCACTCAAGCCTTTCAAGGTTAGGTGCAAACAAACAGTCAAATAGCAAAGTATTGACACAAACTACTTCCTGAGGCTCTCTCCTGTTCAGAGCAACAAAAGCTCCTTCTCCCACTAATGCCCCTCACTGCTGCAACTATTATCCCTTCCAGTCACCAGGAGGTCCTAAATATGGATCATTTCAAGAGCTGGTTTGAAGACCCTGTTCCTCTATATAAAAAAATTTGTGGCCTATCTTATAAAGGAGAGAATGTACCTGATGAATGTAGCTCCACATAATGTGATTGTGGCTGGAAAAGCACGTAGCAGAGGTCATTTATTCACCGTTGCTGCTCCAAAAAAAAGGTTATCCATCTTCCATTAATCACATGCACTGGAGAAAAGCATCACAGAAAGGACAAACACAGATGCTACCAGAAGAACAAAGGAGACAATGTTATGATCAATGTGAGAAGACTATCAAACACTATTTGAGATAATCGTTAATAACAGCCAACAAGGCTCAGTGTCATTAGCAGACTGTTTGGTCCAGAGCAATTTAATGGACCACATTGGCAGTTTCCATAAATTATGGCATTTCAGAGTGCCTACGTTGGAAGTCAACTTGAGGGCAAGAGGAAGGATGAATCAATTTCTTTTAAAAGGCAGTTGCTACTAAAATTATAATTCAGTCTATTCAAATTACTTTGGCTTCGGCAAAAGATTTGAGACATATAAAGGAAAAACACCTGAAAAATAGGCTTACTATGTCGTTGCTTTACTAAATAAGCAGACCATCTCTACATAGATATTATGTGATGCTAAGTCATGAATTATATCTTTTTTCATTTAGAACAATTTTCAACAGTTATTGAAACGTTTTCTTACTTTGTCAAGCCATCTTAGAAGCTACCTACCTTCTCTGCTTCAGGCATCACACGTTCTGTTCTACTTCAGATTGTAGACAGAGATTGGATTAAGTCAGTGTTTTATCATACTATTTGGGATCTGACAAAATATTTTCCCACTAATTGAGACAAGGAACCTGAGCTGATTAGTGTATTTGTTCTTTTGTTTTTTAACTAACCTAGAGATAGCACTTATCCAGAGGCAGTATAAAAGAGTTCAAAATAAAAACATAAGGAATAAGTATGCAACCTCAAAGTTCTTTATTTCTTAGCTATTTAAGGCTTTCTATAACATTGACCAGAGAGATTCTAAGCACTTTTTTGTCATAGGGCAGAAGACATTAGTGACAATAATAATTTAAAAATTAATATATTAAAATTAACATAGCTGTGAACTCTGGTCTCAGATTTTCAGACAGCTTCATCTGAAGCACACTTCATGAGCATATACATGAATGCATATGTGAATGAACATACCTGAATGCATATACATAAATGGTTCAAAATAAAACTATAATGCTGCATTCAGAGTCAGGAATGCAGCCCTTTTAGTGATACAATGCAGCCTCTGTCATTTGAATGGACCCTTGCGTAATAACAGGGAAAGCTCACCAAAACTTAATGAACTTGATCCCACACATATATATATCTTTTTTTCAGTGACAAAATATGTAGAGAAATCACAAAGGTTTTACCAGGATCTCATTTCAAAAAAAAAAAAAAAAAAAAAAAAAAGAAAGAAAAAAGAAAAAAAGGAGAAAACAAAGTACCATGTCAGAATATTTTTTTGACATTTTGTGACTGAAAGAAGTCTTAACTTTAGTTTGAAATGTCATTTCATTTGATTTTTCTAAATTTTGCATTATACTAGTACCTACCAATAAAAATATATATAGTTTATCTTCCTTTGGATTAAAAAAGAAACGTAAATGATACACTATTTGCCGTGAAATCAACTATTTTCTACAAACATCTACAGTACGCTTTCAACAGAATTTATTCTTCAATTTACTATTGAGATGACTGAGACACATTTAGTCAAGTTAATAACTTTTGTTTCCATTCTTCACATAAAATATTGTCTTGCCCCCCCTTTTTTTATTCCTAAACTCTTTTATTCCTTTGTGTATTGTATTATCTGTTTATAACAAGATATGAAAAATGAATGGATAGACACCATTTAATTCTCCTGATCAGGGGAATGCTTTGTTGGCCATCTAACTAAGGCTATTAGTTTTGTCAAAACACACCACTTTCAATGACTCTCAACTGAGAAAGGCATAAGACTATAAGACATAATTACTAAACAAAATGAAAAAAGAAATGCATATATATAAGATGCAGTTTGATTTAATATATTATGCTATGACTGCTTAATGAACTAGATTAAGAGTCAACAAGAAACACTCAGTGCTGCAGCACTCTGATTTCTCTATCTAGTTTGTGCTCAGAAGAGCTATCACCTTTCTGTGATTCCCAACAGCACTGGGAATATGCTTTAAAGAAATGTGCTTTTCAGTACATTTTCTATGGACAAATTAATGCGTTTTCCTCAAGATATGGTGGTACCAGAAGATGAAATAAAAACCACCAGACAATGTAATCATACTTTCTATTTTGTAAATATTTATAATTTTTTGTAGGATTGTTCTAGTTTTTCTGGAATCTTACACATATGTAGAAGATTGCTGAATGAAAAGTATTTGTGAATATTTATCAATCTATTTTACTCATATTTTTTCTGGGTATTCTTGGTCTTCCTGTTTTCTCCTTCTTCTTCTGTAAACAAATTTCTCAACTGGCTTCAAACTTGATACTATGGTAAATGTCTTCCCTAAACTGTCTGCATAATTGTCCTTTCACTGGGGAGATGAGTAAGCCTGTTACTGTATGAATATATGTGATTGCCTACATGCTACAGTATATTTGGAAATGGCTTTTGGCTCTTCAGTGTGAAACACATGAAAGTGAAGAACATAAAGTTCATTTGAAAATCTGACTCAAAATGTTTTTCTTAGGCTCTAGGAAGAAAAAACCTTCTAATGCTAAGGCAGCCTTTGAGAACGTGCCCCTAAAATACATTAACCTTTAAAAACAGCTGCCCCATTGCAATACTGTGCAGGATTCCATGTAGTGCAGCAGGAAGCATTTATTTTTCAGTAGCTTATTAAAATACAGCTCTTAGGATCAGAGCATGAAATGCTTGTTTATTCTCCAGGAATGCACATGCACGCAAGTCACTGCTGTCAAGGGGGTGACTCACACGAGAAGAGGTTCGTCAAGCTCAGAAGAGACAGGCAAACAGAAGATTAGTTCTTAAAGCACACACTGTGCATTGCTGGCCTGCAACAGGCGGTGCCCTCCCCAGCTAGAGAGTAGTCTCAAGGGATCTGTGCAGGGCCCTGGCCACGATAGTAGGGAGAGGCTTTTTTAGCAATCCCAGACAAGGCAAGATGATGAATCAGGACAGGGATCCATCCAGGGAGTCCCACCAGGAGCAGCAGAAGATTAAGGCAGAAACAAGGCTGGAGATAAGGCTACAATGCAGGTTCAAGGTCCCTCTAGGGAAAAAGACCAGGAACAGGATGGGGCATAGGTTTAGCTACAACAAAGCTGAGCTGAAACAGAGCCCCTAGGCTCATGGGCAGGATGTGGATGGAGGCCCCAGGTGAGGCTGGTTAGGGCCATTTAGGCCTATTAGTGTCCTCAGGGTGCTGGCACCTTTTGGCTAGATGGATAGCAAGTGATGGATCTTTCTTGGCCATACAGTGGCCTATGAAGAATAGTCTTTTTTGGCTTTGTGTTTTTACAGCTACAGTTTCAACTTATACCAACTAATACCACCTTTCCAGGGGTAAAATGATTTCCAATTTCAATCCTTTTCCAAAAATTCTGACATAGAAAATTCCATTTAGAATCAATACATCATCATGTATTCCAAACGTATGAACGTAACAAAATGTATCAATTTCTGGAACAGAGATTTACACCCACCAGCCTCTCTATTGGATAAAAACTGCATTCAGACAACTTAAAACATCTTGATTTGCTTAATTTGCTACCAAATTTGTCACACACTGTAACTGAGGCCTCTCATTAGCCTGTAATTTATCCTTTACATTTTTCATTCAATTTCCTGCCATTTCTTAAACAGTTTAGGTACCTTTTATCTAAGAAGATAATCAGAAATAACTAAATGTTAAGGAATAATCTTATTTATCTTTTATTTAAGGGTCATCCCCTATGTAGCTGCTAATTTCAGTTAGTAATATAGAGTTTTTTCTACATCATCCTCAAAAATGACAAGCTGAAATGTTTGATGATATTATGATACAAACAGATCTATGCTCCTCACAGCTGCATCCTAACTTTAAGGAAAAAAAAGTTGAAATAACTAAGTAGAGATTACAGTGTTTTAAAGAAGTTACTCTAGAAAAATGTAAAAATTAATATTCTTGTTAATATTTAAGAGCTACCTTATAAAAGACAAATGTTTCTCTGTTATATTCTTGAGGTCTTTCTAACAGAGCAGAACAGCTGTGCATGGTTAAAAAAAAGGGGGGGGGGGAGAAAAGTACCCTGAAGAGGTGGGATGTTCATAGTGCTGTCCGAGTACTTTGCCACATGACACTGAGCACATTGGGGTCAACCTGCTGCTCCCCTGGGGTTGAATTTTCAGCAACGAATGGCAGAGCAGTCAGCAAGGCAGGACAAAAGCAGCAGGGGCCTGGACTCTATGTGCAATTGTGTGTCACTTGGCAAAAGGAGCAAGCCTGGCAGATGTGCAAACAGTCACTAGTAGATCCAGACTAATCAATCACACAAGATCAGATGATATCCTGGCTTACTACAACTGTGCCAAGAGAGACATAAGATTTCGATCCAGCCCAGATGTAAGCCCTTCACAACGCATTCACCCTACCATGTTCCTTTAGATATCTCTAAGTGTTCCTTTGCTGCTTTATTTTTTCTCTTCATACTTTGCAGCATCCAAAATATGAACCTCAGATGAGCAGAGGGCATAATTGCCACTTTAAGCCACAACAAAATCCAAAATACCGTTATTTTGGCCTGCCGCAAGTAAGACAGAAATTTCTGGAGTGCAAAGTTCTCTGCAGAATACACCCACCACTGGTATCCTATTACATTTCTCTCAGGGTATCTCATTCTGCAGATTCAAAGCAATTAACAATACTTTCTTTTGCAGTAGTGCTCTGCTCCACAGAACATATTTGCTCCCATTCTGGAGTGTGCTCTAGCATTCAGTGTACAGAGTAAACTGCAGAGATCACATTGGTCTCTCAAAAGATGAATGTGTTCTTCTTCTGTAATATGATGGACTGCCTGAGAATATTAGAGGTGCTAAAAAATTTTCAGATTTTGTATTCTCCGGGCCTCCAGCTTCCCTTTGATTTCCATATATCATTTTCTGCTCTCTTTTAATGCTATTCACATGTGCATAAATGCAGATACACAAAAGCAGAGGTTATTTGTACTTAACTTCCAGTGGATGACCTTCTTGCTGAACACCAGTCCTAGCAGAAGGCCTTCTCTGCCTCTTCGACTTCTATAGCTAATTACTTTGGTGCCTGTGACATTTCCTATGAAGTGCCTGCATGCAACCAAAAGAGCAAGGCTGGAAATGAAAGACCTGTATATACTAATGCGAAGAAAGCTTGGCTGGTTGAACTAAGATTACAGTTTGTTTACAACTTGATTTTTGCTGGATACTTAACCACACACTTAAAAAGAAATATATGCTATCTCCATTTGAAATCGATGGTCGGAAGCACATTTTACTAAGCAATGCATGCATTTGACAAATTCTGTGCTTAATCAAAGCTCTCTACCATAAAGCCTCTAATAACTAATCTCATGAGTGCTAGCTGTATTTCTGTTCTTACAAGTCACTATTACCATAGTGGTCAGGAGTCATAGATCAGGACCCCACTGTACAAAGGCACGAAAAAAAATGCCAAAAGCCTGACGACATAAGAGAAGAGGCAACTGTCTAGGTGGGAGAAGGGAACAAGGAGACACAGGGTGCGCGGAACAGCTAACAGTAGGATCTGCATGGCAGCAACCTAACTGTTCTGGAGATTGTCATCGCTCCCCTGGCAAGAGGGAGCTTTTGGGGGTGTTTGATGGAGGGTAATGAGGCAGCTTCATGGAGCTTTACTGCAAGCTCCTCAGAGGCAGCATGGGAGAAGACATGAAAGAACTTGTTTGAAATTTTAACAAGGCAGTGTCGAAGCTGGCATCAGTGACCTATCAGGGCTGAGAGCTGACACTTTCTGTGAATTAAAGATGATCTGTAGGGAAGGTGAAGCTTTTAAGGGCCTTCAAGATGTAGGCAAGTGCTTCACATTTGATGTGATATAAAAAGGAAAGCTAGTAGCGGGATGATGAGGAGATGAGAGGGAGAAAAGTGACAACCTGGTAGAATTAACTTTGGAATAGCATGATGAAGGGCTAGGCAAGACAATATCCTGCACAGATCACTCCCTCCAATAAACACTATCTCCCAATTGATCCTCTCCAGTACAATATATGGGGCACTTCCACCAGCACCTGGCTGGTGTGATTATTTGTTTTCAAATTCAGGAGCATGTATATGATGGAACACATCCAGGATAAGCAGAATGGTAAAAATATCCAAGAGATATTTTATTCCATTAATATCTATCTTTCATCAAACAACAAATATTAGAGTTAGTAAGAACACCTTTAACATAGCAACCAGGCATGTGTATTTGGAGGAGCAATTTATACTGACAGATACAGATACTTTGCTTAGTTGTTTGGATTTTTTTTCATCCTATAAAAGCACTTGCTATCATGCTCTTTCACCTTTTCATCTCTCAGCATTACATAGGTGGTGTCATATTCTGTAGACACTGACCTTCTCAACAGACCACTAGAGACCTAATCCATCACATCTCTTGACATGCCTGATTCCCCACATGAGACATGCAATTATCATTGGCCTGCTATAATGCATTCTGCCTCAACACACTGAGGCATGTTTCGTTGTAATTCACTCCTTTTATTCTGTTCTCCACCTCTTGTCTAGCATCTCTGACCACTGATGTCTTTAAAGGAAAGCCAAGTTATGCATGGCACAGAAAAACCAAACCAAACCAAAACCAACCAACACCCAATCAACCAAAAAAGTCCTGATGTAGCTGTAGAGGGAATAATAATAATAAAGCAGCATCCTCATGAATTTATTGAAAAAGAAGCAATAGGCTGCAATTAAACTTACTCAGTTTTAACCATTTAAAAGGCATTGCATCTAAGCCAGTCTTTATGACAGTCCCTGAAGTCAATGGAGAGAAATGGACACCTCCAGATAGTGATTCATCCCAACCTCTTTTCACATCTGCTTAGACTAGAAATCTGACTTTCAGATGGCTCAGTCTAAATCAGAGGAAACCCATGCTGAGGTGCAGAGGGCACAGAAAACCTTACCATGGTGACATGGTATCTTCATTCCTCATGGAATGAAACATGCGCTGCTACTGTGAAAAGGGGATTAGCCCTGCTCACAGGAAGCTTTCCTGCTGCTTACTGTGAAGGTTCTTCCTCCTGTGAACAAAGTTCATTCCTCCTGTAGTGAGGTGTAGATGAACACCAGAGGCCTGCATGCAACAGGGATTAATGCTTTTGCCTTGGATAAAAGAGAAAGTGTAAAGGACACCTCCTTGTCTCTCCATTAGATGCAAAAGAAGGTATTCTTTTGCAACTGCTTTCTCTGAAATGAAAAGGTGATTGTTTAGTCTTCTAGATATGTCCTCACACATACTATATTATAAACCCTCCTGAAAGCTCTGCTGTGTGATAAGGTTAGAGACTCTATAATTCTGGAAACAGTCCCCAGCACCAGCAACTGCTCAGCTCACATTGCCCTGAAACATTGCCATCTGTGGTAAGGCTTTGATGGATAAGCTAAGCTTTTAACAAGTTGTATACATGTGGGCAAAATATCAGCATCATACACATGCAGATTCAATGAGATTTTAAAAGCAGTCAAATATCTGTTAAAACAAAAACTACTTTATTTTCCAAATTCATAGGTTTGCTTTTTCATGAAGTTCATGTCTCTTTCATTCAGATGCATCTGTATTTGCTCCTGACCCATCAAAACAAAGAGAGAGGCAGCATGTGTTGTATTAGAGCAGGGATAAATATGTGTGCATAGCTCAGAAAGAACAAGTAATCTCTTGGTAAAACCTAACAGTTAAAAAAAAAATACGTATTAATCAAGTGCCAGAAATGTTATCTCAAAACCAAACATTCTTGAAAGTTCAGAGCAGGCACCATAGGGAAAAGTGGACTCTTTTCTGTCTTCGCTGTTAAAGCAACTGTGGACTTGAACTAAGATGTATCATAGCAGAGAATCTACCTCCTTTGCAATTTCCAGGTTTATATTTAAGATTCTTGTGTTTTTTCAAGCTTTTTATCTTCTCCTTCACTTTTCTGTTGACTTTGATGTTTTCTGTGTTCACATATTTTCACTTTTGACCTGGGGATAGACTCTTTTCATAAAAATCCTTATTATACTATAGCAAAATGTGCATTCTTGTGCACATACACATTCAAAATGTGTATTCTAAGATGTCTCCACTTCCGGTATTAATTCTAGATTTCTAGAATTCTAGAACCTGGTGAGATATAGAAAAATGAAGAAAATGTAAGGGTATTAAATTAAAAAAAAAAAAAAAAAAAGTAGAGGAAAGATAGACTTTTGATTAAGGATGGTTGAGAATAAAGGGCCCAAATTCAATTTTGCTTGGCTATTCAGCAATCTGAGCTTCTATACCAAGACCAAGGATGGGATTTTTTTAGGACTTATGTCTGAGCTCTAAGAAAAATTTCAAACATTTTTATGATATTTGAATTTAGTTAGTTTAGTTACTAAGATAGCTAGACCAGAGTAAAAATGAGAAGTCAGCTAAAACCAAAATGAGGTTCTTCCCCATTCTTTAAAAAGCATATATATGTGTATACATATATATGTGTATATATATATTTTAAATCTTTGAATCCAATCTGATTAAGAAATACACAACACTGCTAGAACTCAGAACTTACAGGAGCAAGATGTTTTAAAATTTGGATAAAAATACTTATTTTATTTGGGAGGAGGGTTATCTGAAACAAAAGAAATGTGGCAATTTAACTATCTGTTAGAAGTTTTATATTGTATAAATGTAAGTAAAACCAACTACACAAGTGTTGTCCTTATTGAGGATGAGCAAATGTCATACTAGCTGTTCTGAGGTTCAGTTTATGAGGTTTCAATGTGATTGTTTATACTGGAAGATTAAAGCAAACATCAAAGATTAACATTAGTCCCACAAAGATAGCAGAGAAACAACAAACCATTAATAGGTCCATGACCAGGTGTCGAAAGTCATTAAGTCATTGGAAAAGTCTTTTCAGTTCCCAGATTAGAGAAATTTGTGACCAATCATGTATGGTAACAGTATGAAAATGGTTTTATACTTGAAAAAAAATGAACTTGCCACATCAAGAGAATGGTGTTTAATGTCCACTCAGCTGTCAACCAGAGAAAAGATCACAAAGGACTTATAAAAGAAAGATAATCTTTTTTAAAATCTGCTACAGCCCTTCCTGCAAGATCCCTGTTGGAGAGAGAAAGAAGTTACATACAGCCGCCAAAATTAAAGGAAATCTAATTAAAAACAGCCATAAAGAAGCCACACTTATGTGCCACCACACTGAGCAGAAGGGGTGAGCAGTGCCGGAGTGCAGAATGACGCTCTGGCTTCGGTCTTCATTTGCGCAGGCAGGTCAAGGAGCAGAAGGAAAATAAGAAAATGCAAAGGTTAGAATTATACTTCTACCTCTACTGATCAGAAGAAAATTGACATTTGTGATCCTAGAAGTGAAAAGTTTCCCAAAACTGAAGGAATTTTTCTTTAAATTTAAGGATAGGCAGATCAAATTATTTTTCTTGAATGTAAATTAAATCTTTCCTCGTTTTTATATTTATATCTATTTAGCCTCTAAAAAGTTAAGGTTCTTTGCTAAGCATAAAGTCTTTTAAACTTTGAAAAATTTTGTTTTTAAAGTGTTCCTTCTTCTGCAGCTTTTTTTCTGAAGCTTCTGAAGCTTTTTCTTCCATATGTAGAGAAATATGAATTCCACATGAATATGTGAATACCTGAGCCATTTTATGAGTCTTTTCTTTTGTGAATAATATTAAAAACTGTAAAATCTTGAAACTCTCTTCTGCTTCTGGATATGGGAACAAAGCAGTTCTAGAGACTGCATTGTTCATGCTAAAAGGATACTGCAAGTAAAATTATACAAACAATTAATTCTGAAATGAAGCCAAAACAAAGATTTGCAAACTAACAGTCAGCCTTCAGAGGAGCCTTTTAATAACTGAAGTCCTAAATGAAGATATTTTATATAGTTTCATTTTTAGTTTAGACAAGGTTTTCTATTCTTACAAGAAAATTATTCTTGTTTGAAACCTGATTTTCAAGGAGGAATGAAAAGATTATGAATTTTTCTCTATACCATAAAAAGGAGAAAAAAATAAAAATATCAGAATGTGTCTTATTTTTAGAGATAACTTAAGACTTCCTTAATTTAAAACACTGTCTTTTTAGCTTAACCAAGTTTGTCAGGTCATACTATCTCTCATCAGTATTTTTTTCAGCTGTATGATGAAAATCTTTTGTTTTCTTTACAGCTTTAAACAAATGTGTGTGGTTTCAACTCTAAATTCCAATTCAGGTCTCAGTAAAAATGTTTTAAAATAGTTTCAGAAAAAAGAAAGAAAACCCACAAAAGCACATCCATTCCTGAGAAAGTGGAGAAGTGGGCACTTGGATACTACAGTTACTGATTTTCAACATTCTATTTTTTGCAGATCAAATTATATGGTAAAATGCAATTGGAGTCATATACATGTAGTACAAATCGTAGATAATTAAGTACAAATATTTCAATTTAGAAAAGTACTAAATTAAAATACTGGCAGTGCAAAGAGCAGACAGAGGAATTTGGATTTCTAAAGAGCCTTTAATACTGTGTATTAAAAAAAATGAAAAAAACAAGCCACAGTATGGAAAAAGATGAATCATTCTTTGTCTTTTCTCCGACATGAACCCATGAGTATAATAAAACACAATAAGTAAAAAAGCGCCGAGTCAATGAGTTTAAGTTGTTATTACAGAAGTAATACAGAATAACAGAAGTACAAAAGTTTAGGACTGCTAGTCACTGATGCCCATTTTTGGCATACATATATATGGATATATATATCCATATCTAAATGGATATCCATATGTATATCCATATCTATTATAGGTATGCATTTGTGCATGTATATGTAGAGGTGAAAGACAAGTTTAGTTACAAAATATGGCATAATCAGTTTTGTCAGACTGGAAATAGAAATTGAAACAAACTTGATACTTTGATTTCCTGCTCTTCTACTGGGAACTTTGAACTATGTTTTCTATTCTTCCTGTTACTAATTGTGATGCAATGCTGTAGTTCTCTTTTTTTTCCCCGTGGGCTCCAAGTAGAAATTTCATGCCAGCTAGAACGGATTCTTCCATGTATGTCCCACAGAACTCAGTAAATTTGCAAAAAATTCAAAACCAAAATATTTTATCCTTAACTAAAACTCCAAAATTCTTGGATGAAAACTGAAGAGATCATGTATAAAGGCTGCCACCAAATCTCTTAATTTCTAAAATTGTAGAACCAAATTTTAATACTTTTCTCTCCAAGACCAGTTCCCCGAATGGACAACATCTCCCAGATGAAAGTGTGAAAGGGGGATCTTGGATAGCTATGGTAGCTCATAAGAAACAGAAAAATGAATGACAAAGGGCTATGTACGTTAATTAGTAGAAGAAAAGTATATAAAAGAAGACAAAGGTGAGACTGTCAAGCTAAATTTTCCTAGAACAATTCCCTAACAATTTCCTAGAAATTTTAACCATGTGGATATAAGCTCTGCTGTGATACTTGCCCTCAGGGCTAGAGAACATGCACTGCTCAGTTTATTAGATAAGATAAAGCCTTTTCTTCCTTTTTCTGTATTTATAGACATTATTTTCATACGTGTCAACTACATGTAAATCCTTGTTTACAGTAAATGCTATTCATCTATTCATTACTTAAATTATCTGTTTTAAGCATCCTTTTACAATAGTACTATGTTTCAGTATGTAAAAGTGTATGATCTCATCACAATTTCCAAAAGGATAGGCAAAAAGAAGAACAGTCGTCTCATTAATAAATACATTTGGATCCAGGTCTCCAAGTGTTCACATCAGCTGCTCACCTCCCACGGGATGAGAGGTGGGTCAGAAGAGAAACAGAAACATCAGCTGTCCAAATGTGATCAGACGGCAGGCTGCAGTATGTCCCGCCCAGATTTGCCAAATTTAACAGGGACATGGTTAAACTGTTGGAGGCATTAGTTTGATTTCACCATTCAGAATTTATCCTTACGTAGTTAGCAGTCTGCTATGGACTAAATAAAGAAGAAATACAAAGCTAGCACCACTATTAAAATATTTTAGTAGTGTTGCCACTAGAGGTGGCAACACACCCAAATTGCAGGGTTTACTGTTCTTACAGGGATTACTGTTCTTACAGTAGCAAAGATACTTGTTTTATAGAATCATAGAATAGCTAAGGAAGATCTCAAAGCACATTTTTTACAAGGCATTCTCTCATTTCAGCTGTTTCCAGCTGATTTCAGCTTCAGCTATGAAGCTGAAGAGCTGTGACAGGTTCCACTGATGTCTCTGGCAGACTACCATGCACCTCTGAAGTATTTGGAGAGGTCTAAATGGGCTCCAAGCACAAAGACTAGTTCATGTTTCCAGATTAAACTTCCTTGTGACCTGAAGAAATTCCTGTAAATCCCTAAAACAGTGGCATCTAAATCCCATCTGAATGTGGACAGGCCTTAGTCATTTTCTGTATGGCAGCACATACAGTTTTACATGGTTGCCTACGTGGAGCAGGACTCGTCCCATCAGCCACTGATAATCATCATTTTACAATGTCATATGGCAATGTCATCTGGAGATCCAGCTGAGACCAGTGCAAACAGCCTTAATTGGAAACAAGAGGCTTTCCCTGGACCAAAGCACTTATAACCTAAATAAACAAGAGATGACAAAGTTAATACATTTGACTAATATTGTCAAGTTCATATTAATTGACAAAGATGGGACAGACAGTAATCTATGCCTGAATATATACACAGACCTCCAGTGGATGTGTGTTATATGTCCCCGGTCATGTTAGTCCACAGAGGAAATGAGTCATTACAGCCTCTGAATTTCTACTTTCTGTTTGCTAGTACAAGCTCTTGTAACTCATGTCATTAGTTATGGAAGTTTCTGGCTTAATCTGTCACGTATCGGCCAAACGGGAAGTAGACACAGAATGTAACTGTACTGAGTACTGAGGAGATAAATGGGCTGAATTGTTGCCTCAGTTCATTGGATGAGCCTTGGTAACTGAACCTTGAGCATTGTATTTGTTAGATAAAATTCATTAGTTTTAAACCATCACCACATTTTAATTCATGGTTGCATATATGCAGATTGCTGACTTGCTAAATTGCAGTAATGCTACCTCTTCCAAACGGCTGTTCGTATCCCTCTCAGTTAAAAAAATGCTACATAGAAGTAAGTACTAAGTTAAAACAAGCAGCAAAAAAAGATTAAATTCATTGACAGTAACATCATTGTCTGTATTTCATCCTCGTACACATTCATGTCACTTATGCCTTCCAAATACATACCCCTTGTCAAGCATAGCAGACACGAGACCTACTGCTCCCATGCCCAGGACATGGGAGCTTCATGTTTAGTGCATGGCATTGCAGTGAAGAAGGTCAGTGTTGATCAAGCAAACTGAGCTGGAGAAGCTACATTAGGAAATCACAGATTGTGTTGGAGTCAGAGGTAAAGCAGTGAAGAGGAGGAGGGCTGAGACAGCTTTGCAGCTGAAGCAGAAACCTTAAGCTAAGGCAAGACTGCTGCAGACCAGCAGGCCAGCCAGTTTTCAGGGTGAGCAGTGGGTGTGCATCTACTGCCAGGAGGCAATGTCAGGGGTGAAAGTCAATTCACATGAGCAAAACAGTCTTAGCTAAGGGCTGCTTTTGTCCCTGATGGGATAAATACTCATTGGAGCCAGGATGTTGATACTGAACTATTTTTCATATTACCTGAAGTAAATTAACAGCTCACATGGCTTTGCTGACAAACAAGGTCTTCTCTCTTTTGCCTTGGGTAAAATAACACCGGAGATGGGAAAGGAGGAGGAAGCTAGCCCAAAAAAGAAGGGAAAGGTACTGTCTGAAGGAAAAGATCTGTGCTTAGCTTGGCAGAGAAAGGGGCTGACCATGGACGCTGTCCCGAGTTTCTTTCCCTTTACTAACATCGTAACCTCCTATCACCATCACACTTATACTTCTGAGGTCTTTTTTCCCTTAAAAAGATGAGATAGGCAGGTAGTGTTGCTGGGATTTTTCAGCTCTCCACAATCTGTTTTTTAAACTTGGAAAAGGCTTCAAACCAAGTCAGATCTCAGCATGGACTTCAAGCACTATCAGTTTTCAAAAATTAGAAGCACAAAATCAGACTCCTACTCCAAATTCAGAATTACAAAATGTAAGACCTGATTTTCTGAAGTTCTTAGACACAACTCCCACAGACGTCAGCAAAAACCTTAACTCAGAGTTCGACTTCAGTGCTTTGGAAATCAGGTCACTTGTTCAGGTACCCAAATATAGCTTTAGTAGCATAACTACAGCCCTTATTTATTTGTGAAATGCTCGGATTTAGTGTTCAAGCAGATTATTACTTCAGCTCACTCCAGGGAATTTTGCAAAATTTAGACTAGGATCCAGATTTAGTAGGAAGACACATAGTTCAGGAATGAATAAAATCAGAGATTCAGTCCTTCACACCAACATATAGTTCCCCATCCTTTTGTAGATGGCATCTCAGCCTTTTATTGTCCTGAGCCTGTTAACGACCCTGAAAGTTTGACACAGCCCCTTTCTCGTTCATGTAAGTAGTGTCTTCTGAAAACACTGAATTGAATAAACAGTAAATGCATGGCTGGATCCAAGAAACTCAGGCAAGTACTAGAGAAGTTACATACTTGAAAAGTACAAGTAACTCAAAAATAAAGAACTGCATGTTTTTGATAGCTTATAATGCTATAATGTGCCCAACATTGCAAATAAATAGAAAGTGGCAGATTTTTCACTGACCTCTGTTCTTCAGTTTGCTCACAAAAAAGACCTATGTTTGGTTTTTCACTTGTGTCTGTTTCACTGCATGGAGGTTTAAAGAAGAACAATATTTGCAAATGTCAGACCTGGAATTACTACATAAAAAACATAGAGGGGAAAATCAAATGTGGACCTCTAAACTTTCACAATATGTCCACTGCAAAAGAGATGATCCTTACTAGTCCTTGTATGCTTATTTTAGGGTTATTTTCTTTGTTGCTTTACTTATGCTCACCTTTATAGATTTAGCTGTGTGAGAGGTGATTTTTGATTCTTTCACCCACAGTGAGACTTCCTGTCTCCTCTGCTGTAATTCTGGCAAAACCATGCAGCATCACCACTTCAAAAACATATCTCTGTGGTTCTACCCCCTGTCGTAGAATCATAGAATCATAGAATCAGTAAGGTTGGAAGGGACCTCTGGAGATCACCTAGTCCAACCTCCCCTCTCAGTAGGGTCACCTACGGCATGTTGGCCAAGGTTGTATCCAGGCAGGCCTTCAAGACTCCACAACCTCTCTGGGCAACCTAGTTCGCTGCTCTGTCACTCTCACAGGGAAGAAATTCCCCCTCATGTTCAGGTGGAACTTCCTGTGCTTCGATTTCTGCCCATTGCCTCTTGTCCTGTCACACGGGACAACTGAAAAGAGTTTGTCCCCATCCCCTTGACACCCTCCCTTCAGGTACTTGTACACTTGATAAGATCCCCCCTCAGTCTTCTCTTCCCCAGGCTGAAGAGGCCCAGCTCTCACAGTCGTTCCTCATAGGGCAGATGCTCCAGCCCTCTGAGCATCTTCGTAGCCCTACGCTGGACTCTTTCCAGTAGCTCCATGTCTCTCTTGGACTGGGCAGCCCAGAACTGGACACAGTCCTCGAGATGAGGCCTCCCCAGGGCTGAGTAGAGGGGCAGGATCACTTCCCTCTACCTGCTGGCAACCCTCTTCCTAATGCACCCCAGGATACCATTGGCCTTCTTGGCCACAAGGGCACGTTGCTGGCTCACGGTCAACTTGTCATCCACCAGCACTCCCAGGTCCTTCTCTGCAGAGCTGCTCTCCAGCAGGTCAACCCCCAGACTGTACTAGTGCATTGGGTTATTCCTTCCTAGGTGCAGGACTCTGCAGTTGCCCTTGTTGACCCTCATGAGGTTCCTCTCTACCCATCTCTCCAGCCTGTCCAGGTCTCTCTGAATGGCAGCACAGCCCTCAGGTGTATCAACCACTCCTGCCAGCTTGGTATCATCAGCAAACTTGCAGAGGAGGCACTCTGTCCCCTCATCTAGGCTGAACAGGATGGGACCGAGTACTGAGCCCTGGGGGTCACCACTAGCCACGGGCCTTCAACTGGACTCCACGTTACTGATGACAACCCTGTCCTTCTCTCATCTTCTATATAGGAAATTAAATTAAGTTTTGTGGTCTTTAACAGCCTTTAACAATGAGGATATTGAGAGTGACTCAAAATGACAGCAAAATGACTCAAAAACAGCTTCTACAAAGATATTTTTTCCTGTACTCCAAGAGACAAAGCATAAAGGGAAAAAAAAGCAGTAAAAATGAGTTTTAAATGTGTATTTCAACTTACTTAAATCTTTCTTTGCAATAATTTGCAAAGTTTCCCTCAGCCCATATGGCCTTCATCTCTAGCTGGAAAACACAGAGAATCCTGACTGCAGAGAGTAAAAAACATAACTGCCAACTGGGCCAAAAATCTGTTTACTCTCCACTGCTTCTAAAGTCAGCTTCTTTTAGATTTTACTTGCCTTGTGATGATCAGCTGAGTGTCCCTAAATCTGTTGGTTTACATTTTGTCATACTTTATGAAGAAATGACATCCTGTACTGAATCCATTACTAGTACATAGGAATACATCATTCCTGGTACTTGCAAAACAAGTAGCTTTGGCTGACAGTGTGCAAGATGACCCTTCGGAACAATTCTAGTTTTGGGGAATTTGTAACAACAGCAACAACAAATGAGTTTTTATCCTAGCCCACCCATGCTTATGAAGTCTGTAAAAGCAGAGTGCAGATTTTGCACTTTAACTGTGATTATAGGCACAGGAAGCTGGATTCAAGGAATTCCTTGATTCCACACCAAGAGTTCAGGAACCCACCATGTATTGCGGTTGGTTGAGGCAGTCTGAATTCTTCAAATCAGACTGGCAGAACAGCGGTGGGGTAGTGCATTCAGATGCAATAACAGGCAGTAGAGAAAGAGTGATCTTTCCTATGTGATTGCCATGGTTTTGATACATTATGACTCACAAGCCTTACAGCTGGATGATTTTGCAAAATCCTAGGGTTGAGAGAGCCCAAAATTCAGACTTGAAGTCCGGTCTAGAGAACCAACCAGAGGACTCGTTTGGGAGCAGCAGATCGTGTGACGGGTCCTGAACAGCTTGTCTTGATTGCAGCCCTGAGCGCACTGCGGCGCAGCTCCCCTGGCAGCGTGGAGGAGCCAGGAGCCGCAGGTGCTTCACAGTGGGTCTCAGCTGGCAACAGCCAGACAACTGCACTTCACCGTCCGGCTGTGCATTCCCTCCCCCATCTTCCACTGCTTTTTTTTCTTTTTTTCCCTTCTCCCCATGTGACACTTCACTAGGAGCCTGACAGATTTAACAAGTCATGGAGAGATGAAGGTTTTATCATTCATGAGGACAACCAAGTCAACCATTCATGTTTTCATGCATCAGAAGTCCCCATCGATGCTGTCGGCTTCCTCGTTGTCAGTCGCCACCACAAGTGGTGAGGGGAAGTGAGACAATGCACTCCCTTTTTCCATTCTCCCTTCTATACGTCTGCATTATTTTCATATTGTTTTAACTACTTGAATGGGTTTGCAATTGACCTGAGTATAGACAGAAATGCACAGGATGCTGACAGCAAGGATGTTGTCATGGTAACACAGAGACGATCCTTGGCGTTTAGAAACTTGCAGGCAGGTAATTAAAGATACCCAGAAGCCAGGGACAAGTATTTGATACTGCCCTGTTGCCCCAAGGCACATTTTAAATGAAGATGAAACCTTCTACCCCACGCTCATAATTAATGCTCCTAATTCTGCTCTTAGACACATGGCTTCATAGCCTTTGCTTAACTAAGGAAAAAATAATGCTTTTTAACAGAATACTGAATCATCATTTTCCTGTGAAGTTATCTGTGTTTCTGTAGTGACATCATATTTTTGTTCAAAATATGAACCTGGTGAAAATCTCAGCATTTTACACCGAGCTAGCTAAACAAATAAAATCACTGACCAACCACAGATGATTCATGTTATACATGTTTATCTGGCAACCGTTATTCATAATGGAAATTCTCAAAGTCCAAGTGAACAAAAATACTCTGAAAATTTACCCTCCCATGTACAAAGACCTCTTTGCCTAAGTCATACTGGGGTGCTTGATGACAGGATTAAAAAAAAAAATCGTATCAGGAAAAAGAAATAAACAACCTTCCTTGTTCAAGTTTCAAAATATACACGGTACAGCAAGACAAGTGAAATTTTAGCTCACATCTGTCTGTATAAGAGAGTGCTTAGTTATGCACAGTTAGTTTATTTCCATTCATTATGTCCATATGGATACATGAGTGTCCATGTGAACTCACACAGATGGATGCGTTACTAGAGGTGCGGTCCTGTATGCTACATGATTTGGTGACTCTGCAGTTTATCGCTTGCTGCAGCATATGTCCCAGGTACTCAGCTTCCATCACACACAAAAGTGGTTCTAGTAAGGCCTTTCTGGTGCAAGAGAAAGCCTGAAAATGTGAGCTGAATACTGACTGAACAGGCATGTCTTCCTGCCCTCTCAAGCAGACTACAACAATAGGACACAGAGATCTGAGCAACATCATTTACCTCTAAGGGCTGCTAGCTCGGAAACTAAAAAGTGATAGTCAGAAAGTAGGAGAACATCATAAAATAATACAGCAATACACACAAGATTCAATCTCCGAATTCAAATCTGAATCCTCATTGGAAAGTATTTGAAGCTCTTGCAAAAATGCCCGAGTTCCCAGAAGTGATGCCGAATTTAGGGATCTTAACACAGAGTTTAGATTCATTTTGCTTTCTAGAAGGATGGCTATTACCTGTAAACTCATGCAATTATTTATATACACATCTAAATGCATGATGTTTTAGTATGCGTGTACAAGAAATGTTACGTGCATGCTCGTGCAATACATCTCATTAACCAGCATTCATGTATAGGAAAACTTTAAATGACTGGTGCGCATCAGTCATCTTTTTATGCTGCAAGACCTTCAGAAAGTTATTTTATCCAGTGCATATTGCCTGCTCTATATTTTGTTCTTTGGGCACATAAACCATAAACTCAAAACAAAAACAGAAGATTCATTATTGTGAATTTAATATAAATACATACCTAGAGGAGAAAGCAGGCTGTCATTGTTACTTTATTTAAAAAATGTTGAGAAATTAAGACATAAAAATATTTTTCACAGCACTAAAAGCATGATATTTTCAAGAAGTAGGAATGTATAAATAACCTTAACTCTGCCCCTAATCAGTACCATAACCACCACCTGCAAGCGTAGCAAATAAGAGGCTGTTCATTCAGCCAGACACCAGGCAATCTGCCTTGATTTCAGAGCTAAGTTTCTGTAGCACAGACTTTCAGGGGAAGAAGATAGTGACAGATTCTTCTACAGCAGCTACTATCTTTAATGAAGGAAAAGAATCATTATTGTAGCAATTTTTTTGCCATAGCTTCCCATGTTAAAGCCAAAGAAACCATTAGAGCGTCTTTTTAGCAGAGGCCAAAGATTTTCATTCAATTATCTCCATTCTGAGGGCAATAATTTGAGTGTAGTGCAAGCATATCTTCCCCAAAGCCATCCATATTCAATTTGGATGTGCATGCTATTTTTCATTTCTATTTCTGAGGTTTAGACTTGCAGCCACTATTTCTTGCACTGTCCACACAGAGACCCTTTAATATTTTTGCTCCAGGAGGACACTGAGACATTGTAATCAAGCCCCTGCTTGATCTTTTTGATAAGCTGTCTGTTGTGCCAGGATGGAGGCAAGTCAAGCAAGAGAGTAGGCCAGGAACAGAAAAATCTGGTTCTGGCCAGCTTAGTTCTGCAGCATCCCCTTTTCAAAATATCCTGCCTTGTACTCAGCAGTTTGATGGTTCATAAGCTGGCCTTAATCTTGACACAAAAAAACATAATTGCTTCCATCAAACAATGCTGCTTTTCCCCCTCCCCATTCACATTTATCCTTTTATGTTTCAGAGTGATCAGTCCTGTAACAGTCCTGAAGAGTTCTGTAACAACAACTTGAAGACTCTGTTCCCACCAAGGAGGCTAGCACCATTATACCCATTTTAAAGACTGGGAAGAAGATGCACAGAGAGGAAAACATCTGCCCTGTCTCACCAACCAGACAAGGGCAGACCCCTACAGCTAAATCTCCTGGCTAAACCTGGCTAACTGCAATAGCAACCCTAGTTCAGTTGTCCCTAACCCATACAGTTCATTGTCTTCATTATACACAAATACACCCTTAATTTTTCCATTTCACATATTAAAATGTATCACAGATCTCTAATTTCCCGTCTTTTCTAGAAATCTTTGATTCTACATAAAGCACTTGCAGATTTAGAGATCATCAGTCTCCTAAAATGGGATCTTCTGTTCTATTTTCTGAAATAATAGTGAACAAGTCTGTGAAAGCAAGAACCCCGACCACTATTAATTTTAGTTTAGGAAGTTCTGCTTAAAGTGTGTACCACATAAAATGTAAATATAAACACCTGACCACCAGAAAAATGAGGCAATTTAGACATTAATGTTAGAGTCTGACCATGTTCTTTTAGATATCACATACACATGGAGAGTGCAATATTTAATATAAAAGTTTAATTTAAAGATATTTGATGTTATATGGGATTTTTGATTTAGCAGAGTGATATAGCAATAAACTGAAATCATAATACCAATGTAATTGCTATTACTGGTCTCTATAATATGCTCACCATCATGATTCTGGGTGTCTCTAAACGCCAGGAAGGAATATGTGGGTTGAAGCCAGCTCCAGCCCGTTGCTCTCTTCAAAAATTCCTTTGTTAGTTGCTCAAGTTTTATACTCTGTGTTGGGCTGAGACACCTATAAACTTCCCCCATGCTGGTCTTGGTAAACTCAGGGAGACAGTCTCATTCTTTGTTCAGCTCAGAAAGAAACACTTTCACCAAATTTATGGCTACTTATCTAAAACAAAGGTCACCAACCCTCTCCCTTTGTGCTAAGATAAAGTCAATTCTCTGTGCAACAGTTGTGATTACTAAGTTGCATCCTCCTGAGCTTCAAGGGCATCTTGCCCATGTTCATCTCCTCTGAGCCTTCTTTTATTACAGAGGTTATTGGTGGGTTACAATAATACCTCAACAGTGAGCAATTTGAGTCCACTCTATTCTGAATACAAAAGATCTCTCAATCTAACAGAAGGACAACCTCCTACCAACAAAACATTGCATTCCACGTTGTATACACCAGCATTTCTGGGAAGTGTCAGGCAGTGGATTTACAAACACTGTAAACATCAGCAGCACAGATGTGCATTTAATGAATCCTCTATTACAGATGCCATGCGTTCTCAAGTTGTGCTTGATTTGAAATAAACAACCATGTTTTATAAGTTTAGTGATTAATTTATTATAAAGTCTCAATGCAGACATGCAATAGTAATTCAGCAAACTTGTGGTCAAATCAGGAAAAGCTGTCTGACATCACAGACCTAACTCAGTATACTGAAGAGCCTGTGTCAAACTGGATTCTTGTTGTTATAGGGAAAACAAAATGTGATGTTCTACAGAATATCAAATCATCACTTTCTGGAGTAGAAGCTAATGAAGAGGCTAGGAGACAAGTGGTGATGGACGAACACATAGAAAAATCAGTATTGTTTATATGCTTTCTGTTAACACTAAAATTTCTTTCCAAAGAATAGAGTGAGTCATTCCTTAGTGGACATGAAGTGAATCTGTCAGAATTGTATGAGGTGATAATGTTATAGCATACATGGTCTATAGAAATCATCGTGGTTTAACATCCACAAGTGGCCTCTGCCCACCAGTGTTCTCATACAGATGCCACTAGATGTGCATTCACAGTGTTCAAGAGTTTGTCCTCACAATCCTGACTATAGAGGTAAGAAAATTTATCAAATCTCATATCATAATCTGGCTACTGACATACATAAAATCTTATCATGTCATAATATGACAGTGAAGATACGGAAACTTCAGCTCCAGAATGAAATTCTGCTGTCTAAATTTCAGCATTTAGCATCATTTAAGATGGCCCTGGATATCCAAGACAACCAAATGAGGAAGGCAGACATATAGGTCTATAGTAGACCTATTTCCCCTTCAGCTGGTGGCTTGGGCTCATTTAGGATACCCTGGGGAATTTCAGATGGAATCAAAGCATCCTATTCTAGGCGCACAACACTTGCTTAAGTGCTTCTGAACCAGTGACTAAATTTAACCTGCATAAAGACAGCAGTAAACATGAAAGCTCATTCACTGTCACAGTAGAGCAATACTCCTTTAATACACGTTCACTTGTTAAAATTGATAAAGGAAGAGAATCAGTCATTTAAGGTTTTGTTTTCCCCATTGATTTATGTTCAGATTGAGAAGTCTGTGGTCATGCCCAGGGTGATTTTGGGCTCCTCCGTAATCAAATCCTGCTATGGAGACAGGCTAACGTTGGTGGGGATACAAGAGTAACCATGAGGATGCAGTGTGGGGTGTTTCCAGTTCCAGTGTCATTCTCCTTCTCACTCCTTGCCACTGACAGTAGTAATGCTGTTCAGATATCCTTCCCGCGGCACAAGGTGGTTGTCACATTTCAAACTCCAGATCGGATTTAGGCTGAGAGGGAAAGCGTGTCCATGTGTGCATGTAGCACAGGTATGTGTGGGGGTGTGGAAATGTGTGTGTGTGTTCATGCCTGCCCTGGCAGAACTATGCAAGAAAGCTCAGGGAAGCTTTAAAGAACTGTTTTCCCCTCTAGTTTCTTAGATCTTTTCTATTGATTGCAGCCAGAATACTTTGATTTATATTCTGATGCCCCCACTTCCATCGAGCTCTACCTTATTACGAGAGCTGTTCAATTTTCACAGCATGCTGGTCCTTGGGGAAGAACAAGAACCGATCATTTTGCCGGTTCCCTCTGATGGGGGCTACACAGGAGCGAGAGGGAAGGCTTACTGCCTCTCTCACAGAGGGGTGGACGCAATCCATGCTGTGCATTTTGCACCTGCAAAGCTTTCTTGTTTGATCATGCTATGGGTATATTTCTGCTTGTCAGATTTTAATTTAGCTGGTGTGTGTAGGGAAGAAACCTCAGGTGCACAGTAATAATTGTCAGACTTCCGTGGGCTCCAAGGGCTCAGAATTTTACCTTCATTTTCCATCTACTCCATTCACAGGTCTCTCTTGATATTTGCAATATTCATGATGTATATAACCTCAGCCAGTAATTCCATGATTGTTTTAAAGTAAAACTGATTAGTAAAATATCATGTGGGCATACACCTTCCTAAATACTGCTACTATATTTTACTTTAAACTCTTAACCTTTGTTTCGGCAACTGTTTGTGCATCAGTTTAAAAACTGCTGAACACTAAAACCATTTCCAAGAATATAAACCATGAATTGATCTAAATTTACCACTCTGATTTTTCTTTCCACCTGCCAATTTATAGATTTTCTTTCTATGTATATGACCAGATATCAGCTACTAGATAGACGGAAAGCTCTTCAGATCTTATTGACACTATTGACATTACTATTTCAAAAAGTCAAACAAACACAAAGAGGTAAGTCTGTACAAGTAAGGGAATTTGGGCAGATGACAGCTTTGGTTAAAGACTGAAAGACTGTCAGACTATTCAGGAATGGTTGGCAAATGGTTATTATCTATATGGATGAGTAATAAGACACAGTCAGAATGAAACAGCAAGAGAATAAAACCAATCTGAAATAACAGAAGACCTTTATGTCAGAGAAAATATACTGAGTCAGGGCTCAGCGTCGATAATGAAGTTGTATCTGACAGCATTCAAGATCTGGAGTTCGCACTCCCAATACAGCCAAATGTTGTTATTTGTCATCTAGGTATTTTCATTTGTTTGATATCCCTGAGAGTATCAATGGTCACTGGATTCAAATTTAGGAGCTCAGACTACTTTTGTGACCAACATTTTGGATAATCATTAGAAATATCATTACCCTACTAAGATTTCTGATGCAAAAAAAAAAAAATATGGGAATTTATACATACATTAAAACTGACACTTTTCTGTGATTTGTTGCCCTCCAAGTCAGAGAGCATGAAATATCAATTATTCTCTCACGTATTACAAGGTTTTTAATAAAACATTTAGCACTTTGTACTAGTAGAACACAAGTTTTTATGCTGTGACCTGTCTTGTGTTTCTCTCACCTTTTCAAGCTTGAAATATAATTTTATTTGATGTTATAATGACACATTTGTAAATCAGAAATGCACAAAAGGTCACTACAATTTCTTTCTAATGCTCAGCATGAATACATAAATAAGCTAAATAAGCTAATGCATGTTCTAATCCTCTTTAAACAGCGCATTTAGAAAAAACTTATCACCGTAATAAAAAAAGAAAAGCATATGACTATTTCCTTCTAACCTGGAGAATCTATCAGTTCTTCTAACTCACTTAATGCCAGATTAAAAAAAAATAATAAAATCTTGGAGTGTGTCAAATCTTAGATTAATAATAAATGAACACAAAATAATAAACAGAACTTTACACAATTCTGTTGCTCAAGAGCTACTGTGGGATAAATACTAGCAGGAAACTGAACAATGTTATACAGCTTAATGGATGCATTATTTACAACAGGAAAATGTATCTAAAATTCATACTAAACTCAAAGGATTGGGCATATGTTGAAAAATTAATGTTTGGAATACACTATTTTATATGAGAAAATACGTTAATAAAAATTACATCTCAAGTTTTAATTGAAAAAATACCAATAGAATCCAGAGTTGTGGCTACTTCAACAGTAAGTTGTACAACGAGGGTCCTCGATTCTTTGATGCTGCTGCTAGAAAATTGGGAAAACTGGTGAATGAGCACCAAAGGTTGTAGCAATGATAGTAAAATAAAGTCCTAATTTTTTCCCCCCACTCCAGGAAATGGGCTGATTTCCAGTTTGTTCCTTTTCTTTCTGGTTGATTCTAGTAATAGGGCATTGGTTATAGCAGATTCAGCCAAGTGGTGAGTAGACACAAGCTATACAAGAAACAGCTACTACCAGCATAGTACGGAGAAAAATAGAGGACCACTCTGTCACAGTGATAGAGATATAGTCTAGATAGTGTTAGGTAGGAGACCTAATATTTCAAGGAGAACTTGGGTGGAGAGGATGAAATAACTCATATCAAAATATGCTCAGAACAGAGCTTTTTTTCGCAGCATACTAGCCATAATATTTGCACTTAAAGAGTGACAGCCCATTAGGGTTTATCTTTTGAAAAACAAAACTGTCTACTAACACTGCATTTTAATGCAGCCAGATGGAAGGTCATACATTTATGAACAAAGAGGGTAGGTTTAGTAACAGAATTCATGAATGCAGCGACAATAATGAGGATCTGGGAGTCCCAATATGTAATCAGATAAACCAGTCACATCTGGGTACTGCCCTAACTAGAAGAGTAAGTGGAAATGTGCGTGAAGAAATAGGTATTTCAGGGAGTATTTCCTTTGTATATAAGTGAGACTGCTAGCATTATACCAGTAGTAACCAGCAGTACTGTCAAAAATCTGTTACAAATTTTGAAAAGATGTCTCACACAGAAAGACTTCAAAGGGTTGTTCTGTTTAGTTTATTCATAAGACAGGGCAACTTGCTTATGGTCTACAAATATTCAAATGAGAAGAGATTTCTGATGACAGAGCACTCTTTAATCTAACAAAACAAACTCACCATGAGATCCCAAGGGTAGAAATAGATTCTGGATAGATGAGAACTAAAAAAATTACAGTACATTTTTAACAGCTACTTAAACATTGGGTTGCCTTTCTTTAGTCTACAAATTAAAATGGAACTCTTTTGAAAGATAGAAAATATAGATCAAACAGATACTGTGTTTACAGAATAACTATTAATACATGAAGCTCTTTGCCCAATGAATCCTGATCAGCATGTTTCCCTGTGCACTGAATGTGTGAGTTTCCACAGGAATTTTGAGGCCTCATCTAACACGCTGGCTGCACCCTATATTGCTAAGGATATGTTGCTGTATAATCTGCCACCACTCAAAGGGATGAGGTTGCTGCAGAGGCATTTCACTAAATGATAAGGAAATTTGCTTCTCTGTGACCATCTTTTCAAGTATCTTACTGCATGATCCTAGTGCGTCTACTCCTTAGGGATGCTACCTCTCTTTTTAGGGCATAAAAAGACTGCATACATTGGCATGGTGGCAATGATTGTGAAGATAAAGCCACAGATTTTGGATTAGAGATCCCATTGTAAATATTAAATGTAATGTAAAATAAATATTCAGGAGTAGAAATTAGCTTCAGAATTGGAAAGGTACTTCTGAATTTTTATATTGGATTATAAAAATTGGATTATAAAAATTTCTAAATATGGATTGCATTCAAACTTCTGAGTTCAGTCAAATAATAGCTGCTGGAGATTGCATCTAGCAATATTCCTCGGGAGTCTGTTACTGACAGTGCATGCTAAGCAAATAATCATTATTCCATCAAAGACTAGACCTTTTGGAAATAAGGGAGCATTAATCAGTCTACTCCTAATTCAGCTATTCCTTCTTAGTGCCTCTCAGCAACTCACGAAGTCCTTCACCCATCCAGGAGAAAAAAGAAAAGGAAAAACCCTGGGAAAAATTGTTACCTCTCTGCTTTCCACGGGCAAAAGACTAGATCACATTTTCCTTTGGCTTCAACAAGAGAAATATCTTACTGCTCTCTTCTGAGGTCTTCACAAGCATCACATTGCCCTTTTGCTGCTAAAAATGTGATAGAAGACCTAATTAATGCTGAGAAAATAGATATGTTAACAGTGGCAATTCCTCAGAAAAGAGCCAAATTTCATCCAAGTGTAAAAGAAGGTGATCAGTTTGATTTTCCTAACAGCCTAGAGATAGAAGGCCACGCTAATTACTATTTGGCACAAGCCCTTAGTTCCATGTTATAATTTCAAGCATCTACAGAAAAAAGAGATAAAAAATACCATTCTATCTCTTTATATTTTTCAGGTTTTGCATACTTGTAGAAAGGAAAGCACAACATTGAATAAGTGGTGTGTTTCTCCAGGATGCAGTGTTCCCTGCATGAAAACATTTCATGAGTAAGAAGCTAGTTCAAAACTAAATAAAATGTGGTCCTTCTTTGGTTGTTTTACTGTTTTATGACCAAAAGTAGTGGTGAATGAATATGGTGTTTCTCAATAGCATTCCTTTCTCAAATACAAACATTACCAGAAAGTTGGTATTGATTAGCATATTCCTCAAGGACAATATTTTGTACCACTTTGTACCTTTTGCATCTCTGCCCAAATCCAGGGCTTGGGAGAACAGATTTAGCAAATGAGGAATCACAATATAAACTAGCTGTATTTGTTTTCTAATTCTTCTCATTAATTTAAGTCTGCACCATTATGAGCAAGTGACATCATTGTTGAAAATCAGATCAACAGTGTCAGGTTTCCATCAATCATATACTGCATATTCCCGTGTGCCATTCCTACTATGCTTATTTTTGCAATTTTAGGAAAAAGAGCAGGCTGGATTCTGCCACTCTGCCACTCATGCTCAGGATAAGCACTGACTTATTCTTACAAAAGACATTTCTAAACCAATGGACTTGCTCAAAAAAAAGGAAAGCAGAAAGAGGACAAAATTATATCGACGAGGGTGTTATCTTCACATTTTTTTCCATTTTACTAGCATAACACCCCTTCCTTCACTGCTTTCTGCTTCAGCATTTTCCAGAGCAATCTTCTCTCAGGGTAACCATTATGGACTTCAGCGGCAAGACTTTGCAGTCTCCTCAGGCACTGTTATTGCAGAACCTTTTATTAGAAATCTCCAGCTGCTTTATAAATACAAATTTATTAACCTCCATTGCATATAACGACATTGTATTATCAACATTTCATAAATGGGCAAGCTGAAATAGTGAGGAGGTAGGTGACCTTCCTAAAGTTATAGTGGGAGCCAGAGGTACACTTGGTGATACATTTTAAGGAATGCCCTTCCCTAGACACAGCAGCACAACTTCTTGGCCCAACCACAATCTTAGTGCTAAGGTGGTTCAGTGAATAACCAGATTACCACAGTACTGAGGAACAACTGGCCTGAGCTATTGCATGAGTGTGTCATAGGAAATCTGCTCAGGCAAATACCATTGCAAACAGCTTTCCAGTATTGCTTGTGATAGCCTGATGGTAGCAAAATAATTGATGTCCAGTGCAAATTACTATTTGACATAGGCCCTTAGTTCTATGCTAAAATTGCAGGCATCTGCAGAAAGAAAGAGTCAGAAATATCACTCTGTGTGTTCACAGTTTTCAGGATCCACACCCTTGTAAATAAGAAAACAGAAACCACTGCAAGCGCCATGTGTTTTATAAGCCCCAGAAGCTTTTTTCTCCACGCTTTCTGCACACCCAGGCACTCCCTAAACCTGGCACATCAGGAGGAATTCACTCAGGGGAATGTCTTGCTGATTTCTATCAGAAACCAAGGAAAGCAATTTTCCAGGAAAGAAGCATGTAAGAGTAACACATTTCTAACCAATGTTTGACTGAGGAAAAAAAAATTAAAAAAAGGGGGGCGGGGAGGAACATCCCCTTGTACCGAACAGTCAGTCAAGAAGGTGGCTGCTAGTCCGTCGGCATAATCAAATCCTCACCGTGCAGTGTGTTGCCAGCCTTTGTTTCCTTTATCCTTTGCCTGTTCATTTCTTATCCGTGCTGAATATCAAAGCTTAATGGCTCGCACCCTTTTCTAATGAGTCCATGTGACAGACAGAAGTGACACAGTCATTACTGCCATGCCAATGTATGCAAATATCGCTTTTGTTCAACTGCCCTTTTCAGATCGCTTGATCGAATTGGACACGTTTCTTGTAGTTCAGGCTCAGACGCCCAAGCAATTTATAAACATCAGCTGTTTCCAGAGCCAGAGGTTTCATTATATTGTACATAGCCCCTCGCTCCCATTCATTGATAATAATGAACTACTTTGCTTAAAAAAAGAAAAGAAGGAAAGAAAGAAACTGAGTCTAGCAAGAGGTTTAAAGCTGGTAGATCTTGTTTCTGTCTTTACTGTACTTCTGTAAATTATTATGCTGCAGCTACAAGGATAACATAAGCCATTAGGACCTGCGGAGTTTCTCCAGGGATACAGTACAAGAGTGCTCTATCAGAAATGCAATCAATTCCAGAGATGACTGCTTCCTGCACGCTTCCAAGCGGCTGCTTTATAAAGTAGCTCCCCATAAAAGGAGCAGGAAATGCATGACATCGTTTAGCAACCAGTCATTAGAATTTAATGGAGGAGGATTAAAATACAAAAATGCCAAGCTTAGCGACCTTCCCCTACATTACCGCAGGCTTTGAGAAGAGGAATCTGTGACGTACTGGTAGGGTCATAACCCTTTCTTCCCCTTTCTGTGAGGGAAACAGCCCTAATGAAAGGAGAAGTATTGTCACGTTAGAGGGAAAACCACATAAAAATCAAACCCTCTGAAAGTGGAGTGAATGGTTAGGCATCTCGGTTTAAAACCATCTCTCAATTTAATCTCAGGGGGAAATGGAAATGTTTCCTAATCTTGATTTCTCCTTCTTTATTTTTGCACAGGTGCAGTTCCCTGGCTTTCTTGCATTTTAGCAGTTATCTCCTTTCTAGTTGCCTACGTTACAGTGTGTGTGTGCACTCCCTCTTGCAAGATACAATGAGAACAACAAAATAACCTCTGAAATTGTGTTCATACTGAGATATTGTGAAGACATTTTTCGTACTAAAAACACCTGATGCATGGTATCATGTGCATTGATAAGTCTGGCAAAGCTTTTTTCTAGAGCAAATCAAGTGTTTACAGCTACACGAGCAGGATGCTGGTGATGAAGATATTTGCATCACAATCAAAAGATAAACAGCAGGAATACATGAACCTCTTGAAGCTGAGCTCTCTCTAAATCAACCCCCCCTCTCTCCCCGCTCTGCGAGTTTTAAAGCTGACAACTGCACTGTGCTGATAACTGGTATCTATATAAATGCTACTCCCACTGTATGTTAAATTGTACCTAAAAATAAGTTACAGACGATCTATCTTTAAGAAGCACATTACGTATCTCTTAATGATTGCATATCTCCTAAACGGCAAGTCTTTTCAGCATCCCAGGCCAGGGTGAAGGCATGGTATTTTTTGCCAGCTTTTACTTCTCTCATGCTGCTTTGTTCTCCAGTTAAGCACAGTTCAAGTCACATGAGTGCTTGGGAGCCAGAGCACTTCCCAGCGACCATATGACCTGGTCCCTGACGTGACTGCACAGTCGCATCGTCTGAAATCATTACCAGCAGAGTACAGTTACAGGAATTTAAGGGGCTTAACTGTTAAGAAAATGCATTTTGTAACACCATGAAGTGTTGACTCATAAGGCTTGCCTGGCTCGCATTAAATATTTACTGTTATTGGTTAGTTTAGTCATTCAGCTGTAATAAAAAGTACTCTCTGAAGCCGTGCCACCCTAGGCTACAGTCTAATCACATTGCACACCCAAGGATATGTCAGCCTCGGCCAGGAGACCACGTCCCCCACCATCACCAAAGGAGATGCCAAGGACAGGCGTCTTTCACTGGGAGCTGCTGCCCTTCAGAAACCAACACCTCCCCCAAGAACGGCAACTGGGAAAACAGTGTAGCTGGAACCGTTACACTGTGAGTGAAAGGGAAAAATGTGATCCTAACCATTTCTGACTATTAGATCATAAAAGCTTCTTTTCCTTCCTAAAGCACAAAGCTTCAATTCAGCAATCTAAACTCTATACTTGACTCTGAGTTTGACGATCTTTTTATGGCTTTGGCACTCATCACCTAACTATACTATCTCTCTAAGGGGAATGTTTCATATCTTCCATCACTGCAATCAGACAGAGCATTCCTTGTGTCATAAATGTCAAATGTCGTGTTGCTGTTTATTGTTAAAATTGTCTTGTTCGACCTAGAGGTGGATTTATTTCCTTGCCACACATAGACTTTCATACATATAAGAAAAAATGCTTCTTTTTTTTTTTTTTTTTTTTTTTTTTTTTTTTTGCCATAAATGACATAAATGTCAAGATTAAGAAAGCCTGGAGTCTCTCAAGTTTCTCCCCTCCTCCTTTCCCACTGTACATTTAACATACTCAGCTTTTCTGTACACTCATAAAATTATGTGGTGTTGCAATGATAACACTTAAATCAAAATGAACATAAAATATCAATAGGAAATTGTGGTTGCTTCAAATGAATGCCCTTTACTGTTGCAGTCATTTAGAGCCTAGGTTACCTATGATACTTAAAATAATTTAACTGGCTCATTTAAAACTTCTTGTTTAGAAAGATATATTCTAATTTAACATGCAGGGGCTTGTGAGGGAAGTTTCTAGTATAGAGAACACCAGCACAAGCCACTAAAGTAAAATTCAAGTCTAATTGTCTTTTCAAGGATAATTTTCAATGCACATCTTAAAAAAAATATAGGAACGTTATATAACACAAGAATTATAACACTGGCTCAGAGCAAGAGCCTACCTTCGTCTGCAGTCTGTCACCAGCAGTGGTCACAAGTTGACATGCAAGAAAGAGAAAGGAAAGGGAACAGTTATGATTACTCTCATCCTAACACTATCCCAGGGTGATGAAGTTATCCCAATCTAGACATTTTCAGGAAGGTAGATTTCCTGAACCTGACACAATTAGTAGCCCATTTAGAAAATACTAGTAGAACTCTCTTCCAAATACGTATCCAGTCTGCCTTCAGACCTATCTAAACTTCTTCCATATGCAGTATCCTTTGGCAAGGAGGTCCACTATATGGAATTTCTTCACTGTGAGAGTGACGGAGCACTGGACCAGGTTGCCCAAAGAGGTTGTGGAGTCTCCTTCTCTGGAGATCTTCAAGGCCCGCCTGGATGCAACCCTGTCTAACATGCTCTAGGTGACCCTGCTTGAGCAGGGAGGTTGGACTAGATGGTCTCCAGAGGTCCCTTCCAACCTTACCGATTCTGTGATTCTATGATACGTTGCATGAAGAATCACCTTCTTTTCTTTGTCTAGAATCTGAGTCTCATTAGCTACATACCTAATTCTCTGGAATCTGTATCTGAAAAATACAATAGTCAGTTGATCCCTGGAATTCATCACTGTGCCACTCAGAATTGCATCGACCTCTCTCATCACCTAAATCCCTAAATCACCTCTTTTTCAGGTTGAGGTGTCCGAGTTCACCCAGCTTTGTGCATCCAAGTAGCTAATAGGAATCCATTTCTAAAGCACAACTACTGATGCGGAGTTCCTGACACTTATAAGCCTCTAGATAGCATAAATCTGGTCCTGTGAACTCTATACCCATTAACGGTTGGATTGCCTTAGGCACAGTCCAGGACGTGCTCTGGTTTTGTTTCGTTCAAAAGGAACCCAGTTCAGATGCTCCAAGACTATTCTGTGTTCTGAACCTAAGGACAGTAAGTGAGGGTGATTTGAAGATTTGTTTCAAAACCATGTGCCTGATCTGTACTAAAACAGGTAGATAGAAAAGACATCTTTAAAAAATTCCTTTAAAAACATCTTTTATGAGACGGGAAGACTGGAAGTGACCACAACTGTCAAGGTATGGGCAAACCAGAAAGCTATTTGTTGTCATAATGCTGTCTGCTGCTTTCTCCTTTATTCCTTTCCTATTTTTTCTGAATATTTGTTTGCTTTTACGACTGCTGCTGAGCTCTGAGATGACATTTTCATGCTACTGTCTATAATCTCCCTGAGGTCCCACTTCTAGTAGTAATGGTCTCTCAGAACAAAACATTTTTATGTGCAGTAAGAATTGCTTTTTCTTACGTGTATCGGTTTATATTTATTTATCTATTGATCTGATTTTTGACCCATACATATGAAATCTAAGAACTGGCAGAACCACTGTTCTGCCAGAACTACTGCAAGAGTTAATTAATTAGCTTGTTATAACACATTATATTCTTTTGAGACACGTAAGCACTATTATACCCCCTTTATACACAATTATATCAACTTCTGGAGAGATAAAAACATTGGACAAGCAAACTCAAATTAGTGGGAGTTTGTTTTTCCCTCAGTGGAGCCAGAATTTTCCATTATATTTAGTCTAACAGAAAAAAAAAATGCTACATCTAGAAAGGAGTGCTGGAATATAAGGATCCAGCATGGAGCCTTACAGCCAAAGCACAAAGAACACATGATAACCTTGGGCTATCAAGCCAGAAAGAAGCATTCAAAAGTTAATTATATTTTTGAATTATTTGGCTGTTCCTCATCACTTTCCAGGAATTACCTTTAGAAGACACACATTCAAGTGTTACCGGCACCTGCATTTTCTGATAATAATAATAAAACAAGTTCAAATAACTATAACTGAACTCCCTCTTTTTCACACAGATACATTAAGCATTGTTAGATTCTTTATCAAAACTTCTGATACATAAAATGTTTGAAGGTATCCTAAATTTAATTTAAATTAGTTAAATTTAATTTAACAGCTGAGTTTCATTTCCTAAATATATAATGCCTACTGATGAGCTCTAGAAAGGGAACTCTTGAAAAAAAGAAAAAAAAATTAAAATATGTTTAAATTGGGATATAACTTCTGCCAGGACATAACAGACCTTAGCTAGTCAATACATTAGACTTTGTATGGAAACAGCTTACCTAAAAAGCTTTTTTAATTTCTGATTTTTGAGTTATTTGATTCAAAATTTTCTCTGTAGTTGTTTTGTTCTCTTTCTTAAGAAAGGCCTTTTCAGTGTTGATTGCTACGAACATTCCAGGGTCAGCATACAGGCCCTTGAAAATGGGGACAATTATTTGAAAAACATAGGACTAAATATATTCATACCTATTTATTATATTAAATATATTTATTATAAAATACATATAGCATAAAATATATAGGAATATAATTGCCATATTATATACACATATCAAATGTATGAGTCTTCTGGTTTTACAGGCTTGGCATGCCTTTATGTTGCACTTTCTTCGTAAAAATGAAGGCTGGAGAATTTTCAAAATATCAAAGCTTAAATTTCCCTATACACTTTCATTTTATGTCTTACAAAGTAGCCTTTTTTGAGGAAAATCATCTTGTGCTTGGCTTTTGCCAGAATAAGGAACTTTATCATGTATTTGATAAGAGCTGAACCGTTGAACAGTAAGTGAAGCATCTTAGGACACACACAGCTAAAGCACGGTGTGGTCTGGAGGACTGTGTGTGCAAGCTCCCTTCTGACTGCCACAGCCAGTGCCCAGTGAAAGGCCTGTTTCCTCTGTATGTAATGAAAAGATGCAACATAAAACTCAGAAACAAGATAAAACAACCCCTTGGTTTGCACAAGGCAGAAGCCACTTAGGCATCAGTGAAATCCTTGAACAAACCAAATTGCTGGAGGAATCACAGCAGTATTTCATTATCTGCTGAGCTTCTCTGACACAGGCCCCTCTATCCCGGCTGACAAGTGCTTCTGCATGGAAGGGGGCTGAATGGGATGAGCACAGAGTGGTTCAAGCATTTTACCGTATGAACTATGCAGGTACATCATTGCAAGCTGCAGCTGAAGCACTGTAGGATAAAGACAATTAAGCCAATAAAGCCAATACAGATTATACCTGTGACCATACCAAAACAATCTAGAGCTATAAAGACACCTTTACACGAGGCTGAGAAGTCCTCCTCATCAGTGAGGCTGTACCAATTTAAATATTGTGTCCTAAGTTAAATGTCTCCCAAAACTGCATGGACCGGTTCCGAAGACCCAGTTATGCAGCAATACCTGAAAACTTTGCTTTGAAGGGGCAGCTGCAGAAAATTTCCTTAGAGAGGAACATGCTTCAAAACCTTTATACTGTACACAGATTTTTTGATCCGGAAAAGTTTACTCTCTTATGAATCTCCCTCTTTCTCTAAGAAGGTGTGATTGGCCTAATGCTGAGAAATGTGCTCATTCAGTGAAAAACCTCTCCTTCTGATGGTCTAAATTTTCTTATTCCAATCTGTTCTATAAAGAAAGATATTTTGTAGCCTATTTTTTTTAATTGAAATAGTAGGTTAAAATAAATTGAATATAATTTTATAGGTCATTTTCATTGGTCTGTAGGCACAACTCTTTTAGCAGTATGTTCTAAAATTACATACAGAATCCCAAAATTTTAGGAAGTGTATTCATTGACAATGTCCCAATACCTATGTCTTCAAAAAACAACTTTAATTGGTACTATTGGATATACCTACAGCATTTAGTGCCTGGGTGAACTCATTCAGAGAATATATAAAGAAAAACAAACATTCTGGCCAATATACAATGAAGAATCATCTTTAAGGATCATTTGACATCGAATTAAACATGTTAAAGGAAGGATTTACTATACTCCATGACTGTGCTTTGAAGAAGCTTCCACTGTATTCAATTACTATTGATTCATTAGGTACATGTACTGTGCAGCTCTAATTAAAAACCTTTCTCTTTCCTGCTTTCAGACCAGCAGGGATCCTTAAATAGATTTACTCTGAACTGAAAAAAAGTGATAAAAAGATTAATTAGAAAAATGCTAGCCCAAATGCCCCAACTTTCTTTGTGTCAGTTGCTAAGTAAGAAGTCATAATCTCCCTGGCTCTCCCTAAGTGGTCGCAGCAGATGATATACTTTCTTAAGCTTTTTGATATCTTGCTTTCGGCATCAGCACCATTTGGCACATCTCAGAGGCACGTGGTGCTTGTGCATGCAGGCTGTCCTTTTCCCCTCTGCAACTGAAAGGACCTTGTGCTGGAAACACCAGACAGAAAAGAAAGACGCCCCCGAGGAAAGGTAATTGTGCTGTCTGAGTAACCTGACTTTTTACACGCTCGCTTGGTGGGTTGTGCTCCGCATGAAGGACAGCCTGGCAGAGCATGTTGCTGAGAAGGGGTTTGGCCTGGGGGTGTTTCTGCTGTGGCAGAGCTGGAGAATGTAACAGCAACAAGAGCTGCAGAATAACACGTGACTGGTGAATGGTGCTGAGCTTTCTGTCTCACTCCGTAGATGACATCCAGCCCTGTCTGGTGACTCAGTGCATGGCTTGTGTAAGCCCCAAGAGTCTTTTCTACTGCAATAAAAGGTTGCTTCCGATAAGGTTTTTGGCCCTCTAGACCTTTCCCATAGCATTTAAGAATCTAAATGGTCCTCCTGATGTGATGGCATCAGTTAAGGATTTCTCTGACTGAACTGAAATGAAAATGCCCCAAACTTACTCCAGAAGCAGAGGGGAATCTCTAAGTAGTGCTAAAGCCTGCTACGTATGCTACTTAGGCTTTGATAGCAACTTGTAGAAATAATGATTAAACAGAAGGATTTTAAAGTACTTTGTACCTTCCAATTCGCCGCAAATGTTTGCTAATCTGCCACAGTAACAGTCACCTCATCCCTTCAAAGCCTTCTCATTCATTCAGGAGTGGTTAGTCTTCCTCACGGCACGTGAGACTCCCTTCCAGACCTCTCTGAAACAGGCATCCTCGCAGTGTGGAAGTGCTCCAGCTGCCCTGGGCAGCCACTGTGGATGGAAAGATGAAGCTATTACTTTTGTAAAAGCAACAAGAAAAGTGTCAAGAGTCCCATTATTTAAAACTAAGCTGGACAGAGTAGAGGGTAATCTATGGCAGATACCAATCCAGTGTGGAATGGACTAGACAAGCCACCAAACTTCATTTCATCAGCAATTTACTGCTTTTTATTCCATTTACCTGCATCAACGAGCACTGTTAATAAGGCACCAACCCCTGTCATTCCTCTGAATGGTTGCAGCACGGCATTATACCTCTATTTTACTTTCACAACACTGAGTGCTATTTTATTCATGCTGAGGATGCTTTTAATTTAACAAAATATGTATGGGCAATAATTTAAATAATAACACAAACCCTGCTCCCCATCTCCCTCTTTAGCAATTCCCTATGCTTATATGCTATTTTCCCAGATGCTGGGAAAAGAAGGTCAACTTTTCAAAGGAGCTCTAAAAGCCAAGAATTTTATTTTCATATGGGTCAGTTTCATAGTCTTAACACCTTCACTAGGAGCTGACTGAAGCACTGCACCATTCTTTGAAAATTCAGTGCCTAGTTTCTTTTATTGCTTTATGTGGTTATAGAAACAGTCTTAAAATTATGCATGGTCCAAAGGATAAATTCAATTTTAACGAGTTCCATTTCTGTTAATTATGAAAGCCAAAAGAAGTCTGTCAAAGGCTAATAATTCCCCAGCATCTTCTGAGAGGTGAATGTAAATTATCAAATAAGATTACGTATTACATTTGTCCTTTAGAGGGCATTCTGTGAATAGGGAATATGCTCTGGGTAGCACGTAGGGTCAAATCTACTTTCGTATATATTTCCATATTTCCACTTAACTCAATGAAAATTCATGAGTTTATACTGCTTGCAGACATTACTCTTTCTCTTTAAATGTTTATTCTTAAAGCCTGAACTAATCTAAATCTTTTTCAATGGATCTATACATCTTCTCTAAAGATTTAACGTGTAGCTTACAACTATTCCTTTCTGTTTTATTCTTGAGTATATATCTAATTCAGCTTACAAATAAAGCAACAATACTTCCTTTGAGAGGCTATTTCACTGCTCCGTAGGCTTCATTGGTAGGAACTGTTTCATGATACCCTATTTTCAACTCAGTTTTCTAGTTTTGTTGCTACTGACATAGGTATCCTTAAATGAGGTGTACAATACACCAAATGGCTCATCCGTTATATGTAATCTAGGCAACTCCAAGGCTTTTTATGAGACTATCACTCCATAATAATAATAACTTGTTTTAAAATGCAGGTGATCTCTGGATTATTTGCAAGTGTTAACATTGCTTGTTAATAATGGAAAGAATACTAATAGGTCAATAGCACTTCACTGGGTCTTTTACTTAACTCTTTGATAGAGAGGACTTTTGGCATGGATTTTCTGAGAATTTTCCAGGTTAATGGTTTTTTGGAGGTGCTTTTAGAAACCAGAAGTTACATGAGTAAGGATCACAGAACTGGTTGCAAGCTCCAGCAGTGTAAAAGATGAGAAAATATGATGAGATAAAAATTTAAAGAATCAGTCAACTGGATTAGAGAAGTAAATGCACTTGAAACAGATAGTCCAAAATATATTGGAATAATGTAAAGTACAAGAGAGAAATTTCTTTTATAAACAAGTATATGGAAAGGAATGGAAAGACTAAGTTGGTAAAAGAGATGATGGAGTTGTGTGACAAAAAAGGGTTTCTAGCAGAAAGACTGTCGAATAAAGAAGAGGACGGATCCCCAAAAGCTCTAGAGCCAACACTGCAGCCTGAAAGCAGGACCTCAGACCTTGCCTACAAACATTTTAAGCAAGTGCAAACTCACTTCCAAGTGGAACATACAGCATTTACTCAGTACCCTGTCAGGTCTCTCATTAATATCTTTTGGCTTGTGAAAATAAATTTGTTCTTTGAGGTTTTTTGAATACCTAAAAATAATTTTCAACACATGTCAGTGGGTTGGCTGACAGCATTAAAGCATTAGAGGTGAGAGGGGTAGAGAGGGGATTTTTCAGAAACATCCATCTGAATTCCTGTACCAAATCTGAAAGGTTGCGTAAATCTGAGGTGTTGGGTTGAGGTAACCAAATATGTAAAACTACCCATACATTGATTCTAGCAATGATTTATTATATGACTTTCAGTCTGACAAAAGGAAATAAAAAGTTGAACTCCTGTACATCTTCTGAGTCTAATAGAAAGGTTACATTGTCATCTGTACCTCAAAATGAAACTCAAAGCAAGCTATTCACTGCATCAGCCGCTCTATTTTACCTGATTGTTATAACTGTACATAGTTACAGTTACTCCGGCGGTATATTATTTCCATTGAAAAAATTGCCAGATACAAAGCACAGATCACTATAAGAATAAATGCCATCTTTTGTAATGGTAAAAATCTCCAAGTTTTTCATCTCTCAGAACTGTATGGGCATAGCAGTTTTCACCCTCTGACCTCCCAGCATATTCTAAACAGGTCTTTCACTGATCCTATTTTCTGCAATCCTTAAAAATCAAATAATGCTAGTAAGGATAATTTTAAAATGCACATTGTGGTCTCCTCAAAGCAATTTGACAAAGCATGGGATAGTGCAAAGACACACAGAGGTATCACAGTTCTTTCAGACATTTATTTTCCTAAAATGTCAAAATGCATCACAAGAAATAATGCAGTTAAAAGTTCACAGTGAGACTGACAGATTCCCACTGCTTCTGAGAATACAGCTGGTAAATGAGGAACCATAAGAAAAACATTTTTGGAGTAAAAAGATGAGCAACGTGCAAAGAGGGAGTAAACAAAAACACATGTATTGAGCAGGATCAAGAAAAATTTCATATCCTGTGTATTCTAGGGAAAGTGAATTCAAACTTCAAGTTCATTTATGTGTAGCACGTGTGTGTGTGCGTGTGCGAATACATATACCTCTGTGTATTTGAGGCCTTCTAGGTTCCAGTCACGCCTCTCCCATTTACTCAGCATCTGACTTTTCTTTTTGAGACTATATTTGTCATTACACACAATGGCTAGAATGCACTCTGAGATCCTTGAGAAATGCCATCTACTGTTGTTAATTACGTCTACATCAGTTAAATGTTAAAACATGCAAGTCAGGGAGGTTAATCTTTTGGCCTTGCATTTAGGAGAGTTGTATGTGAGGAACCGACAATGTCCTGAGCAGCTTCTAGCTTCTCACCTCTAGATGCCTTAAGCCAGACCAAGGGGACAGTCTACAAAGCCTTATGGAGGTGAATAACTCATTCATTACTCAGCATGTCTGTTCTTCCTAAGACTGTGTCTTAGGACATATTCAAGCATCTCAGAGGGCTGCCTAAATCTACTTATCTGTAGCTGAAGTAACAGTCTGCCGCTTTGATCAAACTGTATATGAGGAAAAACATTCGTTTGACATTGGCACAGTACAGCTGAAAACCTCAGCAAGCAATAAGCATCAGATTTTTTTAATGACAAATTTAGGTTGCACTACCTTCTTGTGCAAGAAATTATTTACCTAGGAGAAGAAACTGAGTGAGTGCAGAGATGGAAGACACTTGTTGGGTTTAACTCTATTTCCAAAAACAGGAATGTAATTAAATACTCTAAAGAAACTACTTTTGAACAATAAAAATAATTTGCTTAAAAATAATATTTCAAACTGTATTCTGCCTTTGACAAAATGTCAGCAACAGTGACTATGTTTTGAGCTTCGCTAGCCAGTCCACGCTGATGAAGGAAAGAAGCATACCTGCATTGCTCACGTTCAGTGTTCCAGTCACTAGGAAACTTCTGCCTCCTCAGTACGTAGCATGAACGTGATTGCAATGGCAAGAGTCAAATGTGACAGAGTAGTCAAACAGAAATAAAAAGAAGATGAAAACAATTTTAAGCCTGGTGGTCAAACACATATTTTACTCTAAATGCATGTGAGGCAACTGCTTTTAAATATTACTAACAACCCAAACACCACAAGGTATACACACTGTAATTATCTTTCCCCAAACCTTAACATAATCTATATGTCTAGATATTACGATTTTATTTCTGTATCTTAAAATGAATTTAAGACCAAAAGAAATTGACACCGTAGTAACTCCCATGACTAAAACCCTTTCTCTATCAGAAGAGCTCATATTACATGTAATAGGCAGAAACAACACATAAATCCCCATGTCACGCAAGCAACATTTCCACAAAAGATGGAATCATCTTTGCCTTTCTGCAGACACTGCTACCAGGCTGCCAGAGGTTCCTATGAGCACAGTAATTAATAAGAAATGTTTCATGTAGAGTTCACATTCCACAGAAAAGTTGACTGTGTTGAGAATCACAGCCAGACTCATCAAGTCCATTGGAGTATTTCCACCGAAATCAATGAACTTAGCTCTAGTCAGTAGTGATGTTCTATACATGTTAACCATTCAGAAGAAAGGGAAATTATAATCTGATGTCAGAGTAAAGTAAACTAAGTAAACTAGCTGAAAAGTGTGTGAATCAGTGCCAATGTGCAATTAAATTGTGGCAAATAAGTATACATTGATAACATTTACAGAGGAGGCATTTTTAATTGATGTAGATATTTCAGTCAAAATAATTAGGTCTATACTTTAAACCTGTTGTCTCTATTCAGAAGAATATAATATCATACACATAAATTTCTGGAGATCTTTAACTCAACTTTTATATTAAATTCCAGAGTATATGAGTACCAAAGTCTTTATGTGTTATCCTGCCTTCCTTTTGAAACAAGCTGGTATTTTTTTAAAAAATGTATCTTTCTGACTCCCTTTTCTCAGACATTGTTGAATGGGTTGCAACTATGGGAAATCCAACACAAAAGTGAATTTTATCTCCCCTCTGTTAGAAGGTGCTATCAAATCACTCTATGTCCTGAGCCAGTTAATAGCTCTGTCTTCCATGAAATTCCCTTTCAGAAATGATCTTATAACTCCTGAGGAACATAAGTCCTGAGAAAGTTGATATCTGTGATGATAAAAAGTACCTGAGTTCCACTATATGGCTGTCATAGGGACCAATAACAGTGTATTGATTGACACTTAGTATTGTAGGACTGTGAATGTCTTCCTAGTGACTGATACTCTTGGTACAGCAAGTTTTACTTTCTGGGAAGCTGTAAGATGGTAAGTCAGTGTTTGCAAACCTTGGTATGGAGCTTGGCAAACCAGCTTCATTCTTCCCCGGAGCTTCTGATGCAGAGCAGGTTCAGCCCACTTCACTTAAAATTAAATTAGAATTATGGTAACATTAAGCTGCTGCCACAGTCAGTGATTAGATAGGTGCAGAATCAGCCTTTATGAGTATCTCTTTCTAATTTTGATTAGAAAGGAGGAACCGTATTCCTAAAATTAATGCCTCAGAAGCTGAAGCTAGATGACGCAAATCTGTCCTCTGGTTTCATATCAGGCACAAATAATTACTTGAATATCTACCAACATTCTTGATAACGATGCACAGGAGATGCTAGCTGGAAAACAGTCTCTACACTCTATTTTCAGCTGAAGTTCAAGAACATGCATGAACCCTATAACACTTTTTTCTGAACTCTCTTCTAACCATTTACAAAGTGGTGCTGGCAGGAGTATTAATAGAGTTCACCAGAATTCTCATCAGACAGAGTAAGAATGCTATTCCTGAAGAAAAAGAAGGGCTCCTATGCCCAAAGAAAAACTAATTTATGGGAAGAAAAGGTCAGGAAAGCATGGACTTCAGTTAGACTAGAGAAAAAAAGTTCTGTCTAGTCCTATCCATCACTATGATCAGAGAGATAAGTAAAATTGCTTGTGTTTTCACTGCCAAGCTCCAGTTACAGAAACTGTGGGAAATTCCTCTTTTTCTACCTCTGTCTCTTAGCAGAACAGCTGATACTAGCAATATGAGGTTTATTCTTTCCACGAATCTTTACTAGAGATACTTCCCCAGTCAAACCCAGGGGAAATTCAAACATCAAGCAATTAGCAAAAGCAAATGTGGTCACCTATCACCCGCAGCCTGACTGGAAACATCTGCACACTCCGAAGAATGGCACCATTTAGATTTTCTAGAGGACAGTGAAACACTTGCCTCAAAGTAGTTTTCAGATGGTTGAGATTATCTTTCTTGTTAATAAATTCAGACTTCACAACAATTTGTCTTGACAGAAGTTAGCATTTAGAGATTCAAAGAGAGTAAGTAGCAAGAAAGGTTGTCTGAAATAATTTATATGAATGACGATCTTTAATTAATTTCAAGGTCTATTGAGCACAACACTATTAAATATAAAGCCTGTGCATAACACTACAAATATTTTTAAAACCTCTGATTTAAACTTAATTGTGAAAATTAAACAGTTTCAAAGTTAAGACCTTGATGTCATTCCCTACTGTCATTCAGCTTTGCAGTGTTTTATGATGGGGAATTTCAGATTAGAAATTCTGAGGACTCCTCTGGGCGCAAAGCAAAATTTAAGATTCTCACTCTGACTATGACTTTCGTCATTTTCAGTGGTGTAAACCAACAGTTGAGCTTTATTTCACTGTAGTTTTCAGATTTGAATACGCTACCTTTTTGCAAAGCTTCCCTTACGTAACGCCCAGCTGTCAGCCTCCACTCAGATGATGAAACACTGTCCACGAGTGTAATGAAGAGCAGTGGCTCGTACATGTCCAGTGCCACTGGTGTTCACATGGCTCCAGCACTGTAACAGTGGGGGACCTCCTCTTAACAGCTCCCTAAACAGACCCTCCTCTAAACAGACCTTCAACACTATATAGCTCTGAAACACCAGGTGAAATAGGGCCTTAAATGAATTGGATAAATACCTGATAGAGAGCTGCTGTTCCTCATGTTTTAAGCGAGGAAAGTTATTAGAGCCTTTCAAAGAACAAGAGTGGGCTTTGCTAGGTGGACAGGATTGAGTCTAAAGAAGAAGGGGAAAGCCAATAGGTAAGCATGATCCCTCAGGTAACTGCTACCTGCTAATAGACATTGTTGTCTCTCATGCAGACATTGATTAAGCCCCTACATTTCCTTTCACGTTTTCCCACTTTCTGAACAATTTTTATCATTTTTGTATCAAAGGAAAGTTTTCTAAATGCACAGCTAACATTTCTCAAAATCTTTTAAGTGCATGCTGACTCAGTCCAGCAATACCTTGCAGGAGAGCAGCTTCAAGAAATGGTCCACTGTTATAGAAAGCATGGTAAATTAAGTTTTAGTGAGTTTCTTCCAGGGTTTGCTCAAGAGCCCTTAGTTACTGAACCATGTGCAAACTATGTTATTTCTGCCTGTGTGAATTGGGGACTATGAGAAAGGTTAATTTTTATGTAAATTGCATGGGAAATGGAATGCTGTCCCAGGAGCTTAGGAGGACTTAAGTAAAAGAAAATGTAGCTGAATGGTATAATCTAGGATAAAATAAAGGGGAGAAATGAAGGTGGATATTGTGGTTTATAAAAATGCTCTGGAGATTGCCAGATCTGCTTTTCCTTTGCAGAATTTCTGTTCAACATCACCATAAAGGTCCAGATTCTAGTCCCTATAATTTACCTTCTTCCAAGAGCAATGCCTAATTCTCTGACTGGTTATTTTGGCTCCACTGAGCATGTTTGTGAAAGGGAGTGCTATATAACTTACAAAAGTGCAGAGAGTAACCAATTTTCTGTGCCTCCTTCTACAGCAAAATGATAACATGATTTTTATGTGGAAAGATAAGGAAAACTACATTGCCCATCACCTTAAATATTTAGCCTTTGAAATGGAATTCAAAGAAGAGGAAAGTTGGTTGTGATATTTATCCATTTTAACTCCGAATGTACAGCTAAGAGGTAGAAATATATCCCAGGGGAGTCTGCAGAATATGTCATACCCTCATTTCAGACAGAAAATCTCTGAGAAGGTAAAACTTGGTGATCTGAACCTAGGAACAAATAAGCACATTGAGAGTCCCAGGCACTAGTACATTTGCAGTCAAAGCTGCCTCTGCAGAAAGAATTGAAACAAATGGCAGAGCTCTGCAAGGCAAAAAGAGAAATGGGGAGTAAGGGAATTAAGAAATAGCAAATAGCAAGCATTTGCAAGAAAACTGCTGATCTGTGGCTAAACAACCTCTCTTTCTAAGCCAGCTGATTTGTTAGGAGAAGTGTGTGCTAGATTTCAAAGAAGCTTTGACTCTGCATTGACCAGTACCTGCAGCTTGTGCTTCCAGAAGCATTACAAAGGCAGGATCCTGGAAGCTGAGTCATGCTGTTTAACATTAAGCCTGGCAGTACGGGACCCACCGTAAATTTTACCCTACAAATAGCACTGACACTGATGGAGGCTGAGATATGAGGCAGCAGATTTTTTTTTTTTTAAGGAATAGCATTTTGTTTCTTTGTAACAGTTACTTATTACCCTTTGCTGTAGCTTCTTCTTTCATCACTTCTTCTAACCATCCATCACATGCCAGGGTAAATATGATTTTGGTCAATGTTTGGTTTGTCTTTTTTTAATTTCCCAAGGCACCGGATATTCTCTTTTACCAGCTAGGTCAATCTAGTGCCTTTAACTTTCTCCTGCTATGAACCTGCTACGAACTATGCTGTTATTCTAGTACCTAAGGCAGAGACTTATTTCAGCTTTATAAATATATTACATGTTAACATATAATTTTTAGTTGCTCTGTATTCACACTTTAGTCCCAGCTGTGACTGAATGAGCATGTTTGAAAATCAGGCCCACCTGGGATCATACAAAGGCTCAGTGACAATATTTGGGCATTGGCTTTCCAGTGAGTCCAGAGCAGGCGGAGGGATTACTGTCCTCTTTCACCAAAGTATCATCAACATTAGAGGGGTCTCTGTGAAAGGAGGCCAGCTGAGAACACCAGAATCATTTCTGTGGGACTCAGCCAATGCTTCATGCTACTATTGTTACATTTTTTTTTAATATTGCAAATAGCTTCATCCTTCTGGTCCTCCTGGATAGGCATCTCTGATTGTCTGCCCGGGATCCCTCAGGAGGCTGCCCGTCCACCACTGTCTGCTTTGCTTCTTGGCCTTGGCCAGCTTCTAGGACATGCTCACTTTCTCCTCCCAAAGCTCATTTTTCATTTCAGGCCAGAGCCTCCCTTGGAGGGACTATTTAAGTCAGCATTGCTTCTCAGGGGACAGATCAAGGGACAGTTAGATTCCCTAAAGGTGTTATGGGCATTATTGCAGGTTTCTTAATCTTTGATCTTAACTTTCCTCCACATCCCAAAAACATGATTTCCTCACAAGGAAAAGAAACCTTGTTTGTTTCTTTCTGAGGCCATGATGAAATGAAAAGAGCTGTAGAGTGAGGGACAGTTGTAGAAATTCATAGTTATGACCCTTTATCCAGAATAATGGGGTATGTAGTATCCATCAACAGAAGAGTAATTGCTTAGTAAATTCTGAGTCAGGCTTGTTATTTCCCACCAGCTAGCTAGGACTCCCTTCCAATGTCTGAATATGCTTTCTCTCATGCTGATAGCTTCCTGCTTAGAGCTACTATTACTTTTAAAGGTATGCATCATATCATTTTAATGTAGTTCCGTCACTTTGCTGGAGGCATCTGTCTGGAGAATAAGTGGCTTGGAAAATCTGGCATCATCAGCAGTGGTTCTGTTGTCTTTCTGTATTCCGGAAGCAGTGATATCACTTCCAAGAACCTAGATAAAAAATGCCTAATACAGCTAGCCAAACACAAAAATGCATACATCTGTCTTCATTCTCCATATGTGATAATCTGTCTGCATTTAGAAGTTATTTCATCCTGTGTTTTATATGTCTCTTGCCTAAAAGAAGTCTAAAGGAAAAAACTCACTTATAATCTGCACACAGTACCCAGGCATTGCTCTCATCATTTCTTCCTAAACAAATTCCGAGTAGCAAAAGAAAAGAAATGACCTACCCATTGTTCACTGAAAATCACAATGTTATTTGTACATGTCATTAAACTTTTTTAATGGGGACAGAGAAACCAAATGCTGTCTCTCTATCTATTCCACTGCTTAGATTACATTATTCTGAACCCACAGGTGTGGGAAGACCAGATTCCCGACTGTTCCACCTTTGCTATTCTGGTAAGAAGGATTTAAAAAAAGTGCAGAAACAACCATTGCAAATTAGCAAATATATGACATCTGACCAAATTTGCGTCAGATCTGGAGTAATACTTACCTTCCACTAAGCAATTTGAGTTTGGGAAATCATTGCCTGTCTTTCCCCCAGGATGCAGGATTCTTTTCTTATTGACTATTTCCATATCTGTCTCAGCTCTTGCTTTTGACTAGCAATTCCTCTGGGGTTTGACCTCATTTCAAGGACATTCTTTGTTTTTTTTTTTTTTTTTTTTTTTTTTTTTTTTTTCTTTTTTTTTTTTAAGGAAATGTCTTGAAGTGATAACAGATGTATCTGCTTCATCCTTGAGAGAGCACATCCCTTAACTTGTGTACCTCATAATCTAAGGGCTTATAGTGTTGTACCGTCCTTTGATTTCCCATTTTCACTTCCTCTGATATCCTGTGTGATTAGCCTCAGCTTGGGTTTACAGAGATAAAGTCTTATTTAAAGGCCTTGCTTCTTCCTTCCTTCCGATGAAAAATTATTTCAAGCACCTCTAGCTCTGCCAGGTCTCTATTTCAAAGCAATTCACATAGATTTTTGTCATTTTGCAAATACTTCGGACTCCAAGCCTGCCTGTTATACTTGAACTTTGTATTTTAGCTGGAATTCTGTCCCTTGTTTTTTGACTATACCATCATTCTTCTACAGCCAAGGCCAGCTGGCAATTTCTCTTACATACTGAAATATATTAGGTCTTTCTTCTTCCTATTTGTGCCAATCTTACAACCTAAATATACTTTCTGGCTGCAGGCCATACAGCCCTGCAGGCCATGCAACCTTGTTGCTGTCTCCTGGGCAAAGACAGGAGGTGTCTATAGATGATCCCTATGCTTGTGGTCTAATTAAAAAGTACTTTAATGTGTCTTCTGGTATCTGACTAAAATACTCTACTCAGACTCTATCAGTCTGTGCATGATAGGTTGACATCCTTGGCATATAAAGGGCCTGATACTCTTTAGAACAGCAGACATCTTTCATCAGGAATGATACACACTTAGTGCACCAATCAGTAAATATTTCTTTGTGAAATCAAACTCAGGATACAGCTCAGTTTTGCTGTTCATATGTCAGGATAACACATAGTATAATCTAACAGCACCTGCATTAGTGATGACCTATCTGACAACTGATTCACAGCTCTAAACACCTCAGTAGACACCTAAAAGCAATCACTAGTAGCAATCTTCTTATTGTTCCCCTGGCATCTCAAAGATATTTATTCATGGGCCTCCGACAGTCTTCCTGTCACCTTGCCCCTACTGAGAAGTCAGTAGATCTGAGCCTGTCATCAGCTGTATTTCTTGTTGCCATTATGGAATAATCATTTCCACACCTTTTCACTGAGTCTCAGTGAAAACTGGAGTCACTGTCTGGACCTATCATAGCTTCTGAGTGACCATTTATTGTAGAATGTCTTTTACATTGTAGAGACAAAGGAACAAAGAGACAAAAAAATCCATCACACTTAGGAACCACTGCAGAGGAGCAGCTCTCTGAGACCTCGTTTTGGGGAGCCACTTCGTGCTTCAGGCCCTTTCTTCGTAAGTGCAGTATTTCAATCACATCTGCATAGCTTTGGCTCTTTGGCCCACTACTCCTCCAGCCCTCACCCATGCTTTCACTCCTCCACTGTACTCTCCATTAGTTTCTTCCCACAATCTCAGTTCTACTGTTTCTTATTTCTGCTTCATTGCAGTCAAAAGTCTAATTTAACAATCCTCATCTAAGCATTCCTTGCTTATATGCTCAGCATTAGGGAGCAGAGCCAGGAGACAGTCAATTCTCCTTAAAATTCCATTATTGCTAATGTGAGGAGTTTTGATTGCAACATATTTAGAAATACAGGCATCTCATGCAGCACTGGAGCTGGCCACAGGAGAAGCATCTTAAGAGTTGAGATGCCAGAGAGACTGACATTGTCCTCTAGTCATACGTTAATGTCCATGCTGCATCTTTAACCTGTGATTCTCTGGTCAGTACATGGAAATAAAAAATGAAAAGTATACGTAATTTTTTGTAGAAGACTATGGAAAGGGCTATGAAAAAGTGTAAAACAATCAATGAAACTAAAATCTTATGTCTGTTCAATCAAGAGTAACGTAGAGATTTTATATGGAGATATATACAGATTAGATATATATAGCTATATATATATATATGAATATATATATATATAAAAAAATATAGAGATTCCTCTATGTATTTAAATCAGATGCAGATTAATCTATTTACAACCACTGCACAAGGTATTTCATAACTCTTCAAAAATAATTAAGTCTTTGCAGAGCAGCAAAAATAAATTCAAACATTCAAGAAACTCACTATGACCCAAGAAGAATTTATGCTGGTGCACAGAAAGTTTGAGTAGTGAGTGCCTAAGTATGCCGAATTATGTGTAGTTTGATCAAAAGTGGACAAGTGTGCCTGAATACATATATCTGTCAACAGAGGGTACCATACCTAAATGGAATACAGAGCTAAACATCCCGCCAGGTATATAACATACACATCTCAGGACTTTATTTGGCTGTGTATGCCAATTGACAAATACTTTCAGCCAAATGCCCAGCACACATACTTCAATAGCATGGTACAGTGGCAAAGACTGCTGGTGGAATGAAATTCAGCCATACATAATATTTACATTAGACTACGTAGTCACCCTCTAACTGTAAGTCTTTTTTCACTAGGATACTAATGTTCCCAATAGATTCGTTGTACTCAGGGCAAAAAGATATATGCCAAAAAAAAAAAAAAAGCCATTTGTGTGCAAGCAGGTAGACATCTATCTAAAACTGGCTTCTTACAAATATTAGCATATTAAATCTCCTTCTGTTACATTTACAATTGCTGATGTGCCATTTTGGAGTAGCTAACAAAGGCAAACCTGTGAAAACTGGAAGAATATTTAGTGATCAAACCCTCTAGCCCAACATTTCAGCTGGTATGCTCTAACAAACTCTTCATGCACAAATGCAGAGATCTTATTGCAACAGTAGTCTCCATCTGCAGAAATATTATTTCTGGTAGCAGCCTAAGGCAGCAGACATTGAGGCAACACGAAACTTTGCCAGGGATCAGGTTCAAACGTATTTTGTAGTAAAGCCTCAAAACTGGTTTTGCTTTTTAAACAATCTGAGAGTAAAAAGCAAGGAACCAAAGACTGCAACCTAAAGCAATCAGATTTCATTGAAGATATAAGGCATCAGGCTTTTCTTTAAATCTGATAACAGCAATAAGTAAAACATACGACTTTTCATTTTCACAGATAAGCAATACCAGCCAATCCATTTGAAAACACTTTTTGATTCTAAAATTAGCAGCAAAATTTTCACTGGTAATGAGCCAGAAAAAAGTCAAGTTCCTGAAAGGCTTTGCCAATGAACAAATAAGAGATTTGTCCTTTGGTTTGGTAAAACCTACAAGACTAACAAGCAGCACCGCTACCAACATAGCAAACACAAGGGTCACAACCCATTTTAGAGTGGTGGAGGCCGTAAGTATGTTTACTTCTAGAAAAAAATAATATATACTCTGACCTATCTTCTTAAGATGCTTGATGGAGAAATTGAGTCATTACCATTTCTGAAACGATAAAAAAAGCTGGAGGGTCAGAGTATCACTGCACAATTTTCTTGAAGTTCTTTCTCTTTCTTCAAGATTCTTAATGGGAATTTCAGTCACATTACTAAGTTCAGGGGACACTTTGCTCTATGGTTCAGCAAATGTGCTTTTCCAGGACAAGTCTTTCCACTTATATCATGGCCTGGAGCATTAGATGAGGCTGAAATGACAGCTATTAAAGACCTTACAGAATTTTTAATATACATATTTTGTGTTCCAAAACCCACAAAATCTGCTTTGCTTTAACCTAGACTTCTATAATCTTTGCTCACAGAATTCAGCTTTCTTGGGTTAGCTTTGGCTTACTATTCAAATTTAATTTCTTTTATTATTACACTGCCAGCATGAGTCGGAGTGTACCTGTGCCTGAGTTGACCTGATGTAGGCATCCCTTTACACTTGTATTCAGCACAGCACAAAATTGATCGCACATAGTGCTTGGTAGAAATAAAATTTTCTTCTGTTCAGTTTCATAGGCTTTTAGAAAGAGTCTTCTCATTACAATATATTTCCTAGCTAATGAAAGAAAATATGACTGATCGTCAGGTCCTTAATGTTCTAAAATTTCCTGTAATCTAAATGTTGTTCTTGCATCAATTTGTCAAAGACTGTCATTTGCACTTGTAAGGATCTTAGGTATCAGTTAGCAACTAGAGTGAGAGTAAAAATCTCTTAATCTAATTATTTATACCTAAAGCTATGCAAAAACATTAAGAATGTATTATTTTAAAAAGAAATAGAAACAGTCGTGTGGTTAAAGCAAAGAATGGGCATGTCTGGCATCCTGCCTCTAGTGTGGGTTTTAGTGACTATTTCATGTGCAGTTTTAGCTAAATTGCTTATGCACTGCGCTGTGGATTTATTCCCCACAGGAATGGCCTCAGCAGCCTTCAGTTCACCTAAATTCTGCCTACAATGTGTGATGAGAGCTAAATGTTAGGATTTGTGAAAACTGGCAGGGGCTACTAGAACCCCACTAAGAGACAATGATGAGTCATTTCCAAATTCTGCTGCGCTGCAGAGACGATTTGCAAACCATCTGAGGCAGTAGTAAGAGGAGGCTAACTTCATTGAGGGTCCTTAAGTATAAATCTTCTTCAGCAGGCAATTTTACTCCAAGGGCAAGACAAAAATTGCCATTTACAGACAAAATATTAAATAGTCACTGAATGAAAGTACACCATGAAGCTAACACTGAAGCCCCAGTTTGCTTTCTACCAGACAAGAGTCCTAACTAGGGTTAGAGAACCAGATTTCTTATGGAAAATTGAGAATAGTCCAGTGGCTTTAGGAAGACCACTGCCCATTTTGGATGTATGTGCTGAATGTCCCTTTAAGTTTTCAATTATGTTTATGAACAATGCTCTTTGAGGAAAATAAGGAAAGAAGAGTAAGAGTAAGGGCCATAAGCATACTTGAAAGCTTAGCTTCCTCATTTCTAACTGGGTTTAATGATTTATATTGCATTTTGACATGTTTCTGTGTCACCGGTAATGGTCATTTTCTTGTTCATGCCTTCCTTATGGATGGACTGTTACGCGGTGCACTGCTTGTTTTGATATATCACTGTGCAGAAAGTGAGTCATTAGCTAATTATATGTGTAGACATCCAGAAACTCTCTTGAAAGAATTTTGGCTCTTTCATTTCTTCAAATATTCCCTTCAAAATAAAATTACATTTTTTTCCACTCCACTCATCCGGTGCTCTAAACATTAAATTATATATAACATTTCCCACAGGCTGAGGAGCTAGCTGATATTCAGGGGCTTTTCAAGCTGCTACTGAGAGAGAGATGTTGATGGTAAAGTGGAGTTTCCTTGTCTCCATCTAATTATGAAGATATAGGTGTGTATATAGACATAGAATTGTGTGTGTGTGTCTGTGTCTGTGTATATATATATAGAGAGAGAGAGAGACACTCACACACATGCATAGAGAGGGAGAGAGAAAGTGTTATTTCACTAACACTGTAGAAAGAAAAAAAGGTAAGCAATTTCCTTTGAATACAATTTTCAGTAAGTGGTGCAGCACAAAGGAGTTGTCCCATCCCATTCTTCAACATCTCTCACTTTTCCCTGGCTTACAGCCACACATGGATAACTATAACTATAACTCAAAACCCTCAAAATGCCTAAATCTCAGCTTTGATTGGGTGATTTCCATGACCCCAGCAGCAATGAAACTGACAACTGGAAAAGCAGCAGGGCTGTGACATCCTGGGATGAACCAATGAGTTGCTGTCTCCACACTTTCCTGCTGCCAGCGTGCAGCACACGCAGCTCCCAGATGAAGACTGAGTCATTGGAGGACAGGGTTCTGCCAATTCCCGAATTAAAACGAAGACAATGTAAGACTGCTAATTCTGCTCATTACATTATTAGCATCAGAAAAGTTGCGTATCAGGATAACTTTGAGTTCAAGGACTAGAGTGATGGGTTCTGGAGATAATAAACAGCTCCAAAGAACATCAGTGCAATTGTTTCACAACGCCAAATATCATGTTTAGGCAACAGTCAGTCAGTAATTGATCTATGGTAATTTTCCATCCATAAAAAAGTACTGGCCATGTGCTTCTATTTTCTGACACAGAGCGCTGTCATGATGCTGAAGGAGAGCATCCACCCCTCCTGAAGCAGTGATGACAACCTGCTGGAAGCATACTCCTGGGTGAATCACCACCCCTGACAGCCACAGGGCTGCGTCAGCGGCACTCCCCTACCGCAGCTCTGACATACCCGGGGATTTCACTAAGACATTTTTGCTGAGACACAGATGCTTTTTGAGGGAGTTGTTCGGCTTTGGGATTTTTCGGGGCCTCAAATCCCTCTTATGAACAGGAATTTTAGTAGTCATCATAACACATCTGTGACAAGTGCTAGTCAACAAGCAATACAAAAATAAAAACATTTCAGTAAGTTAATGCACCATATACACTCACCAGTTTGTAAATAGAAGATATCCACTCAAAGTAACTGGCAATATTTCTGTGACTCCCTCCTATAGTATCTCCCTGGTAGCCACACTTATAAATAAGTTAATTTCTAGGAAATACCTCATAGCATTATATGAATTTTCAGGTTCTGATATTATCATTTAATTCTCCCATGTTCTGACTTCTTTTTCCCAGCACATCTGGGAAAAATAAGAAATGCAGGGATATTACATTCTTACAGGCACAAATGATTGTATAATTTCCATACTCACAAATTAATGATTAAGACTAGGTTTTAAGTATGCAGGTACACTCTGGACCGCTAAGATCCTAGTACTAGTCACTGACATAGTCTAGTATGCCACACTACAGCACCAAAAATTGCCATCTAATTTACCAAAACAAATGTCCAAATTTTAGCTGAAATCAACTCGCTATATTTTAACTTCAATTTTTAGAATTTACCACAAGTTTCTAATTCTCAGCTGAAGCAATCTGCAGGAATCTGCCCATAGTGTTGATATTTTCTCATGAAATTATTAAAATATTTCATTTCAACTTTACCAATACAACTTTTCCGTTATCTGTAGAATCATCAAAAAGTTGTGGAACAAGTTTTTTTTTGTTGGTTTTTTTTTTTTTTTTTCAGAATATTCAGTTTGGCAAGAGTTCCAAGTTGTTGATTTTTCTTCTTAATTCATTCATCAGGACAAATTTCTGAAATATAAGAATCTCTCTACTGGAGCAAGATTTTGACTTAATTCTACTCACTTGACTTTTTTTTACAAAGAACAGTCTCATGTGCAAGCTCCACTAGTGTGTTATAGCATGCACTGGGCTGAAAGGGTGTAAGTACTTCAAAAGCATTTGGAAAATGCCTTTGCTCCTGTAAGACATATTTAGAATATTCCTAGTAAAAATTAACAAGTAAATATTTATACGATCAGCTATGTAATACAGTGCCTCAGAAGTTAGAAAGGTGACGATATGTGGAATCTTTTATTGAGAATAGTAGTAACAAATTAGTAACAAAAGCATAGCATAAAGCCTAGGATAGCTTCCTTTTGAGGGTTTGTCATTGTGGTATCTTCAGCTGCAATTCATTTTCATGCACTGCCCCTTTCCTTTTGCACTGATTCAGAAAAGCATTCTAGCATGTCGACATGTATGTGAACTCTGCTTAAAATAAAGCATGTTCTTAAAAGCCCTGAATTCAGCAAAATAACCATACTGCTAGGATCTTAGTCAAAATGTCTGTGACTCTTGCTTACAGATAGGGTCCTTAGTGTTGGTGGTAACTGGAGGCCAGTCCTTCTAGCAGAGATAGTCAGGGAAAAATGTGCAGACCAAAACTGATGATGCTTACCTGCTGTTTTTCAACTATGCCTCTCCAGGCATAAGTAGCAAAGAAATTAATCACAAATTGATTTCATATAACAATATCTTCATTCCTTCACACTGAGAAGTTCATATACACTATCAGTCAACAGTTCTTAGATCTTGCGTCGGTCCTTTTCTGCTAAGATGCTGCCCTGATGTTAAATTACACTAGGACCTTTTTTCCTCTCTCTACGTTTTTCTCTTTTTTTAGTTTGAATAAAGTACAGAAGCACTTGAAACTGACCTAAAAAGATGAAGTTGATGGAAGCCATGCAGGTGATAAATGTCAGAAGAATGGTTTGAGGATCAACCTCATCACAGTGGAGCCACTGCATACATTTCCTTAACAGTAAGCGAGGAATAATGAAATGCACAAGCTTTATGTTTTATCATGTCATAATTTCTTATTAAATATTCTTTTTGGTGTTTTGTTTTCTTCCTTGTCCACAGCACTCATTCCATCATTATTCAGTTCAAACAATGAGCCTTTCTCCACCTTTGGGAGTTTTATTTATACTTTTTTTCCCTTCCTGATGTAAAATAGTAATACAAATCAAGAAGTCATCCCAGGGGTGATTAGACTCATTCATAAGTAAAACAAATAGAGTAATATCTGGGGAGGACTATTAAAAACATCTCTGATTCTCACTATTCAAGAACATTTTCATCTTTTTTCCACCGTTATGCACCAAGATAGAAAATTAACCCATGCCAGAATAAATGGTGAAAAAATATATGGCGCTATTCGGTCAAAGTCTTGCAAATTTGTACTCCATAGGCAATTGTGATAATTCGTATTTTATTATTTACCAGGCAGATGGAAAATCCTCAAGACAAATAGATAGCTGGTGATTGCTGGGAGAAGTACTATTAAGCCTGACGCTGCCACTCTGAACCCAAAGGGGCTTTTTACCTTTCATTCCAAAGAAACTAAGATGAGGATTTACACTGAAAGCTAGTAACACTCTTTTCCAAGAATAATGGTGGAGTCAGGACATCTGCCAACTGTTCTTCCAAATTTTCACAATTGCTTTCTTTTGATAGACTATGAATCAGCAAGAATTATTTCTTCTTTGTTTTCAGCATAGTAAGTGATGTGGAGGGAGGGTTCAGACAACCCAGAAATAATTCATTGTCTTATTTTTGCTCCTAAAGAAAAGTAGAAAGTACCTAGGAATGCTCTTTTAAAGAAGAAATTTGGGGGGCTTCTCAGAATGAGAAAATGGCTCAGTTTGATCTGATCTGAGTTTCATTGAAGATGGAAGAGATTTTGTCTGCAAAATAGCAGCCTGCCAATTTTTGTTAGTGCAGTACCCTTCAAACAGTCATTGTGGAAAATGCATTCTAGGCTGCGGTATCTCCATTCACAGTCATCTTTGTCACTCTATTGGTAAAAATAATTACTCCAGATTTTATTTCTTATCACTTAAAACTGTACTTATGTACCCACAGCTGTATTATTTGTTATTATATCAGCTTACATTGCACTAATCAATAAAAGAAAAAAGTAAATTAACAAACATAAAACTAATGTCTACATACCCAGAACTCACACACAGCAAGTAAACTTCTCAGTTCATACTTGTCTAGAGTAAAAGTTTTACTCTGGTCATTGATTATTTGTGTTTTACAAATGGAGACTGGTAAAAATTGTCCTGAAAAGGACATGGTTGTTTAGCTCTCTTTTGGACCAAAAAAAAAAAATTCTGTCATTTTTTACTGCACAAAAAGTGGAAAACAGAGCAAGCTGAACTGCACTCAGCTGTCACCTAATGGCAGAGAGACACAAATTTCCTTAGGTAACAGATTTTATCTCTTTCAATTTGTGGAGATATTTTTCAGTGAATGTCATAAAGGTGACTGTGTGGCTTGTGGTATGGCCACTGTGGACGTGCTTCTTTTTAAGAGCCCTGGTAACATCGCCGGGATTCCTTAGGGTCTGTGGAGCACAGGTTGAAAGCCACATGGTTGGGTCCTAAAATTTCTACTTGGAAAATTCTCTAGCTTCCTGCCTTTCTCTGGCTAGAATCACCAAAGTGTCAAAAATACTAAGTTACTCAACATCCGACCTTTAACACACATTTATCTCTTAGTAGGGTTCAAAGACTAGATGTCCCTCTATCTGCTTCACCTGTGGAGCTCTTCCCAATACATTTTCCTTGGAGTTCACCTACTGGAGCAGATCTGAGGGGCAATCAAACTAAATATTCCAATATTCTGTTAGAGCCAAAGCTATTTAAACATAACCTTAGTGCAGGATCAGTGGCCTTCAGTTGCCACCATAGCCTTTATTAACTTATCATTCTATCCCTTATTATATTCTAAATATATTAAGATACTAATGCAGTAAACTTATGAAGAAGCTGTATTTGCTTAATGTGACGAAATTATTTTAAATGAATTTTAGGCTTGTAGTTCTGACAGCCTTCCACAGAGGTTTAAACAATTATGACAGATGCCAATTATAGCAATGGCTGGGTTTGGAGAGTAACGGAAGAGAAATGGTGGGAAAGAGAAACTGTTAATATAGATTTTTATGAGGGACGCTGAAATGATTTGCACATTAGAGTTTTATGTGACAAATAATTTTATCTCCCCAAGTGCATTTTCCTCAAACTTTCCAAAAGGGAGCACTTAGACTTCTCATGTCAAAACAATATTTTCCTTTTCTAGCATTTAAAAGGGGGGGGGTTAAAAAGAGCTAAAAACTAAATCCCTTGCTGAAATGCTTGATTAGGCTTGTTTGACCTCCTCTGTTTTGTGTTTGTTTGTTTAACCAAAAACACCTTAAAATGCTGTCAGTTCAAGATGACCTGAAATTGCCTATTCCTTCCCACAAGCTTCCATTTTTTCTACTCAAGTGAACTTAAAAAATCAATTATATACACAAACATGCTACAGACCTCAAAAAGCCAAAAGCCACAGTTCCCACAACTCAAGATAAAGAAGAAAGGAAGGCAGCAATCCTCTTACGTTAACCTTTAATTGGGACACACACACACACTCCACCTCTCACTGACTCGTTGTAGACCCTAAACCGGAGCCAACCTTTCAGTGCATACCTCTAACCTTCACGGTTCAGTTCATTTTCTCCTATAGCAGATACATTTCCACAGGTTGGGCTTTGGGGTGGGAGAGGAGGTAAAAAGAAGAGGGACTGACAGTCATCAATCCTACCTGAAGCCCAGGCTGTAAGAAAAATATTCACACAATACTGAACCCACGCTAAAAAGCCCTGCCATGTCCTGGAGATTTCTGCAATATACCCTACTTAACCCAGCCCAGTCCCTGGACAAAACCAGTGTTACAAACTACATGCTCCATGGTAGGAGGCAGGAGAGATCACAAAAGTTTCATAATTGAGCAAATACCTACCTGTACCTCATGAGGCTTCTATAATCTCTGATAGAAATATGGCTGGACAAGACACCAGCAAGGCTAGATAGCAACAAGGAATTGGTCAGAAGCAAAGATGACAACGCAGGACTACTGAGGAACAAAATCTCTCACAGTGTGATACCCAGCCTGTGCTGTACACCTTCTCTGTGTGACAGTCCCCCTTGCAAGGAGTGACAGGCCTGAAATGCTGCAACTGCCTTAGCATTTTAGTTTGGGAGTGTGCTTCTGAAGCAAATTTCTTGGTATCTCCACTTATGTCCCTTTGGCTTGTACCACAGAAGGGTTTTGGAGTTCTTGAACTGAATTCTTTCTGATGAAACTGAACACAAAGATATACTCTACGAGAGCACCTGAAGCAAATCAATTATTGTTCTGCTCTCAGAAGCATAATTTCAGTGCATAGAAACAGATACCACAGAATCACAGAATGGTTGAGGCTGGAAGAGACCTCTGGAGATCGTCTGGTTCAACCCCCCATATTAGACAGGATCACATCCAGGTGTGTTTTGAATAACTCTAGAAAAGGAGACTCCACAACCTCTCTTCACAACCTCTCCTAGTGCTCTGTCGCTCTCGTAGTAAAAAAGCTTTTCCTCATATTCAAGGGGATCTTCCTGCGTTTCAGTTTGTGCCCATTGTCTCTTGTTTCTGGGCACCACTGAGAAGAGTCCAGCCCCATCCTCTCTACACCCTCCCTTAAGGTATTTATAGACATTGTTAAGGTCCCTCTCAGTCTTCTCTTCTCTAGGCTGAAGCATCACAACTTTCTCAGCCTTTCCTCACTGGGGAGATGTTCCTTTCCCCTAATCACATGAGCTAGTGCAAAGTAAAAACTCCTGACGTGTGTTCCGTGTGGCCATTGAGTTTCAGCAGCGTTTCACTGCACAGACCTTGCTCCCCCTGAACCACAGTACTTGCTAACATAGACATAGTCGGTGTGTCAAGGGGAGCAGAAAGGGTTAGAGTCCTTCAGATGCCTCACATAAATGTCAGAGTTGTCTTTCAACCAGATTTCAAAGCCGCTGAATATTCATTACAGTGAATTCAGTCAATCCGTATTGTGTATACAAGTGCAATTGCAAAGTATTCTACAGACAATAAGTGATTTCTATTGTAATTTCCATTACAGTTGCAAATAGAACATTGTTCTCAATGTTTTCATAGCAGTCTCCCACTTGGACTGTTATTGTGAAATATGTTACCTGTCATAAAGTACTGAGGGAGGATTGCACAGATGGGGTGGGTGATACAAAATTACTTACTTACAAAATATACCCGATTAGCAAATGGATCACATGTAAAAATTAGGAGAAAAAATAACAAGATTAACTTACAAAAAGGATGCACAGGAAGATGGATTATGAAGGAGATTCAGTGGTGAATTTTTTCCTTAGAGACAAATTTTAGTGATTTTATTTTTATAGTAAGGGTAAGGCAATTGTTTATTTTTCTCCCTCAAATAGGGAACTAGTTCCCTGAAAATGCTGATAACTTTCCACCCACTGACAACCCCAATCCTATATTATCAATCTATTGGAAATTTTCATCTCAGATATGATAAAAAGAAGACTATCTTTATAGCTGCATTCTCTTGTTCCATCAGGAATAATGAAGAGATGACCTGAATAGCATCTCACATCCTAACAGCAAGAATTATTCATTTTAAAATACAAAATTAAGCTATTTTAAAGTTAAATAATTTCATTATAGGTAAAGCCTCTGCTCTGACAGTTCTTGAGGAATGCATTTAAGATTTTCTGGTTATCCACGAGTCCCATTGACTAATATTTGAAAACTACCATAGGTTTTTCATCTGGGAAGTTCATTTGCTTTTACTGTTAATGTGAAAAAAACAGCATGTCTTTTTATCAGTCCACATGGTAAATAGCCAGTGTTTAGTCAACATTCCCTAATTAATCCTCACAACATTTCTGTGAGGTTTTATTAATTCCATCACATCACCAGAAATGAATCTAAGACAGAAAAAAAGACATTAATAGGTCAAGATCACAAGAGATTTAATTGTAAAGCTACAATTATAAGTTGCAGCTTCCTGACACTCACAGCTACATACATTTCTCCATATCTTCATGAGAAAGCTAATGTCTGTCACCTCCCTCCTTATCAATGGGCAAAGACCCAAAACTGTTTTACAGTTCATGAGTTTTCTGTGTAGTTTTGGAAAAGTTTAGTGTTTCTCCTTCTGTTTTCCTGTATAGCTATGATAACTTTTACTCATTGGTCTGTACAAAATATACACAAAGGCTAATCCCCAGATCCTTCTACAGAGAAACTTTTTGACTAAGCTGCAAAAATCATGATCTTCAGTAGAGCAATAATGAATAAGGGTCTGAATGAGGGCAACACTGTTTGATTTTACATCAGCAAGAAGTTTTCTGACCTCCTACGTTCTAGCAGCACCACACAGGCGCATTCTACAGAACCAGGCTCCCACTGCAGCATTAGGAGAACAACCAAATGCAGAAGCTGAATGGGTGAAGAAAGGAGCCAAGTTACACATCTGAAATTATACTATTATCCACATCAAATGGAGAAAAAAAAGAAATCATAAAACCTAATTTTTGGTAAGTCCTTGAAAATGTTTCAATCTAAGCTTGAAAGTGATCTTCAAAGAAATTTGCACAGATTACATAACGAAGTCCCCAAAACGGAATAAAGGACTTCATGCTAAATTAATGAAAAAGACTAAGCCCACTATCAGAATAAAGGGAGGATTTAATAAACAGCAAAATGTAAGCAGAAACCAAGATAAAAAATATCCAGCTCATATGATGAGCTACAAACTGTTTCAGAAAGATTTGATGACAATGGTATATTCAGGATTCCTCCCTTTCCTCAATAGTGTTCTTGCTAAAAGGGCTTTGTTTTGCTGTTATAAACTTATTACTATTAAAGTCCATAAAACAACATATATTTACACTGTGATTTCAGCAAAGAATCCTGTGTCACAGAGATCTCACAAGTGAGAAGAGACACCCTAATGTGTGCTGTGAGGGGCCATGAAACATTTACGCTGATAATACAGTTATGTTTACGGCAATGAGAAACAACGGATATGCCTGAAGGGGTTTGAGTGAGGAAAATGGAACAAGAGAAGTCGTTCTTGAAAGACCTTGGATGGGGAAGGCAGAATCCTGAAAAAGGCACACTAACTTGAAGAGAAACAAGGCTAATTTACTGATGGTTTAGTAATTGTCAGGTTCAGTGAAAGCCATGGAAAACCTTTAAAATCTCTATAAAAGGGACCTGTTTTACAGAGACTGTCATTGCTGAAAGGGAAAATAATAGACTAATGGGACTAATTCTAAACCCAGCAGGTCTGGAGGTGAGTCCCAGCAGAATAGAAAGAGAAAGCAATCCTGTCAGTTGAAAGAGGACTTGTAAGGAAAGAATATTCTGCTGGGTACCATCAAGCCAATTGTGGACTAATGCACATCTCTCATTTCTGTCACTAATTTAAATAGGCTGAACATTCAGTCACTGTTATTATGTTATCTTTTTAGCTGAAGGTCGAACATATGGGCCATGAGGCCTTACCATTTCTACTCTATACGGAAATAATGGATGCCCCCAAATTCAGTATACAACATTATACTTTGTGACTAGCATGTTTACTAATAACTAGAACTGATAGATGTATCTTACCAAAAAAACATAAAAAATAAAATAAAGCAGTAGATGCTTTAGCTGGGCAGAGATCTCTATACAATGAGCAAAGATACATACCAGTAGGTAAGGAATGACATGCTCCCTGTCACAGAACTTCTCACTGTGGGTATGCACGTATGGTATGTTGTGCCAGGGCTGTCATCACTGATTAGTAGTTCTTCTTCTTATGGCTCTCTACGCTCATTTCTCACGTAAAACTATATGAAAGAAAACAGCAGAACATTCTAAAGGGCTATTTCTTGTACTTATGTACTCTATGATGCAGACACCGGAAAAAAGAAAAAAAAAAAAAAAAAAAAAGAGTAGAGTTACTAGCAGGAAACTTAGTCATAATTCTGCAGCTCTAAAACAAGAAGTATCTTTCTCCTCTAAGCTTCTTATAGAATCATACAGTAATTTAGATTGGAAAGGATTGCTGTAGGTCACCTATTCAGAGCAGGCCACCTTCTAGTTTAGATCAGGCTGCTCAGGGCTATGTCCAAGGCCCCAAGTTTGACTAACTTAAGGATGGAAATTCCATAGCTAGTCTAGGTAAGCTTTTCCAGTGTTCCGTGATCTTCATTCTGCAGAATTATTTTCTTTATATCTTACCAGAAGATTCAACGCTTTTTATGTTAGAAGTAAAAATTCCCAAATATAGTCTCCCAAAAATAGCATTAATTATTGGGTTTAACTTTTCATATTACCCTTATTAATTTACAGGATGTACTTTTCAGCATGCTGAATAAACAAATTTAAATGCCCAGATATTTGCTAGGTCTTGCAGTGCAGCCTAGAATACATTAATACATTTTTAATAGCATATGTTTTACAACAAAACAATATTCAAGGACCCTCAGGAATTATGAGTTATTATTCTGCCAATATGAACAACATGGCCACAGAGATTACAGATCACAGCCTTCTATCCTGGCTTTTAAGCTAAAATAAGATCTTCTTTGGATCCTTCCAAAATTAGGAGTTTGATGCATCATGTTGCAATTCCTTCTCCTAGACAGAACACACAGCATATTTCATATGCACACATCAAATATTCACTAAAGTAGATTCAGATAACATGTTAGAAATTATTAAATTTGTAATTATTTTATAGGTATTCCAGTGTCTTAAAGAGGCTCAGTTCTGTTACTATGCTGCAGCACAGAGCAGCACAAGTGTTTCTGTACTATTTGAGCAATAATACAGAACTCTCACAGCCATGGATGGGTCAAGGAGAATGATGTTAGAGGGACTTTGGATCTTTAGCTCCTGGCTTCTGTTCCTTCACTGGACTACCCAAATCTCAATCCCCAATACAGCAGGTGGAGACTTGCAATGGGGAACCGAGAAGGAGGATTTGTGCATTTGCTCTTTACAGCAGAGGGGAGAGAAGTCCCACATCGCATGATGGGATCTCCTCATCCTCCTTCTCCCCCTTCACCTGCACTGGTGCTTCTGCAGTTGCCTCTTGACCAGACACAGCCATTGGATGAGCAAATAGGCAAAAGGGAAGAGAAAGAACTTGGAGGAACCCTGGCAAAAGTAAGTGCTACACAGCAAACAACTGTTATTGATCTTCCTAAGGAGCACGTAGAACTGTCCTACTGTACGGGACTGGTTTTAACTAAGTGAGGTACCCATGCCTGCATTATGGCAGTGCATAGAGCAAGCATATACAAAATAAAGCATGCAGCGTAATTGTGGCTTTGTGGCTTTTGTGGTCAAATCTAAGAGAGATTCAGTGATCATAAAGCATACAGGGACTGCTGGGATAAATTAAAGTGATCTTCTCTATAACTATAGGTGTTTCCTGAATTAATTTCTGTTTCAGTAAGAACTTATCTCTGAGAAAATATTCACCTGTAAAAATGCTAGTGGTGGTAAAACCTCTACAAATTTGAGAAGTAACTCAGACGATTAATATCCTCTATGGTTAAAAATGTAAACCATACCTATAGCTGAAATCATTTTCTTTCAACTTCTAACCTCTACCATTGTCACCTGGATCTGCTAAAATGAAGGTGCCATTATCAGGCTTCAGTTTCCCCACATAAACTACCCTGAAGTCATTTCTTTCTCTTCAGGAAGCTCAATGGATTAGTCAACTTTTTTTTTTTTTTTTTTTTTTTTTTTAATAAGTAGGTCCTGTCCTCACAACTGTTGATTTTTTCCACTACTTGATGTCTCCTTAAGGACATTTACATAATAATTCATGAATTGTGCTTATTACTGTAGCAGTTGAAGTGGGGCACACCATGGTAACAGGCCCACAATTATTTCTGTGATCTCTGACAGCACTGCAGCAATCACTGCTTTGTGGAAGGGATGAACAAATTTACTGACAATCTCAGGGACAAAATCTGGAAAATAATTGTATAAACACATATCATGCTCTTCCATCTTAAATTCAGAACCACCTGAGACAAAGAACTAATTTGATCAAATATCTGGATTTTACTTCATTGTTAAGGCTGTATGAGATGCAATCTGGTTTTATCCCATAAAAAGAATAGTTGAATACAGATCTAGGGATATTAAAGTATAAAAGCAGACGTTTTCAGCCTTATACTCTTGATTCTTTCAGCCTTGCTGTCTTTTTTCTCTATTTCTCTCCCTCTGTCATACACAAATGCTACTGTAACAGAGACATCCTACAAAATGGGTCACAGAGGAGCAGGCTTTAGAATTGCAGTAATGGGAGTCAGACTGGCATCTGAATACTTAATTTTAAAAAAACACAAATTGCTCCTAATTCTCCTAAAAGGTGTCATACCCTCACCCAAGGCTAAGAGGATCCTGAGCGGCTCCCATTACTATTAACGGGCCGTGTGGCACTCCCACTGCTTTCACACTGCAGAATTTCCCAAGGGTAGGATCATTGGTTTGTAGCTGCTGAAGGTTTCAGATAAACTCCAAATTTCAAAGCAATTCTGAAGGGGGAATATTAAATTTTATTTGGTTTACACTGACACCAAGCAAAAAGACCTTCAAGTATGAACCCCAAAGTTTCATAAACTTGAGAGAAGTTTTCAGGAAACCTGGTATGCTGTTAATAAAAGCTGAAGCTAGGCGAGTTTTCAGTTTTAGCAACCAGTTTTAGATTTAGAAATCACAACATTGATGGCATAATGCTCTAACCTAAAAGTAAAATACTGCTGTAAAACTATAATCTTTGATATAAATCTAGAGTAAAACTATAGAATTATTATATACTAACTGCAGGTCACTGGAATTGTCTTACATGGTTTTACTGTTATGTCAAACAGGGAACCAACAAACGGACTTTAAAAACCTCTACTACAAAACCAGTGGAGCTGCTGAGCATGACAATTAATTGTATCCAATTCAATAAGATGAGGGAAACAAATATGGCAAGTCTGTGAAAGCTAAGCCTAGCACCCATCTTGAAGGGTTCAGAGCTAGCTATGTGGGATGCTGCTGTTAAAATATTTTTAAGCCAAAGATATTAGCTCCACAAGTTTTGGCCCAGGAGGCCTCTACTGCCATTCACTGCTGGGATCAAAGCAAGCTCGGAGAGCTGGCAAGTGTTCTCAACAATTGCAGTGAATGAATTGCTCTATAGCTAGGTTTTTCCTTCTTCCCATCCCTTGCTGCTCATGCAGATTCCTGTTCAGGCTACCTGTGTTTCCAATTCCTCTGCACTCATGCTAAGAAATAATACATGCTCTCTGCTTTATATTTATTTCAGCAGTCTGCAGGGCTGAACTCAAGCATGTGCAATACTTTGGCTTGAAAGTAGGCACCCTAACATGCAGAAGTTTTATGGCAGGTGAGTCTGCATAGCAGAACCAGATTGTTATTCCAAGAAATTGGACCCAATACCACCGCCACAAAAGTAAAGATAATTTTACTAATTAATGCATTGGGAGCAGTCCTCAGGAACTATACTGAGCTGTAGTTTTCCATTAGTCTCTGCAGAGCTGCAGTTTTACAATGTGACAATTATTAAAATATCACTTCATTGCAAAAATTATATTTTTAAGCTGTGCCATGGGTTTTGACATTTGATAACTTCATAATATGTTTTACTACGTGTTCCTGATCAGGTATTAATGTGAAAAATCCCACAAATGCAACACAATACAATAAAATTTTTGACTTAGGTATTAATTAGGTGATTAAACTGTCACACAAGATTTGTTTATCCTTTGTAAATTGGTAGCTCAACCTTCACAATTTATAAGTGGAACAAATCATAAAACAAAAGGCTTGGTTCACTATAAAAAACACTAAGCTTTTGCACAAGGCCAAAGCAGCCATGAAAAATTGATTTTCCACAGCTTACTCAGTCTTGAATAGGCTCTGCTTTGTAGATTTTTTTATTGAGTGAAGCCAAAACTCATTATAACTAAAATCTTTAGGAATAACATGTGTTTGCTCTATTATTTTAATGTCATCAACATCACATTTTAACCTCATGTATGAAAGTGTTAAGAACACAAAGATACATTTTATCACTATTTATTACCAGGGTGTGGACAAAGGAAGGAGGAAACAATTACTCATTTCTCACAGTGTCAGCCGTGGGTAAAGGGCAGGCTTAAGGTAAATTAAAATAGGGCTTTTTGCACAGTGTATTATGAAATTGTGGAAGTCATTATCACTACATCTTAGGGCAATCAAAAATAAATATGTTAATCAACAATATAAATAATAATAAATATATTGAGACAAATTCACAGGGGTTAGGACATTAAACACAGTATTCCAGTTGCTGCTTAAGAAATCTCTCAGAGATCACTGAAAGTGGGAAAGCCCTGAGCAACGTGGTCTGTTCTCTAAGTCTGGACCTGCTTTGAGCAGTAGGTTAGAATAGAGACCTCTGAAGTCCCTGCCACCTGAATTATCCTGTATCTCTATGACCTTACTTCATACGTGCTCTTTTCTTGTACTGTAAGTGTGCTGGCTTGTATCAGAGACAAGTTAGGGAACCACACAGACATTTGATCTGAGTTACTAGGGAAGTTTTTACACTATGTTAATTAACAAAATGCTGTGTAACCTGATCCAAGATAAATTAAAGTCAATTCAATTTCAATAGCTTCATTAATTGTCGGACTGGACTAGTTAATTTTACCAGGATTCTCCCAAAGTTATTCTCTCAGAGAATAATCCACACACCCGAACAAAAGTAGTCTAGCCAGTCAGTCTGACCTACCTGCATTTTACAAGTGGTACAATATCTGATCCACTCAAAAAACACCAGCTGCTCACCCAGCTCTCAGTAGCGACATGATCTCACAGAGTTACAGCACTTAAATCCAGAAGTGCCATTTGTGATCACCTACTCCGAGCAGCTTATCATGGGCCATTACCTTTGTACTGAGCTCAACTTTGTGTTTGATTTAAATACATCTTCCAGAATGATATCCACTCTTAATTTGAAAATGAGAGATGGGGAATCCATCTCTTCCCTTTGTCATATATTTCAATGATTAATCACTCTCTCTGTTAAAAATTGGGTACAGAATTTGAATTTGGCTAGCACCAGCTTCCAGCCATTGCTTCTTTACCACTCAGAATTTTCCTATCACAGATTTATTCACACATTGTAATGAAACCACCTCTGAATCTTTTTTTTTAATTCACTAACATGTCAATTCCTTTATATCTCATGGGATATTTTTAACAGCTTATGAATCATTCTGATAGGTTTTTTTTCTTCACTCTCTCAAAATTTTCAGCAGTTCTTAAATATAAATGTGACCTGGATACAATATATTTTTTCTGTGCAGACAGGTAAAACATATTCTCATTCCTATTAAGTACCCCCTTAGCAATGAGGCATCTTATTATTGATTTCAAGCAGACAAGACTTCATACTATATTCTTTACCAGACTTCATCCCTACATAATTATGATACTTTCTAAACAAGATCAGTTGATATTAGGCATGTTTTGTTTGGGTCAGAATTTCAATTCTAAAGTGAATCTCCCAATCATTCCAGCCAACTGTGCTTTTTTCAAACCACTCAGAAGTCTTGGAGCATTCAATATGGATTCCTTTGGATAAAATTAAACCATATTAGAGGACTGATACTTACTAGATTAGATGTTAAAACATAATTTTATGCTGTAGTCTTTTCTTCTTCATGGGCTCTTCAAATCAAATTCTTAACTCTCAGAAATCCCTTAGACACAGGAAAAACTATTAGACTACTGCCACAATGGTGAGACATTAGACAATTGAGATAAAAATGGGCATGAGCCCATTAGTTACATATTAGTTCAAACGCACTAAAATTTTGCACACTTTTAGCTGACAATTCTCACTTTAGAATCACTTCTGCCATTATGGCTGTTTAATAATGTCAATTTAAATGCATTAGTGAATTGAAAATTTCAGGTCCCCAAATTGTGCCTTATTTTCTTTTGAAATTATTCCTTTTTTGCAGTGAGATGCATGGCTTCTCAGAAGTGACCTGTGCTGGATTCCTTTCACTGCTCAGGAGTCTCATCACCCTCTCAGACAATTGAATTTCTTCTATTTTAAAAATCTATTATCTGAGAAAGGATTGCAAGATGGGGTCCACTGACTGGAAGCAGAATTGTTTTGGCAATATGGCAATACTTCATTGATCCGTATTGATCCATATATTTAAAGGCTGATTAACCAAAGAGACTGCAGAAAATAATTCCAAATGGAGCATCTTTATCCAAGGAGGAACTGTCCCTGAACACATGTTCCTGTAAAGGGATTAAAACTTTAAACCAAATATGAATCAGCATTTGTCAGTAATATTGGTGGAACTATTAAACTGATGGTAGTAAATACGGAAGTGCTAATAAAAATTGTGACTTCATAAATAATGATTCTCAGAACGGCTAGGAGAAAGTAATATTCTTTTCCAGTCTTGAAAATTTATGAATTGATGACACTCTTGATTGGAGAATTTACTAAACCTTCAGTAGGTCTAATTAATGGAACAGCTCACAGAATTAAACAGAGTGCTTAGCAGGATGATAACATTATGCCCCAGTTCTCTGCAAACATCTCCATATGCAAACGTTTTCATGCTCATGCAGTGACTTACTGAGGCAAATGCTCATCTTCGCGAAGGCAGGCAGTGTTTCTCTTTAACTTTAGGTATCTTGTGCTTGTCTACATATTACTATAAAGCAACTTATACAACATGTAAACCGCAGAATCTGAATATTCACAAAACAGCACTGTCAAAATCAGACAGAAAAGAATACTTGGTTCATTTCTTTTACTAGTTGTCTTTAAATCATTTATCAGAGCAAGGAAGATGTTGTTGGCTACCATAGAATACTGCAACCTCTGTTGTGGGCCTGGATAAATAAATTTATTATATTTTGTAAATAACATCAACTCCAATTTTAATATGGCCAAATATTAAGTTGTACATCTAGAAATAGGTAGGCTGTGCTAATACAACAGAGAACCATAACTTGGAAATCAGTGAGTCTGAGCCAGATCTGGAGGTCACCATGAAGAAACAGCATGAACTCTCAAGCAGCTATGCTATGATGAGAAGAACTAACACAATTTTTGAACATATTTAGAGAAAACAAAGGAGCAAAAGCAATGCTTACCTCTTGATGAGATAATATTACAGTAATATATTCCTTTCTACTATCCATTTTTTAAAAAGATGTTAAAAAGGATAGAAATGAATGAAGACAAATCATAAAGCTCAAGGTGAAGCAAGAAACTTGAGGAGCAGACCCTCTTGGATTTTCAGAAAAAAGGACTAAGAAGTGAAAAGTGGAAAAAGAGAACTAGAACATATTATCAGAAGGCATAAAAATTCCAATTAGAAACTAGACACCATTTTCTTTTTCACAAAGATAGGCAAATTTTCCATTTTTTAGTGCCTTCATGTGAATACTAGATACCTTTCTAGAAAATATATTTACGGAAATATGAGTTGTTTTGCCAAGTAGTTGTTTGAATGTAAGAGTAACTGGGGGATATTTGCTCAATTCATGGAATAAATAGATTTTATTATTTAATATTCTATTCTGTCCTTAAATTCAGTAAAGGTAGAAAGGTCAGTAGAGTAAAAATTTCAGCTAAAAGAGCTCAATGTTTTCTGGCTCAGTGAATCCTGTTGCCAGAAATTCATTTCTCACCAGGCATCTAATAAGCAATTTCAGAAGATCTGCATCATATAAAAATGAAATTTGATCCTTGCCTAACTGTTCCGTTTATAAATCCAAGAGCTTAAATTTAACATCCTGAAAGTCATATTGTTACATTCATAGTGCCCTCCCCATATTGCATGATCTCATGTAAGATATGCCCTGCAATTAATACAATAGCCTAAAAAACAAGAGATAAGGTTATAGTCTTAGTTTTCTTTGTTGCATCAGCTTCAGTCAGCACCAGAATGTTACTTATACTTCGGAGATGTGTTAGAGCACCAAGGGTAGCAGAATGTCTTGGATTAGCAGATGAATTTTCCTCTGGAACCCAGCAGTATTCTTAAAAGCAGAATGAACATGGTGTCCTACGTTATGAAATTTTGGATTAGGAAATATCTCTAATTCTAAAATTAAATTAACTCAAAAAGTTACCAGTCTTTGGAAGCAGATATCATATAATACTCTACGGAATACAACTGATGGAAGCAGTAGCAGTACATGTTTGTCAGACAGTGTAGATTCCAGCTTGAATATCTACTCTGGTAGAGGTGTGTTTTACTCTCCAGCTTACAGTCGCATTTGTTTCCCAAATTTCCTCATTTGTTTCTCTAAACCATTTATCATTTTCATGCTTTAGATAAAAATAACTTTCATATTTTGAATGAATCTGTGATCTGTAGGCTACCAATACTATGACCCACCCAGATTTCTCTATCTGCCAGCATCTCTGGAGGAACATAAGAAGCCTGTTCCAAAACTCCTCTCTTCAAAGAACATTCATAACTTGAATTTCATACAATTAACAGAAGTTTCAAAACCAGTATGAAAATCCACTCCTAGCCAGTCCCATTCAGGTGCTGAACTGAAAGCTTTAACCTAATACGGTTTTCCACATTTGCTTTTCACAACAGCTATGTGCCATGGAGTCACTGACAAAGGCAGGCTGCTTTTGCTCTTTTTTTCATTTTTCTGGCTAAAGTTAGAGCTCTTACATGACTTGAATCTAATATTATTTGACCGAATAGAAAATCGGAAGTCAGACAGGAATTTTTCAGACCTAGAAAAGATAAAAGTGAGTTACTGCTTTAATTGGCCGTTGAATTAGCTCATATGAATAATAGCTCACGGTCTTTTCAAGTTCTGTGCTTTAATAAGACTTCTTTTTACTTTTTGTCTGGTGATTTACTGGAGCAGATTCATTCCTTCTGGACATAGTGATTACATTCAAACTCTAGACTTAAAAAAGGAAACAGCTATGCAAGGCAAAAAGTATATATAGTATAGGCTGCTGGTAGCAGCAGTCTTCTACCACTTGCTCCATGTGACAAACATGGAGGTCTGCTATAGTTATACTAAAGGGCAAAAACTGAGGATGGCACTTCCTGATATGAGATGCCTCCTACATCCCCCACAGAGATGCATGTTTAAAAAAAATAAATAAATAAAAAGAAAAGGCATAAAGGGACATAAGTGTTGTATGCCAGTAAGCAGAAGGAAGCACTCCCTGCTTCTCAAAGCTGGAACTCAAGTAGTACTCAAGTACATGGGCTATTCCAAGTTCAGAGCTGAACCAACAATCATGGGCAGAAATTTTATGTGATCTAACTGTGGATTCCATAAATAGACATTATAAAAAGCCACGGTGAGTGTATCAGCTATCAAAATAAACCCCAGATCTTCAATACAAAGGAAAATGATTCTTTATTCTCTTTGAACATTTTTTTTTATCATGAACTACTGAGCCAGTAGCTGCCCACCTGCACAAGCTCTTACTATGATATCCTTTTCCTTGCAGACAATAGCGTTAGGGAGGTTCATCTAATCTCTGACCAACCACAAGCTGCTAATGCTTTGCCACTATCTTCCATGGTATCAATTCAAGATCTACCTAAGCAGTGTCTACCCTTAGTGTACCCCAGCATACTACTTAGAGACAGTCTGTGTAGGGCGTATTGTGACACAAAATCCTACAAGAATTAACAATCTCAAAAAAGTCCACCAGCTTCCACTGCCAGGACAAAGTGTACTTCAAAGACCTTACTTCTTCAAAATAGGAGTACAGCCATTAAAGAACTCATTATAAACCTGAAACTCTTTATCAGTCAAAACAAACAATCCTGCCCAAGAGGAAAAGGCACATGGGACATTAGTATATTGTTTAAACCCCTTACTGTAAATCACTTCTGTACAGGGTTGATAATAACCTCTTGCACCTATGCATTTTCACACAATCTTTAATCACTATTTTTGCACAGAATCACTGTTTCATTCACCAAACAGTTAATCAATATTTTGCTTTCACCTCATAATTCATTGTGTGACCCATGCTTTGTTTACTGCCCATTATTCAATCCCTGTTATGATGGCAGAATTATTAATTTCCTCCAGGGCTTCTCTGTGGTGCTCATCATTTCAATATCTGAGTGCTGCACAAATGTAAATTAATTTAGCTTCACAAAAATCCACAGTGGTGAAAAAGCTAGTGTTACTGTCTAAAATATAGAGAGCTGAGGCACCGAGAAATTAAGGACAGAGGTATTCACCGATTTTAGATGTCCTCTCTGTGATATCATAGACATGATTTAAAAGTACTTAACAGTATTTCAAGTATAGTAGTCATGGCATCAGCTGCAGGTCTTAGTGGCAAGCAAATTGGATTTAGGATTCTAAAGGTGGTCATTAAAAATTAAACAATTAGAAACAATAAGACAAGAGGTTCCACACACAGAGGTTGCAAATCTGTTTTAATTTAAGTGGTTATATTAGCAGTAGACAAGAAAAGTTCTGTGCAACAGTGTATTACTTTGATCACAGGACCTTCCTTTGCCTTTCCTTCATTAATAACCTTCCAGTTCATGCCATAAATGGGACAGGAGTCATGCAGCCAACACTCTCCTTTCCTGTACAGCCCTCGTACATCCCCAGACCAAGTCCTGCCTGAACAACACTTGAGCCAGACATCCTGCATAAAAACAATATGTGATCACGCATGTATCATAAGGGGACTGAATTAAGGTTGCCAAGCAACCATCTCCCCATATTATGCCACAAATCCTTGTCCTTCGTCTATTCAACAAACAGATGCCAGGCACAGTCTCAAAACCTTACTCTTTCTCTAATCAGCCTCTGAGACCCTAGCTGTCCATGCTCCCAAAGGCTTCTTCACCTCAGTTTCTTTGTCCAGACAGCACTGGCCCTCTCTCATTACTCCAGTTTTTAGTCTGTCTTTGTGTTCTCCATAATTAGCATTTAGTCCTTCCCATTTCCTATTTCCTTGACCAGCTCTCAGCCCCGAGAGATGAGTCAGATACTGTTATAAAAATAAAGCATGCTCACTGAGGATAAAAACTTCAGAGGTTTTTTTAGCTGTTACGATTTTAGCAATTGTCTCTTTAAAATGCAAAATTTTTTTTCTTTCTGATATGGTTTTCCTTTTTAGTTACCCACGACAAATCTTTCTTCTAAGTATTTCTGCAGTCTCCTACACCACGTAACCTTTTAGCTCCCACAATGTCCCAAGGCAGTAAATTCCACAGATCACCTCCTAACTATCTTCTTTTACTTGTTTTAAGCATGTTACCTGCTAAGATCTTTTAGGTTAAATTCAAGTGGATTTTTACTGTGAAAAGATAGGGCATCTCTCGGATACCAAAACTATTGCCTGTCAGATTTCAAGTAGTTGTTGCAGAACAGGGTATGGTACAGTATTTCCAAGAAAAAAAATGACCAGAATGAGCAAAACATTATTATTTGCAAAAGGTTTATTCTCAGAAATAGTTAAGACATTTCAGCTGATCCTTTTTAAACCCAAACAATAATCAGAAGGCATGCAACACTGAAAATGTCAAATGACGATAATGAAGTCTGGCAAAGCTGTGAGCAAAAACAGTTGTTAAATTAAATTTCCTGGAAACTTTTAATAGGTTAAGAGCAAGACTAGAAATAGAAAAGTTCTCCTAAACTTCATTTTCAAAGTGTTTTTCTGCTACTTTATCCCAATATGTGTGAATTTCATCCAAATGCAACTAATATCTTCAAAATCTCTTTTATCTATCCTTAGCATATTTTTACTTTAGTTGCAAAAAGAATAGATGATGAGCTTGATATAAAGAACTGGACCCTTGTTTGAGAGCCAGCACTAATATGTCACTTAAGTCCCAAAAGTCACACATATGAGCGTACAAATGATTAGATAAATAGTCTATAATGTGCTGGGAGCATCAACGTGTTGGTCTTCACCAAGGAATGTGAGCCAAAAGCCATAATGGAACTGATAACCAGCAAGTATGGTCATTCAAAAATTAATCGACTCAGAGAAGAGCAGACACAGCAAAAGAAGGTTAAAATAATTATTTACGTGTCACTGCAAATAATAAGGGAGACATAACAAAGTGATTTATGCACTTTGCAGAATACTTAGTTGTGTTTACTTTCTGTTATAGATGACATGTTGCTGTTTGGAAAGGATGTAGGTTGGAAACCAATCAGAAACCTCCCAGTATGTTTGTTTCAATAGGAAGAGGACACTTGGAGGACACTTTCAAAGACGGCCTCTTGATCTTGGACTGACTTGTGATTTAGGTCTTCTGGCACTTTTGTTCTTCCACTATGAAACTCTGAGGTGCAATGGACAGCACAGTTACCCATATGCAACATCTAACTCCTTCTGCATCATTTGTTTGTCCATATGGATATTTGAACTCCCTCTCATTTTAAAAGGAGAATTGGAAATGATATTCTTCTCTCCTTTACCTACTGCTTTAAAGAGTAAAGATGCCTGTGGATCCTAGGATTGAAAGCCTATGTAGCAGTCCACATCTGGAGATAAACATAACAGGTCTTAATAGGTGATACACTTAAAACACGCAAAAGAAGGTAGTTCTTCACAGAGTAAGGAGGTGGTCTATTGAATTTATTGCCGCAGAAAGTTGTGAAAACTAAAAGGTTACATGGGTTCAGGGACACTGTACAGGTACTTAGAAGAAAGATCTGTCAAGGATTACTGAAAAGGAAAGCTATATCAGACTTAAGAATCTCTTGAGAACAGCCAGTGGCTGGAAGGATACCCAGGGGAAATACTGTGTGTGCTTGCCCTGCCATTAGCCTTCCCCGAGCACTCACTTACAGCTACTGGGAATATGGAAAGTCAGGACTACTAGAGGGTTACTAATGTAGAAACAATAGTTCTTATAAACCTGCTCTGTCTCCTTCAGAATCACACAACTCCATATTTTTCTATTTAAACTGGAGATTGGTTCCATCTCTATTCCATCTCAGTTTCCCAATCTCCCTATAAAAGCCTATATGGTTTCAGCCCAGGACACAGTATAAATGCAAGCAAATCACACTATGTGGCCTGGCACAACTATTGCTCAGATCTCGTGGACAAAGGCATTTGGGAATTGATTGTGTACAATCCCCGTGATAGTATTAAGTCATTGCTTACAAATTTCTAGGAGAAAAAAAAATGCAAATACCGTAATATCATTATTCAGCTTCCCCCATGGTGATCCTGAATGTTACTGATGGGAACACCATTTGCAGTAGTGTAAATACGAAAGCCTGCATGAAACTGGGTTAGCACTAAAGCTACAGTACTTCAACATGTGGAATGAACAGCACCTGAAATTACTAAAGGTGACAATATTTGCAGCTGGCTTATCTAGCTACTTACCTAACTTTAGTAAGATTATGTTTAGATAGTCTATGCACAGCAAAAAGCACCATTTCTGAAGCAGAGAAATGTTAGCAGAAATGTAACAGCACATTACCACTTTATAACTGGAATGTTATATAAGTAAATGAAGGGATAAGAAAAAGATAAATCAAGAAGAAAACAGTGATCGTCGTTCAGATGTAAGTGCTCATTCTTTACACCTTATGCACCTGCCAGTATGCAGCTGATATAACACCTATAACATTCTACAGAAGTCAAAAAAATACAAAAATTACAAAATCACACATACATATGATATTTTTCCCTCTCTAAATTTCACTTTAGAAGATACTGGGTTTAGTGCTTACAGAAACACACACTGTGCTCATTTTTTCTAATCTATAATTACCTGTTATCAAGAATAAGGTTATAAAAAAGATCTCTTCACCTATGTTAGAAAAATATTCTGGCAAACCTTCCTGTCAAAAATCTCTGTTGTCACCATGCTTTCAAGGACACAGAAGCCTATGTCAAGATTCTGTTTTATGGGAGCAGAATTAAAATAAAATGTCAAATTGTACTTGCCGAGGGAACATCATGCATCTTGTTATGGATATAGAGAGAATCTGGTGGAAAAACAGCAGGTAAGCATATAATTAAAAACTATATCATGACATATGACATATGACAAGAAGGAGTAAAAATTTTATCATGACATATGCATGAGAAGGAGTAACGCACAGGCACCATTCTTTTACTTTTAAGAACTTGATTGTACAATCTGAATAATTTTTTTATCATAAGTTTAGGTAATGGAATGGCTGTGGTAGAGATGAAAATAAGCTAATAATGAACTAATTACCAATTAATTTTCTAAAATTGCATAGACATAAAGATAAATTGCTTGGAGAGGCCTAAAGAAGAAGTAGGAGTGACGAAATAAAGAAATCATCTAGTGTAAATAGTGTCCATTACATTTCCTAACAAAAAAGGCTACTGGAGTGTAAACAAGTCTTTCAAAAGTCAATAGAAAAAGCCTAATTTCTCAAGTTATTTAAGTAAACCTGACAGGGCTGTGCAGCCTTGCAGACAACACGGCAGAGAGGCAAAAAGAACAGGCAGAGAGCAAGAGATTCATGATCTACTCCCATCTCTGCCATTTATGTGGTTTCAGTAATGCAGTGCCAATGTAGTTTGTGTTTGGGGGCGGGGGTTTTGTTGTTGGTGGTGGTTTTTTTGTTTTGTTTTTTTTTTACCTAGTAACAATACTCTTAAAAGTGCTGCAGAAACGTTTATCCTTCCAGGATCGCCTCCCCATCGCCTGTGTCTCCAAAGGGTAAAATTTAAGATTCTTTCTAACAAACAGAGAGAAAATAACAGAAGATTTCTCAATGATTTGACCAAAGCCACAGAAAAAGTGAACAACAAAAGTGGGATAAAGGCCCTGGTTATAATGCACTGCTATTTAGAAGCAGCTAAAACCAGTTCCTGCTGTGCTCAGCAACTATCCTTACAGCTAATACATCTTACATCTACAAACCTGGAGGTAGGCTGAGCTGCAGACATTTTAATGTCAACCAAGAACTGGCCCAAACTGAGAAAGAAAATAAGTCCTATCTTTGCTGAGACATGCTGGAACTTAGTTATATTCTCCTTTAAAATTCTTGTGAAACACAACATAAAAATGGCTTGTGCATCAGAAATGATATATGGAGTGCCTAATAACTGTTCCCGTATATGACAGTCTTGCCAAGAGTCTGACACGACAGTGATTGCCATGTAATTTCTTGCACCACTTTCCTGGCAAAGAAATCCCCTCCAGCGCCTCGTGCCCCCACCTTGGAGGGACAGCTGAGCTCCCCTTCTCGGCCTGACATTTGCTCAGGCAACCGGCTGCGGCGCGGCGCCGGCCCCCTGAGAAGGTGGGAGCGCTGGGGTGCGGGAGGATGCTCTGCAGAAAAGCCGCTCCCAGACCGCACGGCGACCGGAGCGGCCCGGGCCGGGGGTGGTGGAAACGCTGCTGCCCCTGCACTCGCAGTGCATTTCCGTAAGAAAGACTAAAACGAGCTCCTCGCTGCAGGGGCCGTGGGAACCCTTCGCCGACGGGGACCCCGCAGCTCTGCCTGCCGCTCTTCACTGCTGGGGGCAGATTTAACTTGGAGGACAGGAAAAACAGAATTAAATTAAAAAGGCAGATGCTAGGGGCTGCTTTGCGGCCCGCTGGGCGTGCCGGACGCCGCCGAGGGGGATGGGGAGCGGAGCCGAGCCAAGATGCGTTACGGTAGCGCAGCCCCGGCCCGGGCCGCCCCGGCCACCGCGCCCCGCTCTGCGAGCCCCGCCGCGGTGCGGTGCGGTGCGGTGCGGGCGGGGACTGCCCGGCCCGGCGGGGCGGGGGCCGGGACCGTGGCAGGGGCCAAGGCCGGGGCCGGGGCCGTTCCGTGCCGGGAAGGCTGCGGGGCCGGGCGGGGCCGGGATCCGAGGCCGCTCACCGCTCCGCGCTGCGGCTGCCGCGCTGCGCTGGCGCAGAGCCCGCGGGGGGGCTGCGCCGCGCCCCGCGCTGCACCGCCTGCCTGCTCCCTGCCAGCATCCCTGCCTGCCGCCTCCCTGCTTCCCTACCCCCTCCGTGCCTGCTCCTTCCCCGCCCCTGCCTGCCCCTCCTTGCCTGCCTGCCTGCTCCCTCCTGCCTCCCTGCCCCATCGCTGCCTCCCTGCCTGCCCCCTCCTTGCCTGCCTGCTCCCTCCTGCCTCCCTGCCCCATCGCTGCCTCCCTCCCCTTCTCTGCCCTCCTGCTTCCTCCCTGCTCCCTCCCTGCCTGCTCCTTCCCTGCCCCCCTGGCCCCGTCCCCCTGCCCCTCTGCCCCTGCCCGCCGCGGCGGGGACGCTGCAGCGGCAGCACCGCCGCCTCCCCAGCACCACGGACAGCGCCCGCCGCGCCGGGCCGTGCCAGGCGGGGCCGCGCCGAGCCGTACCAAGGCACGCTGTGCCGGGCCGCCCAGGGCCAAGCCGGGCGGGCCAAACCGACGAGCTGCCCTGCCCGCCCAACCGCAGCCCCCCCGGGCCGGCAGCGCAGCACGCAACCGCTTGAGCACAGAGCAGGGGCCAGCCCTCCCCGCGTACTGAGCAGGGGGGGTCCTGCTTCCCAGCCCTGTGGGTTGTCCCCCTCCCTCTGCCCTTACATGAACAGTTTTCTGTTATTTCTCGCCATCTGCTTTCAGGAATAGTCTCGTCTTGCTCCAGACATCCCCACGCAATTAGATCTCTCCTCTCCCACTCACCCTTCCCCCATAAGCTGCATTACTCCTGGCCCAGCAGTGTTTCACCCCAAAAGGCTGTAGGGCCCCTAGGGACAGCTTTCCTGGTCTTCATGAGGGCAGGGCATTCCAGGAAGGCAGATCGCATCCTGCATCCCAGGAAATCTGCCTCACCCTCCCTTCCACCACAGGCCAATGAGCTAAGCCTGCCTCAGCACAGAGCCATCTCAGCATCCCCCTGCTGCAATACACACAGGTCTCTCCATGCACATTGTGCAGTTTAGGGATGTTTCCTTCCCCCAGACCATTTCCAGACCTTGCTGTTCTTACATAAGGAAAAAAAAAATAGTTTTCTACAGGTCAGAAATGATCAACAGTCATTCAAAAGGGAGAGCTGGCCTCAGACTCACTCTCTGGGCCCTGCTTTACTATGAGATGCTTTTTATAGGCCTTAAGGAAGCTAGAAAAAAAAAAAAAAAGAAAAAGAAAAACAGGTAACTGTTCTGGTAAAGGGCACACAGTTAGTGATGGCTCACTGCTTACACAACTGCAAATGGCACCACTGAAGGCACCACTATGTTCTGCCTAGTCTGAGAGAGCACCCTGGAGACTTCTGTACTCTCTGCTGTTTTTCTCACTCCACCCATATGCACCATGAAATAACCTCACAAGTTTTGTCCTCCATACTCTAACCTGAAAATTCACCCTGTGCCTGTATGTCTGCAAGCAGTGTAAGAGTTTGTTACCACTGCAAGCTTTTGATAATAAGAGCATTTTTCTCCAGGAGAGGCAAACAAGCTCTAATTGCACAGTGGATCAGTGAGATGGCAATGCAAGGATAGTGTCAAGCCTCTCTGTGCACCACAGTCTTGAAAACTGTCTCTGCTTGGCCAGCAACTACTGGCAACAAAAGGAATTTTGCAAATAATTCCCATTGTTGCCATGGTTCTAGTGAGAATTTCAGACAACCACCAAATCTGTTTAGTGGTCAGTCATATATATCATTGGCTTTCCTCTTTCCAGGGATGGAGGGGAAATCCTTAAAATATCTCTAACCCCTTTCATGTAATAATCCTAGTAGGTCACATTCTGCACTCTTTATCAACTAAATCAGGCCAGCCAACTTCCCAGTACACAGGGAAGTAGCTACTGCAACAATAGCATTTATTCTGCCTTTCGTTTTTTGGAACCATTCATGAATGTGAGCAGGTCCAGCTGTCATTCCCCAGGTTTTGTCACAGTACAAGTTGTCCAGGATTAAGACTGGGGCTTACAAAATAAATACTGAAATGCAAAAACATGCAGCATAAAACAATTGCATACAATGTCTGCATAGATTTGTAGGAAATGGGATATAGAGGCAAAATAATATAAGCAGCTCTTTTACTGAAATGTTTTAGAAAACCCTTTGCATTGGTCCTTTCTTTTGTGCTGTCTGTGGAATAAAATGTGTTAAAATGAATTTGTGCATGTTTTACAGGTAGCAACAGCAGAGCCTTCAACACCAATAGGCTTTTTCATGTAAGACATAAAGCATTTGACATGGAATGTACTATTAAAGCTAAACCGGGGGGGAGGAGGGGGGGAGAGGCGTTCAAGGACTGATTTCCATTTCAAACTGCATTCTGGCACTTTGTACTCCAGCACCATTGGTGGATCAATATTTAATGCCCGGAGATTCTGGCTCTGCAGGAGTCATGTCAGGGGACCTCTAGAGCCAATCTGCTTGGGTAGAGGAGTGATAATTATTCATGGGCTCCTGCCTCTTGCTCCTTCTCTTGCACAGCCCCACTCTGCTGACTCAGTGCCTTATTCAGTCTTCTCTCCCTCTCTCCACTGCTGTAGCTGGACCCCTTTGCCTTCACCGCCTCTGAGAGTCTGCACATCCCACCATGGCTAAAACAGCAATGGGTAAGAAACTGCCTCTCTTTTCCTTCAGCCAGTACAACAGCCACTATTTCCTAGGACCACTGTCTACACCGGGTGCTCTTTTCAGTGGCCTTAAAGTTTAGAAAAATCAAGACAACGCTGAACATATTTTTTCTTTAATTTCTTTGATCAAAAAGGGGAGGGAGGTGGGACCCCGAGGCTCTTTTAACGTCCTAACCTGCGATCAGATTAAATATTTACTGATGGGTGAGTTAGGCACGTGAGTACAGAATAATTTTGATTTTTTTTATTATTTTAATAATTTAATATATGTATTATGGCACTAAGGGGAAAAAGAACGACAGAAAAGTTAGCCCCCTATAAGTATGCCCTCTGCAGCCCCGGTTGCCCCCGGTCGCCGGGGACAGCACGTCCCTTTATTTCTGAAACGAAATGCGAGACGCGTGGCGAGGAGAAGACGAGCGGGAAGGAGGAACGGCACGGCGAAGCGAAACCGAGGAGCTCGGCGGCGGGGCGGCGGCGGCGGGGCGGCGGCGGGGCGCAGAGCTGCGCGGCGCGGCGCGGCGCAGCGCGCACCTGCCGCGGCGCGCACTGCGGGCCGACCGCGCCCAGCGCCGGGGCGAGGGGCTGCGGCGGAGCCGCAGAGCCGGGGCCGCTGCCGCACCTGCAGTCTGGCCGGGGGCGGGGGCGTGCGTGTGTGTATGGGGGAGGGGGGCAGAAGTAGGTCACTGCATCATCCAGAGCCGGGATTTTCTAGCCGACCCCACCCTTGTTTTGCCTCTATTTTGTGCTCTTGGGCTGCAAGCACGGCCCCCCTCCCCCTGGTTCTCCCCCCCCCCCCCCCCGCCGGGAGCCGCACCCTGCGCCCCGCTGCGCGCCGGGGCGCGGCGGTGGGGGCCAGCAGCGCGGCCGCGGGGAGCCGCGCGGCGCCGCGGGGTGCGCTGCCACTGCGGGCGGGCGGGAGGGGCCGCGGCGACGCCCCCGCGGCAGCCCGGGCGCCGAGGTGCCCCCGCGCTCCGCGCCTTTGTCTGAGGGCGGCGGCTGGAAGGGGTGGAGGAGCCGAAAACTGCGGTGCAGGGTGTGGAAGAGAGAACCGGCACCATCGCGGGGTCGGACCGCTGAAAGGAGTGAAGCCTCAGACCGCGTTACCTTTCGATATCCATATACAAATAGAGATATACAGATAGATAGAGATATACAGATATATGGATGTATAGCTATATATTTGAAATTAGGCAGAGACTACACCTGACGCATTCAAATTCAGGTTTCCACAGTCACTCCCTGTTCAACTCGTGGATGCCCAAATCACACAAAATAATGATGGAGAGATCCGGCACAATTATTACCCTTCCACAAGAAACAAATTCACATTCAATTTGTCATTCCAGGCAGGCTCTGTTGTCTCCCTTAATCTTTTTGCACAAAGTTATACTGAATCCTGGCGTGGCTCTCGCTGATGCATTATACATTTATTTATTCGAATGCTGATGTCCCGCTTCTGAGAAGTGATCTGTGAGGATTGAAAGCATTTTAACCTGGTTGTGGCACCCCTGGGAAAAAGGCATGAGACAGCTGTATATGCAAATAGAGGCAGGAGACAAGGGCTGTGGGAGTCTGGCCAGCCCTGCAGTGCCGAGCACGCCATCCCCTCCCCACTGCAGCAATCTGGTAATCAGTATTGATAATTTGTAGTCAGTTGGAGACTTATCACTGCAGAAGGCCCTGTGAGGAATTCTGTCAGTAGGGAAGAAAGGGCTCTTCAGCCTTTGATTAATGATTTCACAGCACACAAGTATAAAGATTTCTGCAGTAGGAGAGATGGCTGAAATCGTTGGATTTGCGCAGAGACTGGTCGAATGTATCACTCCTTTTGCCTATTAATTCCTGGTTAACGAGCTACATACACAAGTAATAGAAAGCAATATAACTATCTAGCTCAAGTTTCTAAAAAATACTACTTAAAATGCCATTCAGTTAAAAAGGATAGACACTATTTAAAAGCATCTTCTCTCTTTAAATTCACAAATATTAAGGGCTCTCTTCCTCATTTCTTTAAAATTTATTTTTTCTTATTATAATTATTTTTAGAGAAATTTCAGCTCTAGACAGCATATCAAAGTAAACCACTTAATTTACATTAGACTCATCTCTACTTCAAGAGTTTCTTCGATGAAACAAATAAACTTTGTTTGCTTGTGTAAGATTAAATGCAATCTCAGTCATATACATTTTCTGTTGCTGCTAAATAAGCTGCATTTGTTTTGAACCTGCTTTGAACCTTTGCTCAACCAACCACTGTGAGAACTAAAGAGTGCCTGATTTTTTTTTCCCTATTGTGCCCTGTATTTTGCAGAGCGCCAGTAAAGGCTAGATCCAGCAGCCACTGAGGTCAATAGAAAAACTCTAATTAGCTTAAGCTGGCCCACCATCATGGTTTGGCCCTGGGCCAGCAAGGCACTTAAGCAAGTGTCTGACTTGGAGCACGTGGACAATCCCACTGGTTTTGGACAGAACTCTTCATATACCTCAAGTTAGGTAGCTGCTAAATACTGTGATGAATATGTGCTCATATTCTTTAATAGAAAGCAAAATTGAGGTTTATTTTCTTTCTTACTCTGTTAAATAAAACCTCCTTTTCAAGGAAATCTCCTTTGGCTTACATAGGAATTTCACCAGATGCAAGAACTTCTGGAGCTCAGTACACCCTGCACAACCAAGAAGCTTTTCTTTCTGTTTAGTGTATGCATAAGTTCACACCAAGCACATTCATGCACATAAATGTCTGTAAGTAAGTCTTATTTAAAAATTCCATAAAACAGGAAGGTAAGGAAGTTGGTTGCCTCCTCCCCTTGACACTTTCTTCGAAGTGAGATCTGCATTTTATGGATGGGCTCATTCACACCTATTACTTCCTACCATGCAGATGTTTGTTAGAGGATATTGAATCAACTGCATTTACAGCTGAAGTCACTACAGACTTAATAGGCCATGCACATATCCAGTCTTTCTTAAGACGTGTACATGGCAGCTTGAGAGTGAAGCAGTCAGTGATGCCACTGCTTCCTTCTACTGTTTAATTTAGAGAACATTTATTATGAAAATACATTCAAACAAGTATCATACATGAAAAATCTCAGGATTATGGCTCTTGTTTATTTTATAGGATTTTACTTAACAGAAACATGGGAGAATTGTGAATAATGCATCAAAGAAGTGTTTTAGTTCGGACTCAGAAGAGATAGTCAGGAACTGTGAGGTGATAAATGGGTGGGATGATGACGATAAAGGAATTCAGTCAGCCACACATTGCCTCACTGGCATATAATGAGACTGACTAAATTGTTGTAAAGGTACTTCAGATTTTTTTTTTTATCATTTGTATTTTAGCTATGCTCAAATCTAAACACTTATCTTGATGGATGCAGCTTCACTGCGAAATGTGTCCATTAACTGAGTTTTGCATATTGTTTTATCTAGTATGTAAACATATGTAAAATCATAAATATGCATATGGTTGCTAGTTTAACTGGTTCAATTATTTTAATAACTAAAGCTTTTCTACTGCAAAGGGCTAAGCATTTTACCTCTGATCTGCCAGTACCTTTGGACAAGTGTTTATTTTCAAGCACTTGAGTAGTCACCTGGACATCAATGGGAGTGACAGGCTTCCAGGTAGACATATGGCTCAGTTCCAGGCTGAATTTGCACTAAACATGCTCCTGTTCAGTATTATGCAGTTTATAGCTGAAGTTTTTAACCTGTTTTCCCCAATTTTATAAATAAATGAGTACAAGTCAGCCTTGTGCTTTGACATTTAACTGTCAGAATATTACCTACTTGAACAGACCAATAGGGAATTACTTTAAGATGGGGATTAATAGGGAAAAGAGAGTTTATTATCTCACGGTGTTACCAGAAGTATGATTTGATGGACAGCCTATGATTCCAAATTTTGTCAAGGTCTCACGGAAGAAATATTTCAATTAGTGTATTTCTCAGAATGAATCTTTGAGAATTTTGATCACAAATGTAGTGTAAAGTTTCTGGCAAGTACAAACCAGTAGAGAATTGAAGGTTAACACTTTTTAATATTTTTCTCCTGTTTTTAAAAAGTAGATTATTCTTCCTACTATTGAGAATTCAGGCAGTAATAATGTAAGAAACAATCCATATGATTCAGAATTTATATTGCCTCACAGCAATTCTTTATTTACCCCCTGAAGTGGGTAGGAGATTGGCAAGAGATTGGAACGTCATCTTGTGGAAAAGATCCCATAATATTCTGAGGAAATAAACACAAAATTCAGCCGCCTGTGCACTTCTCAAATGTTGTCCCACATGCACCTCCACATCTTTGTCCTAGTATGAACTGTATGTAGATTAAAGGCTTATATATTTAGTTACGTATTTTTTTTTAATTCCTTCACATTGCTCTTGCCAATTTTTCACTTAAACTGTTAACTAATTTCTGGATTTATAATTTCTTTGGTATTTGTACTGTAATAGTACATTTCTCTAGATTACCTTTTGCATACATATTTTGTTATAAATACATATATAATCATGCTACAACATGGTTAAATATCTGTCAGGTGATATTTATATTCATTTTCTGTAAAAGTGGAAATGATAAAGTGATCCCTATTCTCCACTTTCAGACCACTACCATTAATTTAAAGAGCTGATTACAACAGAGAGATTAGACAATCATATTCAGCAATATATTTAGGTAGCATTTTAGTCTTCAAAGGCTGTGCAAAAATTAACTAATTAATTCTCCTACCAGCCCTCTGTGAGAAGTAGGCATTAGTCTACTAAAATTAGTCTAAAACACAGAGATCAGAGGGTTTCCATGACAAATAGGTCTGGGCAGTACTTGACCTTTGTAGCATTTTCGTGTAGGCCTAATTTAAGTACCTGATCGGTTCACAGTCAAAAGGAACAAGAGATGTTCAGCACTCCTCAGAAAATCAAGCCGTAGGTGTCTTAAACTAGGCATCCTAAAATGGTGTCACTCCAAATTATTGATTTAATTGGAAAATTAAGCCACTAAAAAGCTTATTGAAGATTATATGGCAAATTAACAAGAACTCTGCCATTTGAATGTAAGGGGTAGAAGCTCCTAGCCCTGTTATTGACTATTGGGCAACAGTACAGCTAGAAGTGAAATCTGCCACTAAGTCTTTTTACAGAACAAGCTCCCTAGGCTTTATATGTATTGAACATATTTGTCTTTCTACTTATATTACCAGATTTCAGAATTTTTTATCCTGGCCTTCTCAGTAGCTCTGAGCAACACTTCAAGGAGAGGCAAATATCACACCATGAATCAGCAGTGATTAGTTATCTCCGCAGTAACTACCTTCAGAAATGCTATTAACTGCCCACATAGGTCACCTTGATAAATAAAAACTTGCTATCATCAGGTTGCATGTAGAGAACATGTCTCCTACTGCAGTATCCATAAAATGGATGATAGATGGACCAACTTTGCAGATGAGAGTCTCATCTCACTGGAATCAACAGAGTTCAGCCTCAGCCTCAGCATGATCCTTAGCCTGTGGAGCCACAAAAATTTGGTAGCTGATTTGAAAGAATGGCCTATCTTCCTGAGGTTTAGACTGTGAGCTATTCTGTGGGCATAGTCTGAGCTGTTGCTAGTTTATTTTCAGTTTATAAACAGTGTTGATCCCGCTTAAAAGCTAGTGGGCATCCATGACTACGGCAAAGGCTTTGTCTGTTCCTCTAGTTGCTCAGCACTTTTCAAATTCAGCAAAAATTGATTTGGAGACCTCAGCTGAAATACAGGCCGAATGCAGAAAATGCTGAGCCCTGGGAACAAAATATATTTAAGACACCACTTGTCTGAGCAGTATCCTGCATACAAAGCTGCTCTGTAATTATTTCATTTTCTCTTCCACTTATGTTTTTCTCTTTCCTGTCTGCTAATACATAATTCAACAAATGAAGCGAATTTAAGCTCAGTTTGCCTGCATGTGCAGTTAAACTGATGCACAGCATCAACATGAAACAGTAGGCTTTGCTGAACACATTTAGAAAAAAAATTTAAGTAATATCTGAGACATTCAAAAGTAAATTCTAATGTATGTATTCTTTGTAATATGCTAAACCCATCACTGTTGTAGTTTTTATGCAGAGAATTTCTGGTCCTTAACACATTTGATTGTGATCCGTGAAACAGAATTGTTGGGTTTGGGTTCCCCCCTTTTCAGTTCTCCCCTAAATAAGTGATTTAATTTAGAAAAGTGACTGCAGGTAGCATTAGTAAAGCTCTAAGGCACCTGCAGTCAGATAGAGATGGTGTATGGTAGACACCAAGATTCACTGGGTAGAAGAGCACATAAGAATGATGCCCACCTAGCAGTCAGGAAGTTCTGGCTGATGGGACTGTATTTTACATGTTCCAGTCATTGGAAAAATAATCGAAACAGTCTTGGGAACAAGAAAAGAGAACTGAAGTCTCTTTGGGGGGCGTTAGGATCCTTCAGCATGAATCTCCTCGTTTCTGAAAGGGGTTCAACCCAGTTAGTCATTTTCCAGTCAAAAGGCCTCCTCATAGACAGTTCTATCACAGAACTGCAGCCATCAACATTTCTCCTCGTCTATATTTTAAAAGAAAGTGGTGGTTGACCTTTCATTTATGAAGGAACTTGTCTTACCCATGTGTGCTACATGTGCTCCCAGAAAACAGGCTACATAGATTTCCACAGAGGACAAGGCTGGAGGAATTCCCATTTTCCAGTATTAGGGGATTCAGCCTTTCAATGCTGAGGCACTCTTTGTACAAAAAAAAAAGGTAGTGCCTTGGAATGCACAACCAATCTGAGAGCAGAAACTGGTATTTAATGACCTATTTGCAGCTGTGCAGGAATTCACAAGATCCACATTTTGGATTAGATGCCTGAAATATGCTTAAATCTCATTTTAGGCACCTTCCTCCTTTCCTGGATTTGTCCTTTAATCATTTTACATCCTGACTTTCTCTTCGTTAAGATTGGGGATAATCCTATATACTTACATCAGAGGTGTGATGTGAGGTTATGTTCCATAATGCATAACAATCCTCTGATATTATAGAAATTGCAAAAGAACATGATGATCTGACCAGTAGACAGAGCAACTTGCTGTCTAAAGCTGTATTAGCATTCTGTACTCTTCAGATAATTACTTATAATCCTTAGGGCACTTTTAAAGTAAAGAAAAATAAAGTTCTGTGCATTTAATACTATTGGTTGGCATAGTAATCTAGAAATTGAGAACTTGTCTTAGAGTATGCTAAGGTCATTTTAATGTTTATTTGTTGGGGGAGGGTTACATTTAAATATATTTAGTAGTCAGTAGGTGACTACATAGCTATAACTTTTAATCTTGATCCTGTTTTTGATCCTTTCTAAAGTTATTGAAAACATTAATCATCCTTTTGGCCTAGGATTTCTCATGGATCCATGTTCAGATTTATCCTATGATATTCACTGGGATAACTCCTGCTAAATTCATTAGCAAGACTCCCTAAAGTGTCTAAGATTATTATTGTTATTATTTCCATTTTAAAAGACAGTAGAGACTACAATGACATCAGAAATGCACAAAAAAACTGTGCTACATTTTGTGTACAAAAATGTAGTAAAAATTACAGTTGCTGGTTTACTAGTATTTTAGTTCTACAAGACTTCCAGTTATCTGAATGGAGCTGCAAGAAGCCTGTTCATCCTCCTGGGAAATCTTCTAAATTAAGACAGAACGCATGAATCAGGCTGTATCATTTTTCAACAACATTTTCTGGAAGTGAAATTTGCTTCCTAATCCATTTTATTAACCTTTATTAAAGATCACATTTAGCTATTCTGATATGTTTGTTTCTTACATTATTCATGTGAATAGAAAGAGTAATTTTTGCTACTCAGCAGTCATGTTTATAGTCACTTCAATATACAGTCTATGTTTTCAGGTACTGGCATTTATTCAATTTATTATGTAGATGTAATACAAAGGACTATTTCTAAGCTAATATCTTTTCTGTTTTTTAGATTCTTTTGATGCTGTCAATACTGTAGTCTGATGGCTTTCAATACTATATATTGTAGATGGGAAAGAAGCCCATATTCACTGAGTTTGAAAAAAAAATGTTTAATATTTACCAATATGTGTTTTCAAGGCAAGTAACTTCTTACTAAGGAAACAGAATTCTGCCTCTAAATATGATTATTTTGCAAGTAAAATATTCATAGTGACTTCTTCAGAAAAAATAATACAGTAAGATACTCATTTTGATCTGCATTGAGGATTCAGGTTGTTTCTTATTGAAGTATATTCCCTTTTCTGCAGTGAAATGTCAGTGAAAGAAAGCGAAGGCCTTACTTGAACAAACATACTGCATCAGATTAACAGTGTATAGAGTTTCCCTTTCTAGTGGTAGGAGGCCTGAAAAACAAATATATCAGTGAGGTTTAAATGTGACAGAGGTACAGCTCTGTAAAACTATAATTACCAGTTTGTATATTTTGCCAATGCTGTTCTGCAGTTCTTGGCTCTGCTGGAATCCTGCTGTCTCTTACACAGAAGATGTAAATCGTATTGTCAAGAGGGGTAAAAATTTGCAATAGTAGGAATAAATACTGAACCTTGACAGAAAACTCAAGGCACTTTAAGAAGCAAATAGGAGCAGTCAACAGTACAATTTTTTTTTTTAAAAAAAGAAAAACTTTTAATACAGTTTAATGTAGTTGCATAGATATAATTTCCTATATTAAAATAATTACAATAATTAAAAACAATATCTTGGAAACATAATACTGGACCAGATGGTTCTCAGTCTGGCCCTATGTTCTAATATTTTTTAATGCCATTCATACTTTGGAAGAAGGTGTGAGCTAGTGATCAGGAAGATTTCTATCCTTGGCAACTTTGTACTTCCTTCTGAACAACTAAATCACCATCAAAAATTTCAGTCAATCAAATCATCCAAATCACAGGCTCCCTTCTGCTCTACTCCGCACATGCTGGTTTCGAATCCCAGTATATTTCCTTGTTATAGTTTCCCTTGTTTTCTTATCCCAATCTATTTATCTTATCAGTCACGATGCCTACCTCAATCTTGATTCAGTTTTAGTTATTCCACCCTGTGAATGACTTAAACATTTTTTCCTTTTCTTAATTCATCTGCTCTTAGTCCAGTTTCTCCACCAGCCAGATTCAACTCTTGTCCCTTCACACAGCCATTTCCCTACGAGAATCCTCCACACTTTTGGAGGACAAAAGGGGAGGAACTGAAATCAGATCTTTCCATGACATATCCCTTGGTCAGGCCTGGGTGGATTTTTCAAAGGAGGAATAATTTACTGGCACGAAGAGCTAGAGTCTCTCAAACAAATCTAATAAGCATTTTTTTAGTTTACTTTACAGATATATTTTTCCCTAGTCATCTTCTCAGAAACAGTGAAACACTTTTTGCTAAGGGTTTCCCCAAAATTCAGCAAGAGGCAGCTGTCCAGCAAGGAAAATTGTAGGCCAGATGTTTATAATTTTACAAATTGATATCCAGGGAAAGGAAGACTCTCATATTTTCCAAAGTAATGGCAGGAAAAAAATGGTATTAGATGGGAAATAGCAATGGCTCACCATGTGCTTTACAGGCACACATTTGAGTGGCTATAATGTGTGAAGGTTGGGACACCAACTAAAATTAGATCCTAAACAAGTGCAAGCCTGTGGTAACAGGCCCAAGCTGATTTGTGTCTGCTGAACGCATTTTTTCCTCTTTAAATATCCAGAAACAGACACTGAGGAAGGAAACAACTCTTTCATTTTGAAAAGTCTATGAGAACCAGCTACACTAATAAAGGAGAATTTAAATATTCAGGAAAATGGACATTTTCATACGAGGAAAAGAATTCAATTATTCAGCTAAAAAAAAAAAAAAAAAAAAAAAAAGAACAGGCTATTATAAGTTGACATTTGGATGTCACTAGGTCCTGCTAATTTTAGGCTATATTGAAAAATGTGGTAGCAAAGCCAATACTGAACATTTGATAAGGGCATTATAAAAGACAAGCTGAAGAAATTCTGTTCTGCTTCTAATGCCAGACTGTTGATACTGTGATATACTGATATTCAGTGTCCTGAAAATCTCACTATTGCAAGTGAAGATCTCTTTTTGTCCTAAATGAGCCAAGCACTCTCACACCAGAGCCGCACTGAAATCAACTAGGACTAACATGTCTGCAGGAATCAACTCTTGATGTGGTTATTTTAGCAGCCAGGCAGTATCTCTGATTTCATCAAGACACTCTTCTGTGTAGGTGGTGACCAGTACTGCAGAAAAATAGCCAGATACATAGACATAGATGGATAAATTATAGACAGACTGACTGAATGAATGAACTCTAAAAACCTCTTTCTTCAGTATCATTTCAGGCCAGGAAAAAATCACTAAATTGAAAGAATACTATAAAAGAAGGAAGGAGGAGAGAAATAAAGCATGAAGGAAAAAGGGTGGGTGATGAAAGATGCTCCTTAGTGAGAAGCAGTCACATTACTAAAAGTCAATATGAATGGCTATTTTTATGCATTTATTTTACATGTTCAGAAATCAATGTGTTTCTATTATGCAAATATGAGGAAAGATACTTAAAACACAGGTGGTTTCCTCTAACCAGTAGTCCTTGTTCTAGTTTTATTACATTTCAATTGTAATAAAAATGTCTCACTAGCAATTGCTCTCTTTCAGCCAATTTAATCAATTCTGAATAATACGCCAATTTGTGTGCACCATCAGCAAGGTTCCAAAGAGCTTGTCATTCTTTATTTTTCCTTTTTCTCATTCATTTTACACATCTTCTGATTAAAATACTCAATAATATTAATAATCTATGCCTAGACATAATAAATTCTAGCAACATGCTAGAGTGGTTGAATGTTATCATTATTTTCTTAATGGGGGCAATCCAATATTTGAATATATGCATAAAGCCATGGCAAGATACAATAGTAGAAATATAAATCAGGTAATTAATAAGAACTATATAGATATTTTAATTTAAAATGTCACAGAAAAATCTGAAAGTCATAGGATAACATTCATGTTAGAATATCTCCAAAATTTCAGCTTAGAAAGTGTCTACTGGGTAAAATTTAATATGCATCAAAATCCAAGGGAATTTTTCAGCTGGCTTGCAACAGGGCTTGAATTTCATCCATGAATAATCTGATCGGTAGTAAAAATAATATAAATCAACTCAACTTCAGGACTAAGAAAAACCTCAAATTGTTCCAATTAATTTTAATGGGAGTTTGGATAGGTTCATGATAATGAATGCTGCAGGACATGGACCACGTCCTCTAAATGGGCTTCTAGAGGGTCAGTAATAAATGTCTGCAGTTCAATGGGTGCTTAGGCTGAAAAGCTTTGCTGTAGCACACATTAAATGCATGTATTTTTTCTCAGAGTAAGAAAAGATGTGACAAATAAGAAAATGCTGGTCACCTGGTGGGAGAGAGGGTTATTGAAGATTTCATCTATCACCCAGCAGGAATCACTTTATTGACTGCTGTCACTGTCCAAATCAGTTTTACTAAAAAAGGCAAAAGTTGTCCAATTCAATCAAATACATCTCTCAGATATTGGTCTGGATTTATTCTCAAGCTTGGCTTAAATAAATATTTTCAAATGTGCCAAGTTCTGATTAAAATAGTCACATTAATATCCACACACTCTATTTCCAATATGTTCTTTGTGGTTTTGCTCAGTAACAAAATTTACAGGGACCTCAGGTTTGTTGTGCTACACAAGTTAATATTAGGTGATGATCAGACCTCTGTTTTACTCACAGTAGTTCGAAAACTGAAATCATCATTTAGACTCTGCAAGTTATACAGAATCTTCCAAGTGAGGCAAAGTCACAATTTACAGGAATGGTGATGGTGATTCTCTTTATCTCCATTTGGGTACCTTTCTTTATTGCCTCCTGCTCTTCTGCTTGCTCTGCAAGCAAGCTTAAACACTGGGACAGCTTTTACTAAACCTGAAAGGGTATTTGCATTCCTACATTTCAAAAATGAGATGGAATGACTGGGGAAGTGGCATAAAGTGGTGACCAGACCTGAAATCCAGCAGCTGAACGGTCTGGGCTCTAGCTCTGGTGCTTGCCTCTGCGAGATGTCTTGAAGCACAGCCAAAGGAAACCAGGAGGTTCCTTGGCAAGAGAAGGCGGTAGCATGAAAGGCAGCATAATAAATGAGCCCCTGGGCAAGGACAGGAAAGAAACCCGAGGAGTTGGGTTCTATGACTTGCTCGGGATGAGCTCACCAGGAGTCTGCAGCTAGTGCACAAATCATGAATGATATCAATAGTTCAGTGGTTAAGTAATATAAAATGCATTTTTCATGAGATAGTGAGCATTATGTGAAAGATGTGAATAAAAAAGAGGAATGGATCTGGGGCCATGAATGACTAGCAAACCCTCCTTCCCCCACTGGCACATATACAAATATGAGGTTGCTCTGAGCATTGAATCTGAGAAAGGTTGATTGGAAGGACAACTAGAGGTCACCTTATCTGGCCTCCCACTTGAAGCAGGACTATCACCAACACTAGACTAGGTCAACTGGCATCTTGTCTAGCTAACTTCTGAAAACCTACCAGCATGATTTCACAACCATTCAAGGCATGATCCATGGCCCTTCCTCCCTCTTCTTTCATCTGGACTACCAAGAGGAGTCTGGCTCCATCATTTCACTGATCTTCAGTTCACATCATTGCAAGGAGCTAGTATATTCCCTCCTGGGCTCTCCCTCAGCCACCTAAACAAACCTAGCCCCCTCTGCCACTCTTCACAGGCCGTGTGCTCAGGCCCCTCACCTTCCTGGTAGCTGTTCACTGGGCCTTCAGCAGTTTTGGGTCTCCAGATGGGATGCATTACCTCAGATGCAGCCTCACCAGCACTGACCAGCATTTGGTCACCAGTGCTCCCAGCCTCCTCTCCTGTCCATTCACACACATCTCTGCTCCTGGCCATTTCTCTAGTCTGAGCTCTTTAAAGGAGTTGTGGAAGAGACAGGAGAAAAAGAGTTCTTTGCAAAAGCTTTCAGGACGAGCCTACTTATATTGAATGTACCTATTCTGGGATTTAGATTTGATCTTTCATTATTGACAGTTACGGGTTTATGTAGCTACACACTGAAATTACCATCTAAAATCTCACTTTTTTAGTCTTTTCGGGACTATGTAGTAGACTAGCAGAAAAATACCTTACGATCTTAAATGCTGAAATAATTTGCACTGTGAACATGTTGAACATTGAATTGCCTAAGAGTAGCTCGTATTTCTGGGTTTGGGGAAGCACCAAAAGACATTCTGCCCACTTATTATGAAATATTGCCAAAATAAAAGATCAGTTTTACAGAATTTTCATTGTAGCCATATGGTTGACCTCGGAGTTGCTGTCATTTTTGCTTTGTGCAGTGCTTTCAAAATCATTCAAAACCTCCAGAGATTATTCTGGGACTAAAAGATTCCTCCAAAGCTAAGCATACCCTTAAAAAGCTTCCTACATAGATAGACTTTCTTAAATCAAGGTCTAAGTTTGTCTAAATCCAGAAATTACAAGCCCGTTGTAATATCTTGTAATTAAATACATGCAGTCTCTTACACCCACACACACAGTTATGGAGACTCGTAAGTTTGAAAAAACACATTTAAATTTGTTCATCTGCTGCTATTAAGCAAGCAAATTAAGCCATATGCTATAAAGCACCTTTAAATCAGAATATCAGGGCAACCGCAACAGAGCTTTCATAATCGCACCTGTTTGGGTTTAAAGGAAATACCTCCACAATTAAGAATTACATTGACAGACAAACTCTGATATCAAACAAGTTTATTTAAAGACTTAAAAATCATCTGATAAGTGCTTATTTTGTTCTGATATTCAAATTTAAAATACTGTTGTTAATTAACACAATTATAATCAGTATACCATTACGTGTGTTATTGGATAGGAACTCTTCATTTTTAAATATTCTACTTACGTATACCATTTGAAATTCTATCCAGAAGGCAAACTAATGCCTTATTCACACTGATGAGACATCCTTCATTTAAAATCTCTCATAATATTAAAATTCTATTCAAAACACAGAAGAAAATTGGATTTTTCAGACTGTCTCTTTTCATTGTCTTTTGCGTTTTGACATTTAGTCAGTAGTCATGGCAGTTCATAATAGTGTAGCACAAAGATGCAGTTACACATATTTGGCTTTCAGTTAAGTACATTAAATACATGTAGAGTGCTCCGAATCAACTACCAAACTTATGCTGCATAAAACTGGTTTATATGGATATAACACACTTATTCATTTATATGTACATATACATATATACATACACATACATATATGTATATGAAGACTTCCCTTTGTTTCTTTAAGACACTATGAAACAGGAGTTTTATAGCCTGTGTGACTAGGTTAGTTTGAGGGCTATCTTTCACAGTCCTCACAGCAATGTATTGTCTCTAAAATGGATTCTCATGGTAATTAAGGTGCAAAAATAATTGCAATAGGTTCTGCACTCACTGAAATGACTCAGCAAGCAAGGAACACATTTAATTACCGGAATATAAAGAATAAGAGTCCAACCCTACTGCAAATTATAATTTCATTTATCTTGTATAATATAAACATACATTTTTACTAAGCCCATTGCCCTCTGCATTATCTTTGCCTAAATAAACAAATACACCTTGCAATTGAACTTGCAGCTTATTTTCTGGCCTTAAGTTATGACTAAATGGTGCATTGGGCCTCGTCGCTTAGCACCACAATTTAAAATATTGGGAAAAAAGAGTATCTGAATATACATGCTTTGGAGTGGAACAGTACGTGTGTTAATGAGAATTGTAGTTACAACCTCTATATGAATTATAACAAGGTTCACATATTATATCTGACTCACAACTAAAGATGTATTAAAAAACATGTATATCCAATCCCAGAAAAATCTCAAGGACCACAGAATCACAGAATCACAAAATCATTGAGATTGGAAGGGACCTCTGGAGATCATCTAGCCCAGATCATCTAGACCAGACTCTCTGTTAAAATGGAAGCTGGCGTTGCAGGCAATGCGGGTCTGCTCAGCTGACTGAGGTACACCACTTAACAACGGTGGAGTCCCTGACCCTAAAGTATGGAAAGAGAAAAAGGTTGATTCCTTATTCAGTCTTTCTTAATTGCCTTTTTTGCAGAAGCATCTTGAGCCATTCCTTTGCCTGATGCTGTACTAGCACAGAAAAAGATAACTTTTTGCTTTCAGAACATGTGGGTAATTCTGCTAAAATTTGTTCTCTTGAGAATTTCAGTGTGACTCTTAGAATAGTTTGATTGCAGTTTAAGTCCAAAGGTGGGTCAAGGTGTCATAACATAATTGAAATATCAATACAAGTCCAGAAAGAATCTACTGTGTCAAGATGAAATAAAACAGTAACAGAAATCTTATGTCAGTTATGAGACTGACAGTATGCTGGGATTATGCCATTACTCTTTAGGCATTATTATACAGCCAGCGTGGAATAGAATGACATCCAAAGGCAGTGGGTAATGCAAAACCACATGATTCAAGATCAAGAAGAGTTTGTCAAAACTGCAGGAAGGGATCAGGGTGAAACAAATTAAGTCAGTGGAAATCTCTGAAGAGATCATTATGAAAAATCAAATAAACACAAGTATTCCAAACACACATGGCTGAGGTTGCAATACAAAAAAATCAAAGAAATGCTGACAGCCAACTCTGTCACATCCTGCTCTAGTAACACAGTCTTACTGCTCTACAGCAGAACCTAAAGCATGTTTCATGCCTTGGGAAAATGTTGTTTGATCATACTAAGCTCATTTTCTAAGCAATCACTATCTATTTTATGATATTGGAATGTATCATCACTCCATAGGATATTTTACCAGTCAGCACACATATTTTCTGCCCCATTTTCAAAGAGAGAACCTCTCAAAGCCTGGTCTAATAGAGTCTGTCACTGATACAGGAGTCAGGAGACCTGGGTGCTCCATAAAGCTTTCCTACTGACTGGGTCTGTGACCTAAAGCATTTTTTTCACCTCTCTATGTCATTTCAGTCCCAGCATTCCTTTGTGGACTTTTTTGCTTACACAGGAAGCTCTTTGGCACAGGATGTTCTCATCTGATGTGTTTGTACAGTATTTAGTACAGATCTCAGCTGGGTCTCTGTATGCTACTGCAATACAATAATGAGATGACCTTAAGAACGCACTAGGGGATGGCATTCATCTCCAATAGCCTAGCCTCTGACTGCTGGGTGCTCCAGGGGAAGCCAATGCATTCAATACAAGGATTGAAAAATTGCACTTCCCTTCCAGTACCTGGATCGCCAGAGAGCAGAAAATTGTAGGCCACAGGGCCTTCGTGGTGACTCATGTCTCCTTGTCAGGGCTGTCAGGGAATGTGGGCCATGTGCAGGCTCTACAGCTCACTCTGTGTTCTTTTAAGCTATACCTTAGACCATGCCACACCTTATCTGTTTGCTATTACACAGACATCAAAGAAGTACCAACTCCCTTATAAGTCATTGGTGCTGCAGCCACCACTGTGGAACCAAGATCAAGCACCATGACTTTGCATTCAGGAAGCAGTATGCTTTGGTGGCTTCTAGGCTCTACACAGCTGCTTCTGAGGGAAAAGTTCATAAACTTGGGTTTTTTTCTGCTACTGGGAAGTCCTGAAGTGACGGTACTAAGCTGCTTTTAGGGCAGGTTAGTACAGGAGATAGCCCCTGTCTCAGAAATCTTTGAGACAGTATAAATGTAGTACAAAGCCTGTGTAGAGTAGGGTTGATATAAGTGGGCTGAAGAAAGCCACCGAGAAGCTTTCTGCCTTCACACATGAACGTTAGCATTCCTTAAAATGCTGCTTTTTCCTGTGTGGAGACCGAGATCCTAGTGCAGGGCTGCTCAACCATGAGGATCTTCAAAGCCATCTTAGAGGAAATTTTGGAGTGAAATATCCAGATTTTTAAGCCGCTTTATATGTAGCTTGTCCCAGAAGTAAAAGATTTTAATGGCTACATGTGCTGGTGAAAGAATTTGCCTATGTGACAACCATTCAGACATATCATATGAAGGAAATACATTACAGACAGCGAGCATTAAACTGCGAAAAGCAGATCCTCCTATTAAAAAGTTCCAGAGCTTAAGGTTTTGATCCGTAAATCGTTCACATAAAACTCCTAGTGACAGCTTCTGGGAATATGGCTTTTTCTGAGAACAGGAAATCTAATGATAGGATCAGTCCTGATACACATGTTACAACAAGCACTAGCAGTATTCCTAAACAAAAAGTAAAATTGAGGGGTTTTCTGTAATACCTGAGAGAGCTAAGATTGCTCTGGTGCCAGCCAGAAGCAACTGTTTTCCCGGTGTGGGATTATGTAGTAAAACCAAGAGCTCTCAAGCATGAACCAAGTAAGGATTATTCCCTCCTACTACAGCTGCTAGTGCCTATTCCCTTTTTCTTTTCCACTCACTTCTGATTAAGGAACATCAGTTTGTATCATCCCATAACTGAAAACCCACAGTCTTCTGTGCCTCAAGAGAGCACAGGAAACAGCAGATGGCAGAATGACTTTTTTTGACTCCTGCATGGGGCTGTATTAAAGAGTTATGAACTACTGATGTGCTTGTACAACTTACATGAATTTTGCCCTCAGATGATGTAATGTTTCTGTGCAAGACTCAATGGCTGTGGTTGCTTCTTGTGAAGGGAGGCGTAGCATCAGCATCCTAAACATCAGCATCCTGCCAAATCATCCAAGGAACAGGAGTAAAACTTCCTTAAAGAGCTAGTGAGAGACACTACAAAATGTTATTATACTAAACAGTTGCTTTCAGTTAACTGACAGGAAATAAAGCCATCTTTGGAAATAAAGCCATCTTTGGAAATAAAAGCCTTTGAGTTCATTCCTCATTATTTATCCTCTCATTTTTCTACCTAGTCTATTTTAGTGGCTCACATCCTTTCCTATGGAGAAAGCTCTGTGGAAAGAAAATCATGGGAGAGAAGTGGGATGTGGAAATAGGGAAGGAAAAAATCTCTTTAGGGATTCACTTGAAAAAACTGCAAGGGCAGTGCAGACCTTATAGCAGAAGGTCTTCTGTTCCAGGGAAAAAGGATCTTCGAAATTTTTGTTTTCATTCTGGCAAAATGTCCCTAAAATTTAAATGGATTCGAGGAATCTACAGAAACCCACAGACCTCCGTACATGCTTTAGGCTCCATTACAATCCCCACAGCTGGAACCTGACTACCAAAGATTTCCATGGTGGCATGGTGCAGTGACTCCACAAGGGAATGACTTAGAAGAGATAAGGTAGTGTCTGGCTTTGCTACTGTTACAGAGAAGTTTCTGCAAAGCTGGAAAAAGAGCAGATGCTTACCATGTTTTTCTTGTCTTGTTCTCTATTGTTTTCTTTTTTCCAACAGCATGTAATGTGGTGAGGCCATGAGGGCCCTGAGTGCACCAACAGGCTCTCAAAAGGCTCATTTCTGTATTCCTTCCACTGAGGAAGGAAATGTGTGTGTTCTCATGTCTGTAAATAGACAGTATGATGTGGCCCAGGACTCTTTAACAGTAACTAGGGCAAAGCATTTGCATCACTGCTTGTGCTGAATAACCATGAAAAGATATTTCTTTCATATTCAAAAAAAAAAAAATCTTCCATTAAAATTTAATTTTGATGGTGCAGTTGCATTAGCTCAACCAAAGAATCCCTTTAACTTATGTTGCACATGACCATAACAATCAGGGTTCAATGAATGAGTTTATAGTCTCGTACAATTCAGTGTGGTCTTAATAGGAAGCTGAAGGTTCAGCTCTGTCATTCCTTGTATCTTAAGGAATTTCTACAAAAATGCTCATGGAGTTCACTACCACCCTCCGATTTTATGAATAACACTGATGCAGGTTTTTAGAAGGCTTTCTCTTTGGAGAGAGTAAAATCGTAAATACTTCTGCTGAAACCTAGATAGCCTTACTGATCTCAGAACAATCATGAAAGTTACAGAAATGAATGCCAAAACTGAATTGCCACAAAGCAGGATAGATCTGTCCAGTTTCTTTCTTTCTCATTTTCTGAAATTATGTTAGAAAATGTTTCATAGTTTCTCTTCCTTGATCTCTGTTTCTTGTTCCTTTTTATCAAACTCACTTCTTTTGTGTTGTAGAGGCAGAAATACCACAAAATTGGAGGCCAAGGGGGAATGACACAAACCCTCTCTTCTCTTTATTAAAATGCTTTTTTATGATCAGTGTAATTTTAAAGAGCTGTTCATTACAGAATGGCCCCAGGTTAAGGTCTTGTGCCACCGATAGGTGAGCACTCTATGACATTAAGGAGGCAGATCTGTCCATCTTATCTCTTAACTGCCTTCACTTTGTGTCCATGAGCCATTAGTATCTGTTTTTTTCAGAGAAAACATAGAAGTACGTACATACATGAAGCTGTCCAACAGACTTGCTCACACAGGATACTTTGTAGAGCATTCAGATCACAGTCACAAAATCAGCTCTGCCTGTATGAGTCACCAAAATGAGACATCAGTCATGGCTGAGAGTAAGTGATGGATAATATGTACTCACCACGGGAGCTTTTGTTTTCACTCCCTCCTTCACTGGCGATTCCATAAGCCTGTAAACTTCCATAGGTTTTCTGACAATGCCAGAGGGTGCAGTGCCTGTCAGACAACCTACTTTATTTATCTTAGATATCTATGTTGGAATGGAATCGATCACTTCCTGGAGGCGCTTCTCTCTCCATTGACTAAAAAGAAAGCCTGTATGACAGCTGCAAACTGGTTGTCTTGAATTACGACCAGCACTAATTAGAGTGAATCTCAGCCTCATACATCTAAAGCACGTGCCTAAAGTTGAGTGATATGTAGAATCCTATTTCTCATGGCCCCTTTTGGGTTTTGCTTCCCACAATCCCATATAACTCTAGTTCACCACCTTATCAACATGCATCATACAGTTTTCTTCAAATACCTAGCCAGCTATAGACAAACTACACAGTCTTATTGCTGGAAATAAGTATTTGTCTGCCCCTTCTCATTCTGGCCGTGGCTGCAGCCTTCCTTACTTGTCGTTTCCAGTATTCACAGAGTGAGACTAGAAGCCATAATCTGGTTACTTGTGCTCTATTACAAAGATTTCACTGACAAAACAGTTTTTAAAAGGATTAAAAAATCAATGAAAATGCTTTTAAAAATTAGTGGAGATTAATCAGAATTGTATCTAAAAGACTGAGAAAAAGTCAAAATGTGATTTGAATGCAGGCCAGACCAATCTTTTTGTTGGTCTGAGTTGGACTACTTTTATTAGGAATCAATAACAGTTATGATCATATAGCTATTTTATTTGACAGAAAATAAAGCAGCACCTTATTGAAACAGATAACCAAAGGGGAAAAAAAGTACTGGCCAACAGATTGTGAGTTTTGGTATTCAAAAAATAACATGGCTTTTCATGACTAAAAGCATTGCATTAACAAACCATAAACTCTAGTACTTCAAAGGGAGTGTTAACAAAGTGATATTTGTAACAAACCACTTTGTCAATAACATCCCTGAGAAATCAATGTAAAGGAGGTTATAGCAGATCTTCTCTGTCTTCCATTTCATGTTTCATCTAATCTTATTTCTTACTCTGATGGTCTTTTCCAAATCAGGAAAAAAAAAAAAAAAAAAAAAAAAAAAGTGGGATTTCAGTTTGGTAACTAGAATTCAGCTTAGAAAGCTGACAAGGGAACATAGGGCTGAACTGTGATACGAATTCCACATTTTGACCATGGGCACTGTGACAGTTTCTGTTTCCCCTCCAGGTGAGCAAAACCTCGAGCAACTAGTTAGCTAGGAGCTAAAGGTGGGATTTAAAATGTCAAAAAACAATAATTTATTAATTGTGGACTGCATTCAGTAAGGCAAAAGGAATCAACAAATTTGCGTTCTTCAAATGTTAATTATAAGTAACATTTTTACATATCTCTCTGCTTTTGTTTATTAAAAATAGTCTTGATTATGAATAATGCTCTCTGCTGTGACACAGCAATCTGTGCTAACTGCGCTTTGCCAAGAAACAAAATGTGACCCAAATTGCTCGTGGCCCCTCAGTCAGGACAGATTTTCATGTTACAGTGCATTCTGTAAAAAATTCCTTATAGCTATTTGATAACATATGAAAGCAGACATGGTTCTTATACCAGTGTTTTCCCTAATCTCCATATTTATACCAGTAGTAAATAACTGGTTGCTGACTTTTATTAATAGCAGCTGTAGGACTCTTCCCTACCAGCTTCACTTAAAGGGCAAGAGAGCTGAAGGGGTAGAATTGGACTGGTTTTCTCGTTAATGGAGAAACGTGTGATGTATCTGAGGTCATTATTTGAGGTCAAAGAGGGATTTTGAAGAGAATCATTAATACTTCCTAACCCCTGCTTGGGTTCACACTGCAGAGTAGTCTCAGAGTGCGCTAACTTGTTTGCTTGAGAGAGAATGAAACTGGAGGATGTGCTCTAGTATTCATCTACTGTACTCCAACCACAAATACAGCGCACAGGACCAGATTAGTCTACAGAAAAGACTCATATAGTATATATAGCATGGACATTGAATCTTTAGAACTGTTTCCCTCCACAGATCCAATCCACTTATGTTTCACTGCTTGCAAATGCAGATGTGTAGCGTTGGTGCTCTTGAAAGCCTCCAGGAGATCTTACCTAGATCAGCAAGAGTCCACAAAGAAGGAGCATGGAAATGCTTATCCAAAGCAGGCAGTGGTGTCATAATGTCTAAACATAGCAATTAGAAACAATGACAGAATTTTCATAAAATGGCAAGATCAGCTTAAAACCATAATATTAAGGAGATACATTTGGGTGTCATTTAGAAACATTCATGCATTCATGAGTTTCAAACTGATCTGAGATTCTACTTCTCTGAGGCTATCAAAGCTTTTAAGGGCATTAGATAACGTTCCTAAGCTTTTCTGTGCAATCATGAATATGAGAAATTTAATTAAAAAAAAAAAGATGAGGTTCTGAAATAATCACAAAACTTAAGAATTTAAGAAGATCTGTAAATACCAGGATATTCACAGCAGAACTGCAGGAATTGCCAGTGTTAAAATTCCTTTTAGTTTTAGCAAAAATCTGTGTTCTGTTCCTGCTCGACTTTAAAGCATTTAATATATCTAAATATTTAAAACTTGTTATGTAGGACTGAGAAGATTCTCTTGCAGTCTTTTGTCAACATTGTTCTTTCCTGGTAATTTGCCTATCAAAGCTTTTGTATTATTATGATTAACATCATTTATTTTCCTTCATTTAACTTGCAGAGTTAATGCTGTGATACATACTCTGCATGACTGCACAAGGAGCTGTATAATTAGCAAGCCAGTCGTAACATATTTGGGAAATAAACTTTGTTGCAATCACTGATTCTTTTTACCAGTTTTTAAAAGCTCCACTATAAGAGACATCATTTTTGTGTCTGTTTTAAGCATGCACCAGGATCCTCTGCGTATTGCAAAGATGTAGTGTAGTTGGCCTTCTGGCCTAACAGTGATGCTTTTTTAATGTAAAAATGTTGCCTTCTGAGAAAGCATGCTTGCATGGTTGAAACTCTAGCTCCTTAGGCCTTCGGGAACCACAGTCCAGCTCCTTATTCAGCCATGAACTACCTATGTGACATTGGCCAGTCACTCTAATTAGACCACTCACTGTGAGTGTCTACTTAGTTGTGACTGGGTTAACAATACTGCTTCATTTTTATGTATGGCAGTTCAAGAAACAGCAGCTGAGCCGTTCAGGGCTCCTGCTGTGCAAGGCTGCTAAATATGCTGTTTATTGTCTAGTCAAGAGGGAGAAGTGATCACAACACTGATGCTGGACACCTGAGGAAGTCTGCAGGTCTTCAGTTCCCTTACAGCCCTCAGCACCTAATCCTCCAAATGGCAAAGTGGTATTTATCAACACCGCAGATAGACAGTATGTTACATACTCTCAATGTCTGCCTGAGGCAGAATAGGAATCCTTTCCTGTGCTTTGCCATATTATCCACATGCCGTTCGGTTTCCAGGGTTGCAGCAGCCTCCAGAACGTGCCGTGTGTATTCAAGCTAAGTTCTAACTGTGGTTGAAGGACTTTCTAGGGCAAATAGAGACTAAATCAATACCATGGAAAAAGAAAATGTGATGCTTGTAAAGCATGGAAAGTCATCTTAATTCTGTCAGTGTCCAGAATGAAATAGGACAACTATCGTGCTTTCAGTGCAGCTATTGTACTGACAGGAAAGACAGCAGAGCACGTTCCTGTCTTTCTCAAGCCATGTTTTGCAGATGACAAGCTGGAAGAACAAACACCTTTCTCTAATTGTTTTAGATGTTGTTAGAAAACAAGAAATATTCTATGTCAAACAAAGATAAAAAATAACAACAAAGGCAGGATTCCTAGGAACGTCTGTCCAAGTCTCTTTCTATAAAGATATTTCAAGGTTATGTTGTAGCAATAATTCAAGCTTTCAAGAATGTTTAGCTTTCAGCTTGTGACACCAATGGCCTTGTCCTTAACAGGAAACCAGAAGTCTATTTTCTGTATGTTCAGCAGTCTCTCAGGGAACATGCAGGTGCAGGTGTCTCTGGGTAGAGTCCTAAAACTCTCCGCCAGTGCACGAGGTTCCATATGTTCCCACTACACAACCTGACTGCTGAACAGGGTGCAATATGGTGGTGGGGGCAGCTGGTTGGAGAAGGCCTCCTCAAAGGACAGTCTGCACAACTGTGACTGTCTACTTGGAATTAAGTATGCGGTTAAGTGCTTTGTTGGCTAGGGGCCTAAATGAACAACACTATCTGGCAAATTTAAAGCAGGAAGCGCTTCCTTAATCATTTTAATTTCAGGAAATTTCTCAGAGGATTCTATTCACTAAGGAGTGAATCTGCTGAGGATTTTGTAGGACATGGATAAATACTCTTATAAATGTGATTGACAGGAAGATGGAAGGCATTGGTGACTGGCACATTTCTGATAAGTTTCTCTGAAATTATCTGAATGGCCATCAGATATTTTTGGTGCAAACTTTGTATCATGCTTTTCATGATACCAATATGTTTAACTATTAATAGGCATCAGTTTAATGTCATTTTTCTGTCCAGAGGATTTTTGAGTTATTCTGTGCAAGTTTGTACTTTTGTATCGAAAGAAGCACTTATCACTCCAAGCTTCCATGACAACCTCAGTTCACTGAAAGCAGTCTTGGTCTGAAATATTGGCTTCCACCAATGGTTTGTGTAAAAGACCGTACGTCTTTTGGGTGGATTATCTAGTGTCCCATGATTAGGACCTCCCCATGCAAAGCTTAATTAGCAGCATTAGAAATCTAGACCTGAACTGATGTATCATTCAAGTATCACTCAAATGCCATCACCTTGAACACCACCTAAAGGCTCTCAAGCCCTCATTACCCTCAGATCTTTCTGAGTAGGAAAAAAGTCAAAAGACAAAAGAGCAGGCATGAGAAAGGCTAAATAACAATTTCATGTGTATCTACAATTTTAAGATCAAAGGAGTGTCCTGATTTTCTTTCAGGAGTAACAAGGATTAATTTGGTCTAGTCTGTTAATTACAATGCTTTCAGGCGCAGTGGTGTTTTAAACCATGTTTTCACATGCTCTCAGCAAACTTGTATCTTCCTCTGTAGCTGTGATTTCAATAGTAGCAGGCATTTGTGTGTGCCAGGATGGTTTCTGGAGCAGTCCCAAATGTATACGGTTTATACAATGTGGTTAGTGGCTAGGGTATTGCACCAGGACTCAGGAGAGCAGATTCTAGTCTGGGATCTGTCATCAACTTGCCAAGCAACTTCCTGTTTTCCTAGTTATAAACTGGTATGATAGCAACTGTAAAGAGAGAATACAAAACATCGTATAACGGTTAGGTATTGGAATTGCCATTTCTAGACCAAGTCCTCCTCAGTCTATGGCTGGACTCTGTAGCCATTACTGCATTATAGACTAATAGTAAAGGTAAATCATAAGGGTATTTATTGTATCACATGGTATACACTAGAAATGAATATGGAAGTAAATTATTTTGGTCAGTAAGTGCAGAAAATAAAGATCTTTTTATCTCTAGTAGTTATGTATATTAAGCATATCATGCTAAGGATTTTATAAATTTATCCTCAGTTCTGGTTTTATTTTTAATTATCCAGATGACTTTTTCATTTGTAACGGATAACATTTATAGGATCAGCCTATGCTAGAACACATGGGCAGCATTTTGGAGCTCTTCGCAATTGCATTTGGATACGTCATAGAATTTAGAAGAGTTTCATTTCTCTCCATCTGCCAGAGACAATGGGGTCACGGCATTATTTCAATATTAAATACATTTCCCGGTAGTCAGATTCACTTTCTATAAAATAAGAAGGACTATGTATGTTAGAGCCAAGGCTGAAGTCATGTGGGAGATCAGAAGCAGTCTCCATAGTACTGAGAATCTCATATTTGTCAAATGATAAAGACTCTGTGTCTGGAAGAAGTAGTTGGAAGTAAATGTCCCAGAGAAATCTGCCAGGCAGATGATAGAGCAGATTTGCTGGTCACTAGCCAGTCATCTCAATTAGATGCTCACTAAGGAGAAGCAGGGAAAGCGAAGTGTGCTAACAAGGTCTATTGTTTCAGCTTACAAGGAAAAGATGAAGGAGCTGTCCATGCTCTCTCTGATCTGCTCCTGTTTTTACCCTGAACCTCGCAACATGAACATCTATAAGTATGATGGTGAGTAACTTTCATGGGTGATCATCTTCCAAGTCAGATAATGTACTCGCTCTGGGAAATGACTCAGTTCACTCGCCCAGTATCTAATGTTAGTTAGTCGATATTTCGCTGATTTAGCAATTCATTTGCTGTTTTTGGCTATTACCTTCTATTGACTGGGTATTACCCATGATGCTGGATATTTGTTGCTTATAACAGCTAACTGAATTGTTATAGCAAGCCCTCATATACTGAGTTGTACCTTTCTTAGTACCCTGAGAAATGCACCCCATATGAGAATTACAGCTCACATAATTCTCAGGGAAACCAAGAAAAGATGAAAGTATGCTTAAAGCATTAATCAGCTTGGCCATTTCTCTCAGGAGATGTGGAAAGACACAGAACCCCAATACATTTCCAAAATACTATAAATTTTTATGAGATTAAGATATATTTAAGCTGTTACAGATAAAATGGAATGTACCTCTCCTGGGAACAGTTTGCAGTCCATAATATGCCATTTCATTTAAACTGGCAAAGGCAGGAATGATAAATCTTTTGTCTACAATTCTGATCCTAAAATACTGTCTATGTTACTTCCGTCCTCGATACTACTGTAGTATTGAGGGGCTCACCATTTCTCACCTTACTGTGCAGACATGGAAGTTAAACAAATCAACAAACGTGCCTCTGGCCAGGCCTTCGAACTGATCCTAAAGCCACCATCTCCGGTCTCAGAAGCACCGCGAACTTTAGCCTCTCCAAAGAAGAAAGAACTCTCTCTTGAGGAGATCCAGAAAAAGCTGGAAGCTGCAGAGGAAAGGAGAAAGGTATGTTTTCTTACAAAAAAGTTCATAATTAGTGCACACAGTAACAGCCATGTTTCCTATCTGTTGGTATGTTTTCCATTGCAATCACTGGCTCATAGAGTGCCTGAATGGGGAAAAAAAAAAAGTTGAAAGAAACAAATTAATTGTTTTTTTTCCCAGCAATTTGCAAGCAAGCCTGTCTTGTTTTCATGTTTGGGAATATGAGTCATAAAATAGAAATAGCTTTGGACAGGAAGCCCAAGGGAGTTCAAATACACATGCTCACTCTGTGGGTGTGAGGGTTGTGTTCAGACCACCTATAGTGGTTGCTGAAAATCATTGCAACTGTTCTGGTATCTAAGTTTAACAGTGGGATATGGGCTTCAAAGCCTGGGGTCAAGGCTGCCAGATGCTGATTCTTCGTGGTGTCCATGGAAATCAGTCACAACGTGTAGGCAGCTATAACGTCCGCTTTGTGCAATATGGAGAGCCAGCCCTGAATACAGAGTGCTCTGGGCCGTTCACCACGCTCCGGAATGAGGATGCAAGCAAGGCACAGCTGCTAAGGGAGGCCCTTCTAGCAGGCAGTCTGAATAGTCCTGAAAGTCGGCTTTGTAAGGTTATCTACAGAGTAAGTCTTCTTTATGACCTTACTCACATTTCATAATTTGTAAGCTTTTCACATAGAGCCTGGAAGGGTTGTTAGACCTTCTTCACAACCGTGTTAACTCTACAAATGCAGGGTGCATGCAGTCAGAAGTCCACACTAGCTATCTGGCTTTCACAATGATTGATGTGTTGAAGAGGTCTTACTTTGTACTCCTGCCAAACATTCTCTAGCACAGATTTTTATTTGTTCTCAGTTAGAACTAGCTCAGATTGCTTTGTGGGCTTTGATTTTTTTGAGGATTTTTTTTTCAGAAGTTAGAAGAAGAAATTGCAGATCATATAAGTCAGAGGATGTCATGCAAAGCTGACAGGAACTCACCATTTCCAGCTTAATTTTTTTAATCTGAAATTGGTGCTGTTCTGTATGCGGCAATATTTGATGGTATGTCACACCATTTGAGGGAAGTCATGGTGAGCTGCAGTGGCCACAGAAAACCCTAGACATGGTAATCCATTGTGCTATTTAACCCATTTTTCCTTGTGCTGTAGCATAAAGGTAAAGCAGGGAAGCCCTTTCTGTGGCATTTAACTAATGTTATTCTGTGACAAATGTACCCCTCAGTTAAATTACTGTGAGATACCCCTTTCACCAGCTCACAGAGACCCCAGTGGAAGTTATCCGAAAGTAAAACAAGTTTAGGTATCTCTGAGCCTTTAGTTTATGTCTTGAACATTACAATTTGTTATTAAAACCGACATTTATAGAATCTTTTCCAGATATGGGCAAAAATGTCTAGAGAAGTTCAGGTACAACAGCTATACCACAGATACCTCATGAAACAACTCCTAACATAAAAAAGCTCTCCGTTCTCCTCTTGCTGCTGTCAGGCCGGATTAGCAGGTCACTTCCAAGAGTGTCAATGGAGTAATTACACTGCTGTGTGGGGATACACAGTCCACTGAAACTGGTAGATCTGCACTACTGACATTTGCCAAAAACCTGAGCTATATTTTTAACTTTCAGTGAAACCTTACTATTCTGAAACTCACTAATTAGAACAAATCGTTCAGCATAACACTGAAGTGTTGTCATGTTTGCTATTCCTGCTGCCTTGCCTATGCAATGATTTGTTTTTCTAATTTATAAATATTAACACCATTGCTTCTTTCAGTTTTACTTTTATATGTTCATTTTAGTAAAAGAACTTGACCGTACATGAAAAGAATATACGTTTACCCTAGTATCTATCCAGCAATATGAGCTTTCATGTGTCCAAATGATGATATGCCCCAAAGACTGTGAAGAACCTCTGTCCTGAGGACAAATATTTAAGTAAAGAAATGGAGACAGAATGAAATGGTAGCAATTAAGAAGACTAGTATTATGCATATATTTAGTAGGAAATGTGAACTGTATGTCCTAGAAGTTTCATTTTATTGATTTAATTTCATTCATTATTGTTTGTTTTTTCCTAAAGGAAAAATCATTAATGGTAATCAGTGATAACAATACAGACACCTGCCATTTCTCCCACTTCATACTATATTCATTTTGAATGAACGTATACCTAACTAATTAAGTTATTTTGATAGATAAGATCCTCCACATCATCACTGCAGCAGACATTGTTAGGAAAGGAACAGAGAACAAAGCAGAAAACCTCATTACATCACCCATAAAATCCCTGGTGTTCCCATATCCCAAGTATTGCCTTGAGGTTTTGGTCTGAAAGACTATAGTGCAGAGAAAGGTTAAAAAAAAAAAGCAATCAGAGGAATAGAACTCTATAAGAGGATAAATTAAAGAGTCCACTACTCTTCAGTGGAAAGAGACAATAGATGGAAAATAAAACAGAAGTCTATAGAGCCCTGAATGGTAATGCCAAGAGGAAAAGGAACAATTACATTCTGGTTCACACCATCCAGTCAGGAAGGAACACTCAATGAAATTGTCAGATGGCAAGTTTATAAAACTTTGCATTAATTGTTTAATCAAGGTGTTGGATTTGCTGTCACAGAATGTTTAGAGGATACTACAATATTAATTATTTCATAAAGAGAATGGCAAAATTCATGGAATATGACCTTGTAGAAAATGGTAATACGGATGCAACCTCTGGCTCAGAAAATATATTACCTGCTTACAGTTGAAAATTAAGAAGATATACCAAGTGAAGTGCCGGGCAGATTTGCACAACTTCATCTGCCCTTTCCCTAAGCATCTTCCACTTCCTGCAGCTGGGCAAACCAGGTGTATCTTTCCTGAGATCTAGCATGGATTGCAGTTGTTATCATGCTTTTCTATCTATGCACCACACCTATCAGGCATAACCATTCTACATCATGTCCCTCCAGCAGTTCTAATTAAAACCAAGTATAACGAATGGATGAGAATTGCCATTTTTGAAAAAAATACTAATTGATTTCACATTGGCTCTGCTAATTAGTGTTCATTAATAAAATTTCAAATTTCTATGAGAAAATCTATGCCAACACATGCACTCACACAATACATAGCAGTCTCCTATTTACTCTATTTTCTGCTTATCGTTCCTGTTTATTTCCTCCTACACTTTTGCAGTGTGCCTTCCATTTGTCCCCCTTTTTCTTACCTCTCTTAGCAGTCCCTGTGACCTCGTACTCTTGGATCAAACTGAATGCAAGGGAGTTTTTTTCTTTTGCACCACATAGTAAGACCCATTTTGGCTAGATATAGATTTACCCTTTCCATTTATAGAATCCTATTTACAGTATGTAATTATTATCCCATTATTTTTTAGGCATATGTGTGCTATATTTTCATACCTTGGTAGGTAATCAGAAAGATCTTCTCATCCTTCCCAGTTAGGAAATGAGAGCACAGTGACACTGTAAGCAGCAGAAGTTTATTCAAGAATATTTAACATTTATCAATTTCTGCCCACCAGCCCTGAATATTTAGCTATTACACTGGATTCATAGACTTCAAAAGTCCTACATTGAATTATATATCTTTATTGCCTTTATTCAACTTATTAGCATGAAAATGAAACTCCAAAGGGATGCACATTTCTCTAGTTTTTGGATTATGGGAGAGAACCTATATGTAATTAAATCCTCTTAACAGCTTTGTATTTGGATGAAATTTAATCAGGCTAGTCCCTAGTGCTTAGCACTACCAAGAATGCCGAAGAACGACCATATTTTTTAAATTTTCATGCTGTTGGTTATACGATTACAGCAACATGAGCTTTTAATGCCATTGTTATTAAATGCTGTGAGATGCTCCCACCCTGCCGCCCAGCCTGTGCAAGCTCACTTGGCTACCCAGGGTGGTCAGCTCGCCTGGGGCAGTCTCGCTGTCTGCCAGCACCATGGCCACACTCGCCGGTGGCCTCGGCACCAAACTCAGTCCCCCTCCATGCCTGCTTTCCTGCCTGGCAGGAGACACTTGTCAGTACTCTTGCCCCTACTGCATGGAGAAGTGTAACAGGGAAACAAAGTGTAATAAAAACTAAATAAGAGAAAATAACACCTAAATTTGAGGAAAACTTTGGCTCCAGAATCTTTTTGGGGAATGCATCTCAACAGTGGGGTTGCTAAATTAACTGCTGAACTCAGTTCAGGCAGTTATGAATTTAGAGCAGCTGACACAGCATGAAGCCAACCAGAATTAAATGACACCCCCTCAGTATTTGTACTAAAGATTTTATTTTTAAAATTATTCTAAAAACAGAAAAATTCACAATGACCTTTGCAAGTCCACTGTGCTTTAAATTGAAACAATTCATGATCCAGAGCTTAGAAAATAATGAAAGTTTAAATATTCGCTGTTAGGGCAAATCCCCCAAGACAGCTTAGTCAACTGGACTGTGCATGAAATATTTGCATATACTGGACATAAAATATTCCCTTCCCCAGAGGACTACGAAGCTATGTGCTTCCACCTTATTCCCACTATCTCTTTCAATTCTTTTCAAATTTGTAAGTGAGCAGGCCAGGCTGGGAGGACAGGCACTGTCCAAGAGATTTGCCTCCTTTCTTGCCCACCTACTAATCTTTCTTTCTATTGTTAGTTTTTGGCCATGCTTGAGCAGAGAGAAAGTACAAAATGAAGTGCGGCTGCTTTATGAAAAGATCCCAGTGAGTCTTGTGAAATCAGCTTCAGAACCATGTATTTCTACCTCATTTTTATTTGCACCAGTGTTTCTATATATTATACTTTGACTCTAATATTGACAAGTTAATCAAAACTGCAAGGCACTTGGCAATTTCTTGTGCAAAAAGCAGAAGGCTGTTGGATATGTGCCCTCAGAAAAAAAGTTTATCACCTGCTGGGAGAGGGGAGCAGAGAAAACATACCCCTGCCTTGCTGTCAATGAACCATCCCAGTACAGTGGGATGTATTGACTTTTCAAACTGCTTCATATCGAAAAATTCCTCCTGAGCAAGTAGGGAGCATCAGGTAGATGGCTCAGGTGATACCTGCTGCATCAGCCCAACATACCCTGTTCACCCCAATGAGTCAAAACCTTGAGAGCTGCAATTTTGTGCTGTCTTGGGAAGAGAAAGGGGCTGATCAAAGGGAGTTTTCTTGTTTCTCGTTACGGACAACCTGCTTATTTTTTGACTCTTCTTGCATTCTTAGTAGGCCTGACCAAAAGCTCCTTCTGAAATAAAGATCTTGAAATAAGGATTATCATCAAAGTTCAATCACAATTTTGGGCTGCTGCTATCACTAGAAATTTTGCCACTGGTTTCAACAGAACTAGGATTTCAACCTCAGCTTTTGCTTGCAGACACCTCTGGCTCTCCTGATGAAAGACCATTTCACTCCCTTGCTTTGTAAACCTGTGGAGCAGGAGCATCCCCCTCTTTTTCTTATCTGCCATTGCTTTGGCAGAGGAACTGTCTTTCAGTATATATATGCATATATATACTGCATATATGTCCTGGGACAATGAGTACTCACATCAGCCAGAGTAGGGTCTAATGTAATATAAAAAAATAGTACACTCCAGTGAGCAACAAGATATGGTAATAAAGAGATTTGAGGATGCCTGTGCCATGAGTGAGGTCTAACTTGACTCTGTTCCTTTGCTTTTTTGTGTGTGGGGGGAGAAACCCTCGACTCCTTCCCCCTAAAAATATCGTTGCTTCAACTCACCATTTCCTTCTGATTAATACCTAGGCTTTACCTTGGCATTTACACTACAATAGAAGCCTTTAATCCTGTCTTCACAGTCTGGGCCATTAATAGTATCTTTTAAATACACAATACACGGAGGCATATCAGAGTTAACACAGCTTCTGCTGACTGTTTTAATTTAAAAAAATCCAGCGAATGAATGAATATTGTGTTATGAAAGTGGAGTTCTGATAACTAGATAGTGTACCTCATACATCCTAATAGCTAAGATAGTCAGGCAAATGCATTCAAGCAGAAATCCCTAGTTTAAAAGCAATTGCCTGAGCCGACTTCTTGCTTTAAGACTAATCTGTTAATTTTATCTCTGCATAGATGATTTCAATATTTGGGTGTATAAGTCAAAGCAAAATAGATAAATATGAGAAAATAAGAACACCTATTACTCAGAGAAGTAGGATTTTCTTCCTGTGAGTAATACTTAAAAAGTAAATATTGTATCTCCAAAGCCCATTTCCGTAGATAATTTTGCTCATAAAGTGAGCTGTCTGCATCTATATCTGGCCAGCTAATCATGAGACATAGATTTTCTTTTGAAGCAAGCATCTCTGAAAAGGAGGTGGGGGGACACATAATCCTTTAGAAATATGAGATGAAAGTCATAAGGTGTTTGTCTGCATTAGCCATCTTTGTAGAATATTATTACATTTATGGGAGCAAAAGTATCTATATCAGGAATGCCTAACAATATTTTTATTCCTCTGCATTAAGCATAGGAGATTGCAACGGCTGCTGCATTATTATGCCCTTAAGAAGTTATTCCTCATTGAGTATTGTTTTCTCCTTGCTTCTCTCTTTCCTTCTTATTAATATTTTTATCTTTCATGCTATTTCCAGCTTTTTTCACTAATTTTCTCAGAATTACGAACTTCTTTTGGTTGAAAATTAATAGCTATACAAGAAGTATTTATCATAAGCCATTTACAAGTGTATTAGAAATGGATTGTCAAGAAGCTGAGAATGTGATTTCCAGCAATTTCGACAATACAATGTTGGGAATAAACCTGGGAACAAAATCTTCCCACTTATGTTAGAATCCCATTCCTACTTATTTTGGAATCCCATGTCAAGACTGTGGGAGTCCAAACTCAGCAGCTAAAAGCCAACACAAGCAACAAAGCGAGGCTTTTACACTCTGAATCAGGGGTCATTCATTTTAGCTATTTCTGAATGTGGAATAGACTTTGAACAGACAGGGTGGCCAGGATCTTTTGCCAAATGTGTCTGAAATGGATAATCATTCCACAATCCAGAATAAAAACATATCAACTCTATTCCAGAAATGTCAGGAGGGGACTGCAAAAATGATCTGAGCACAAGGGAAACGGGCAGACACAGCTGGTGTACAATGGCACTAGAGGAGTTTAGAGCACCAGTTTAAATGAGATTCTACCTCCCTTTCTTTTTCTCTCTCTCTATTTTGCGCCAGTCCTGGGTGCCTTGAACATTTTAATTGAGGAAAAGGAACACATTTTAAGGCATACCATAAAAGAAAATCACATTAGGGGTATGCAGTCAATTCCTGAGGCTCGGTTTAGCTTTTGTTCAAACTCTTACTAGTGCCAAAGCAATTTGCATTCAATAAATACTGAATTACAGTATGAAGATTTTCTTCATTAGTGGCCAAATCAGTTTGAATGTGCTGTCTCCAAAGGCAGCCTCTAGAACTGTGTATACTGTGATAGAGGACTCTGTATTTTCGCCATTCTCCTGGATTTATACTAATAAAAAGTAGTCCAAAAGGCAAAGAGCTTGAATGGAAGAAAACAGATCCAGAGAAACGAGCAAGTGCCCTGAAGTCCCAATGACATTTTGATACTCCCAATGTTCTCTTCCAAAGTACTACTTATAAGCACAATGCAAACCTTATTTTGCATTAAGGCATCTCCATTGGTCCTGGATATGCTCTGCAAATAGAAATGCTTTATTTTATAACAAATTATATGTATTTTAAAATGTCATGAAATATTAGGCTCTCAGAATAACAGGTCACTTCTGAAAACTTTCATGAGAAAGGACATTACAATTAGTATCTTTTCTATTCAAACTCCCAACAGGAAAAGAAATATATCTTTAGATTATCAAAGTTACTTTGGGATCCTTTAAGCAAGGAGTTCCCAAAATTCATATCAACAACCAAATTTTAATGATCGTAAGTTTTCCAAAAGTGGATGCAAAATTGCCATTGAAGAGTAAATTAATTAAATATAAAATGCAGAATTGTGGGAAGATCTTCTCAAGCGCAGGTCAAGCTGAGCCACCCTTGTTGAATCAAAAAGGGTTAAACAGGCTGAAGATGTTCAAATTTGTTATTTTTATATTGTACACAAAATCTTTCAAAATAATTTTTTTCCATTCTGAAGTAGGCCAATATTTAAAGAAATGTTAAAGGCTAAATATCTGAAATCAAATACTTTGCTCAAAAATAAGTCATTTTATTATGAACGTAATTATTTAAATTAATGATAGTTCAGTTTAATTTATGGGGATTTTATGATTTTTGAATTAGTCTATGAAATTCCTTCTTTGCCCAGTTCTCTTTGGCTTTGGCTCATTCTGCTCCCTTTCCCCACCAGTGAAGCTCCCCCTCCTCTTGGCTGTGCTCATCTGGGGACTTTCTGTTCTCATTTGCAATAATCCTTTGGCCTGCACAACATTTATTTTGTATGACACAAAGAACTGAAAAAAAAAAAAAAAAAAAAAAAAAAAAACCTCGCTTTGTTCCTATTCAGCATGTTCTATAGTGGGAGGAAAAACAAGGAGGAGCCTTTGTTAGGTACCAACCAATTTAGCAAATGCTCTAGGGATCATAGATAGAGAAATGCTGTGAGCTCTTAACTGGAACCAGACCAGAGATAACAGCAAATAAAGTACATGGCCAAGATTTGCAAAAGAAGCTTTCCCCTCTAATTTCAAGCAAGCCATTATAGCCTTTCAAAGCAACATGTATTTTTCTCTAGTGCCTTGCCGCAAGGTACTCTGCCTGGTCTTTGCAGCCTTTATTATTAATCTGCTTAACTTGCCTTGTTAGTGCGTTTGGTTTTGTGTGTCTCTTACTTTTGCTAAAATGTTTGTCTTCTCCTCATAGCAGGATTTCACTCATATAAAGGAATTGCAGGCTTTTTACTGCATTTGAAACCTCTCAGAGGGATGTTAAAGATTCATTACTGCAAATCATAATTATTGGTTAAAACCCTTAATTTAGGCCTTAAACTAATTAATTTTTACAGAGAACAATAGCAACAATGTGTTGTGATCTGCACTGAAATATGCACATAGCCTCCCAGTGCCATATTTCATTCCTCATTTTCTGTTTTGTTTCTCATGCTGCCTCTGATTTATTTTATCCAAAGCTTACCATGTTTTTTATCACTTCTAAATAACCCTCCTGAAACATATTATCTTTTTGACTAGACTTGCCTGGAGAATGGGCTCAACACTGCAAGCTCTTTGGCTTCTCTCCGAGAATTAGTGGTTTCATTTTAGTAATTTGATTTGAAATAAATAACAAGGCTTATGCTTCTGAATAATGAGTTTAGAAAGAAGAATAACGCAGTATTGTGCATAAGCTGCAAGCGTTTAATTCCTACATGCTGTTTTCATCTTCCTTGCAAAATGTAAGCTTTTAAGTAAAAATTGCGGGGAGGTTATATTTTTTATAGAATAAAACCCCTTTTCCCTTTGTAATCAGTGAGGTGAAGCCAAACAGAAGTATCATGGAAAGAAAACATTGTCTGAACTGCTTGTGTTTAGCTTTCATAGTTGTAGATGTCAAAGCCTCTACTTACTATTTAATCACTTACTTTTAAGGATAGTCCAACCTCGGCAAAAATGCACATCTCTTTTTCTAAAATCTCCTTTTTAGCACCATACATAGCTTCAGCCCTTAATCCCTTATCACTACGAATAAAAACGCTCATGGCGAAAAGATTGCAGCTCGCACTTAGAGCAGTTAAGTGAGGCATCAAAATGCAGTTACACATGGTAGCTTGTTAATGGAGGTGCTCCAGCCACTTTGCGGCCGCTGCCTAAGGCGAATGTCCCACATTTGGGCAGAGCCTCTAAGCCTCTGTTATTGAAACTAATCTTGTTTAAACACAGAAGTGATTTTTCCAAGCAATGTGCATAATAACAAAAAAGCAGACTTCATACAGGTTCTAAATTGAGTGAAATGCTGCCCTTTGGGGGGTTTTGCTCCACATGAGTGTTTTGAAAGACACTCATTTCAGCCACCTGACTTGCTCTTTCCAGTCCCAGGAGGCCCAGGTGCTGAAACATCTGGCAGAGAAGCGGGAACATGAGCGAGAAGTGCTTCAAAAGGCTTTGGAGGAGAACAACAACTTCAGCAAAATGGCAGAGGAAAAGCTGATACTGAAAATGGAACAGATCAAAGAAAATCGTGAAGCTAATTTAGCTGCTCTTATTGAACGTCTCCAAGAAAAGGTAACTGCACCATCCTCCTCATCTTAGATTAGATTTTAAAAAAGAAGACTTTCCTTTTCCTTAAGAAAGGAATGTCTAACCAATATTGTGCAGAGACGTGGTGAGGTAGCTCTTCTCACAGTTGTTAAAGGGATTTTAGCAAATCAGAGACCCTTTCTTATACATCTTCTGTAAGTCATGTAACTAAAAGAGAGTAAGTTCTCTTTTGGAGACGTTTGGTGCAGCAAGAAGACTTCCCATTAGGAAACAGGTAAATCCCAGACACCATGATGCAGACCTGAGTGTGCTCTTCCCCAAGTAACCTTTCCAACCAAGAGAAGGAAACCTGGGGATAAAGATTTAACAGTGATAACATTTTTTAATCGTTCCTGCAGGAATGGTTACTTGTTCCTGTCAACAACGAACTGTCTAATATACTAGCAAATAGACATAGAAATTTTCTCACTTTCAGTGAAAATAAATGTCCTTTTGAGATCTTTTCAGTAAGCCCCTGTCCTTCTTCAGTGCAGACACTGAAGTGTTTCAGAGAGGCAGAAAAAACGAGTGTTTTCCAAAGGATGATGTTACTAGTGAATACTCAACCTGGATAATTCTTGAGCTTGAGAACTATGCCTAGATTAGTTGACATTTTTTGCATTAGATTATTTGTGGGCATTTATCCCAAAGCTTATGAAAACAAAGAAAAAAGCCAATTAGTCATCCCTGAGGTACTAAAAGGAAATGGGAAGGACAGCTGGAGCATCTCTGTGTACTAGATTAATGCTAACAACATTAAGACTGTTACGCCCTTTTCCTCTGAAATGTGATGGTATGCCTTTGCATGAAATCCACTGAATGCTTCTGAGCAGAGATGACAATCACATATTTCGGAACCTTTGTATAGACCAGAAATTGGTAATTGTGTGGCTACTATTTGCACAAACACAAAAGCCAATCCTGCAAATGCAGGAAAAGATGAAGCGAGATATCTAAGTCTAAGTCTTCAAAAATGATCCATACATGTGGATGCCCCAGGTTTTGGTGTCTAGAGCACCCAGTATGGAAGTAATTTCTATATATTGCAGTTAACAGGAGCTCTGAGGAACAAGACATTTAGAAAGTCTGGAGCTCAGAATTATGGATCATATAAGAAAATGTGATCTACAGATTCAACTGATGCAGTAAGCTGTCTTGGCCTGTGATCCACAGTCCAACTCAGGCAATGAAAAGATTCCTATTGATTTTAATGAAATTTTGACCAATTCCCATAAGAGACCCTCTAATGTATATAAATACTTAGAAAGGATCTTACATTGAAGTCTGCTAGGATGGATATTTGCTTTTATAGTCACCCTGTAATGTTTGTTATTGGGTTGTCGGTGGCAGGGATGGTTTCAGGGATCAGACACAAGGGAGGTGAAAGTCTGATAGGCTGACAGTTGAAAAGGACTGGCTGAAAACTAAAACCACTAAAATTCAAGAGCCTCCAGAAATAATAAAGTTTTGTAAACACCATGAGTAGAACTCTCCTAAGTTTATTTGACAGCTGTTGTTCCTGATCATAGGCCCATTTCTACAGAAGTATCGTAATATACAGTGGCTCAAATAAGTCTGAAATAATTATGAACTGTTTCTGTAAAAGGGAAGACAACATGGCTAAAGGCGAACAGAAGAGCTTAGCACTGAAGTGTGCTAACAGTTCTCCTACTACTTCAGAGCTGGAGAAAGCATCAAGAGGACAGCTAACTTCATCATTTGATCTAAGGGAACATTTGAGATGCTCAGATTGACCAGTCTGGGTGGAAATAAATTCTGCAACCTTTAATTACGGCTCCTAAAAGCTGCAGATAGCATAATAACTCTCATTCCTTCTGCATACAGTGTGCAAGCAAGGAACTCAAGCCCATTCATCCTTCTCTATATTTGATTTTTTGGTAACATTTACAAAGTCAAAAAGAAATGTGGGTATATGGTACATTTTATGTAGCAAACATCAGCTTTCAGTGTGGGCCCTTACAAGGAAACTCTTTCAGGTGCCGAGGACCCAATGTAAGGCCAATATGAAATCTGTGCTCTGGAGCATAAGCATGGTGTAAGCACACAGCATGCCTTGGGATAGCCTGGTGGATGCCACCGCTCCTGAGTTGCAGTCCATAAATATGGTTGTGCTGTGAAACCAGTTTTTCACAGATGTGAAATGCACAGCCTAAAAAGGGTGATCAGGAGCCTCCCTGGGAGCACAGAATGAGAAAAAAAAATGATTTTTGCCTTCTCGATGTTTTCCAGGAGAGGCATGCCGCAGAGGTCCGTAGAAACAAGGAGCTCCAGGTGGAACTGTCTGGCTGAAAACAGCAATGGAGGATGTGACCCATCCCCACCATTAGTAAACTCCCCCTGCCTATATTATTATGGATCATGCGATATCAGTATGGGAAATGTATGACATGGTTTAAAAAAAATCAAGAACTCAATAAAAAACTTTAAAAAAGAAACAAAAATAAAAACAAAAAAATGCGGTCTCTTTGCAGAATGATTTGCTTGATGTTTAAAAAACTTGGATCTTATTTTGTAAATACTTACATTTTTGTTAAAAAATACAAGTATTGCATTATGCAAGTTATTTCATAATCTTACATGTCCTGTAACAGGCTTCTAATGTCTATTTCCACTCAGCTGACTTTGCTGGGTCGGTTCATTTGAAGCACCTCATGTCTATCTCCATTCCCTGCGACTCTCATTCCAACCCACCGATGAGGTCAGTAGTAGTTCTATGGTGCTAGAGACCAGCCATTGCCTAATAACCTAGAGCGCTTTGCCATCAGTAAGCTTTGTTAAAGCAGTAGCTAGGTGACAGGTATTGTGACTTCACATTCAGCCGTCCAAGACAAAAGGCTCTTAAAATGCAGTTTCTTCAAATGCAATTTGCCCTACAGGTTTCTGTAGCGTGCTGTATAATGGAGGTTAAATTACTGCGTACAATACTTGTTGCTTTCGAGATGAGTGGCAGCAAATACTGCTTTGCAACAGACAGGAAAGTAAGTGATAAGTTGGTTTAAGGTCAGTTTAAGAGGAACATTGTAAACATCAAGCTATGACAAATTCTAAGTTATAGAAATGCTAAATGTAAAGTGAGCTTAATTTTCCACTTGAAAATCTGTTGATGGAGCAAATAATAGCATCAAGTGGCTTTACCTGTAGATGTCATGATCTGTGATACTCATCTGATACTACCATATTACGTGTATAATGGTACAAAAAGCTACTGAATGTTTCACCTGAAACCTGTGAGCCAGCTGTTACATTTTTTTGACACTGCTGACTTCCCTTTGACATGACTTTTACTCTTCAGTGTTAGCCAACCCTACCTAGTGACAGACATCTAGAGCTAAGAGGGCTGAAGCAGCAGGAATGACTAGACAGGGTGCTTGTGCCAAGTACAATATCACCAAACCTAAGACACCATCCCCAAAATAGCTGCAGTTTTGAAGTTGTCCCTACCCCCCTGGAGGTTGCTGCCTGCATATTCTACTGTTCATTAGTGCTATTTTCCTGTATGTCATTGTGAGCAAGCTGTGATTAATAAAGAATTGGGGTTCTGTGAACTGAAAAAGGGCTTGTCTGTTCTCTCGCTCCATTACTTCTCTGACATGTGCCCATTTGAAGAGAAAACATACTGTAATCATAAAAGCATGGAAATGAGACTTCTGTAAAATCTACTAATATGTCATGCTTATTTCCCTGCTAATACAGGACTGACTCCACAATGTGTTTTCCAGTGCTAAGACTCAGTTTCTATTTTTAAAGGTTACCATACAATCTTAGCCTATAAATGTTACCTCTAGCCCAGAGTATATTAAAAAAGAACTAGCCACACATATGTACACTCCTCAATCCTGATGCAACTTATCCTGAAAGCAAAGGAATTGGGGGAAAGAAACCTAGTAACATAGCCCCGGGCACAAACATCATAGCTGCAGCAAGATTATGGCTGTCAATACACTAATTTTCAGGGTAAAATGTATTCATTTATAGGATTTATTGAAAAACATAAAATTGCTATGGAAACTGTTGAGCTGCAGCCCTGAGATATGAAGTTGGAGCTGACCCCATTTAGAACTAGAGGGGTGATCCAGAATTGCTTCTAAGGTTCATTTTCTGATTTAAACTAATGAAAATGGAGTCACTTGCTCTTTCAGAGACATGGGCCAAAAGGTCCAGCTCTTCAGCATACAGTTTCTAACCCATACAACTTATTTTATTTCAAAGTCACGTTATGCCTGTGGAAGATTTGACCAACAGTAAAAAATCAGAAGTTCTCATACAAGACTGCAAGGTGAGTGGGAATTGAGCTCTGTACCATATAATAAGAGGAATAATCCAATTTGTTATGGAAACTTGGTTTTGTTGTCCTTCTGGCAAAATTACCAGAAGCAAACCTGACAGAGGAAGTCAGATAGCAAACTTTGGATCTGGATGTCATGAGCTCCAATGCTGCCAACTCTTCCAAGTTTTATTTTGGTTAAAGCCACAGTGGAAAAAGAATACCTTATTTAAGTCAAGCTTATGTTTTAATTTAAGGTCCAGGGTGTCAGTCTGAGGGCTTTGGGTTCATTTCCCAGTGGCAAGTCACTTTGCTCTGTCGTATCTGCTGACTTAACAAGATCTGGCTGTGCTGCAAATCTCATTACCGTTACTCCCGCTGGCCACGTCTGCTAGCTGGACAAGAACAAACCTGGTGCTGAGGCCCAGCAGGACAGCCTAGCTTGCCTCCTTATGGCCAGCTTCGCTCCCCCTGAGAGAACCAGCCTGTCCACATCCAATGTGCCTGTTGGGATGGTCCACAGCATTTGCTGTCCCCAGAACAGGGTCTAGGCACAACCTGGGAAGTATTGCTTGGCTCATACCAAAACTGCACCAGAGGGACGAATGAATAACGAAACAGCGTGGGTCACTCGAGGCCGGTGGCAGAGCATGGCTGCTCCTGTTTAATTTACTCAGATATCTTAACAGTTTTTTTGGTTTAGAGTTCATTTTATTAAGGTATAACTATACTCCAGAAGTCTGTTTTAAATCTAGCTGCATATTTAATATGTAATAGCAAAAAAGAAATCTCCTTCTGGTGACCTGCAACATGGCAGTTTCCTTGTATTACTCCAGCCCTTAGTACTGACTTCACAGCTCCTCCTTGCTGGTGCTAGCAAAAGCATATTTATGCGACAGGTCTCTCATGTGGAGTTACAGAACAAAAATCTCTTTGAAAAGTTATAGAATATTTAAAACATTCATTTAAACATCCATTTTAAAGCATCTTGGAAGCTCTTAATTTATTTTTTAATTCAAAGGCAAATGGAGTGTTCAGTGCTTTGGGGGAAAAAAAGGATCAGACCACTTCCTTGATTAATTGAAGGTTTAAGCACCCAGCTACATCCCCTGAGCTTTGAACTACTGAAACTGCAGTGCAGAGCATCTGCCATGGGCTAAGCGACATTGCCCACAGAGCAGGAAGGAGCTGGGAGCACCCGTCTGATGCAGAGCAGACGCCTCCTCATCTCACGGAGATTTATAATTGCTCAGCTGCCAGCCAGAGCTGTGCCGAGCACCGAGAAAGGCATTTCTGACCTCCGGCCTCTGCACGTCCCATGACAACCTCCGAGCCTGGCTCAGGGCTCTGTTTCCTGTTAGTTAATCCGTCAGATGTGTCAAGGCTGCCATGAGGACACTGGCTGAGTAAACAGACAGCAACGTTTCAGATCTATCAGAATTCATGTGGTCGTACTTAAGCCACAGAATTCATGCTCAGACTGAAAACCAAACATTTCCAAACTCAAGAAGCTTTGGATCTAGGACTTCAACCTATCGTTGGTCCAAAACTCGAAAACAATGGCTTTTTTTTGCTTTTACCGTCACATTCAGTTACAATGTTTTGAATGTCTGGAACAAAATCCAAATGCTTCTACAGTCACATAGCCATCTCTCCACCTCTTTACTGGTGTACAGCAATGATGTGCCACACACACACACATTTTCACACATGCGCTCGGGTCACTCACTTTTTACCAGTCCTTTCAAGATGGGCCCTGCGACACCATAGGAAAGAGTTTTATTCCCAGCAACTGAAACCATACGGAGAAGAGAAATATTTCTTCCTCTTCTCCCCAAACTAGGGGATCTGACTTAAAACCTACTCTTTGAGCAGCATAAACAGTTTCTACGTCATCAGGTTTTTTTCAGATCCCATCATGTTTCATCCTCTCATCAGGTTTTTTGGTAGAGAGGAAAAAAAAACACTACAAAGGCAGACGCAGAATCTGCTTCCATTTTGCAACCTATCTCCCATTCTGATCATCTTCCAGTTGTGAAAGAAAGCAGAACACCACATAGCAGAAAGGATATTTCTAAGTAATGAGAGAATTTTAATAATCTTCCTTATGTCTGAGGGCTGATTGCCGCAGCGATGCTGGTGCAATAGTGCCATATAGTGGTCAGTCTTAATAAAGAGCATAATTTCTAGATACACTAGGGACTACATTGCAAGGATCTCCCTCTAAAGAACATCCCTTTAATCTGCTGCATGGTTTTGCTTGGTCCTTAATGTAAATGATGGCTCTTAAATCTGAAGACTGAGCCCAGACATTTTGGGATTTAACTCTAGTCTAATATGAACAGTAAGATCATGAGTAGCTGTAAAACTAAAAGGAGCTGACTTTTTTTGTGTGGAACAAGGAGTAACCAGAATTGCAAACATCACAACATCATAATCAGAAGTTCTTGTAACTGTGAGATAGCTACATTAAAACAGCTTTAGCCACAGCTAGGTAGCAGCAGACAATTCCTAGCAGTCAGCTCCTAAGACCGACCAAAGAGATGATAAAACCAACTTCTGAAATATAGGGAACAGCAATATAGGATAGTATCAAAACCTCCTAGCAGATCAGAGGCTAAATGAACGATGAAACAATTCTCACATTTTTTAAAGTAGGCTTCACCTCCCAGCAGAGGAGAGAGGATGGAGGTGGAGTTGTCATATCTCAAAAACATTGAACTTCCCTCAAATAGGGGGGACTAGGGAACAATACAGAAGAGTCTAAAATCTAGTCTACACACATAAATGTAACTGGCAGCTCTGGGAGCAGCAGAAATAAGAGTATCCTGTGGATCCCCAGTGGATTAGCGGATTCTCTAACATATTGTAAAATGCCTCTGCTTTGGGCATTTGTAACTTCTTCAGTGCAGTCGCTCTGATAGGATCTAAGCTTGGATCGTCCTGTGGGAACATTAATGGAGCTCTCTGTTTCTGTTCAAATGTCTAGTTCCACAAAGCCTGTATGAACACATATTTTGAGCTCTTAGGGAAACATTCACCCCTCCAATGCAATGCCAGTCTTCCTTTCTTTGGGCACCAGTAAATAACTGCTGCAAAAAGTCTTCCTACTGAAACAGATTGGCTTTGGTCAAGTGATTTCCAGAAAAGAAAGCTATTGTGCAGCTCCCCCAAAATCCCCATGTACAACTACTTGCGACCAGAAGAGGGCAAGCTCTGATTATTTAACATACAACTGTGAATAATAAATTTCATTTGGAAAAACATATTAGCCTGTTTATTATACTGGAACCCTGCTTTAGAGCATTATGAAGAATGATATTCTACCTTTTGTCCTAAAATCTGGACTTGCATTTATATAACATAAAAGATATTACTTTTTCCTTGGGCAAATTTCATTATTTTGGCTAGATTTCCTTATGAATACAGCACTGGGAAACATTATATAAACTGAAGGATAATATAGCCATAAGAATAAATGAGTATAAATTAGCTGTTCCATTAGGCTGGAATTTAGGAGCTGGTTGCGAGCCACCAGTGAGCCTGAACAAGCTCTCCATCCTGCAGAATGGAAGCAGGAAAAACCAAACTGCTTTTCAGCTGGATTTGGAGCAGGATGAGAAAGGACAACGTGCCTAGTTGCTCACAGCAAAAAGACAAGACTCGATAGCCGGCAGCTCACTTCCTGCCCTGTGTATCTACACTTGCCTCTCTGCAAACATTGAAAAATGGAGTGCAGTAGGATATAGACAGCTCCCAAATAGCTATAAACAGGTTACCCAGATTGCAGATTATCCTTGCTGTAGACATAAGCTTGGGTGCAGCACAAGATAAATGCAAGCCTTCTGCCTTCAGGGACTGTCTGGAAGCAGCATAGCTGCTCGCTTACAGAACATAGCCAAAGTCCGAACTACCAATTTCCCTTAGATCCCAGATGTGCCACAAAGAGCCAGCTCAGGTTTTGGTGTGCCAGATTCCTAGGACACCCTACCAATGCTGGAGGGAGCCTGCCTTGACCCAGCTATGTCTGTTAGCTGGAGTCACTGCCTGCCCAGCCACAGCCTGAAGCAGAGCTGGGAGAGAGGGGGCAGGGAAAATACCATCACCCAAAGGTTGGGAGGAAAGGAGAAGGCTGTCCCCTGGCCAGAGCTGAGTGGAAAATATGGCAGCAGCACTGGAGCTCAGGGAGGGAGAATAAGGGCAAAATCACAGTCACTGCATCTGCTTTGAGCTCCTCAGCCTTGCTAGGGTCTTGGCAAGGTCCTGTGGGAACACATGGGCCCAGCCTCGCCACCTCTGAGCAGAAGACTGTGAGGATCCCTGGGAACTGCACTGTGGGGCCAGCTGAGTAGCTCTTCAGCACTGGCACCATGCGGGGTCTGTGCCCCTGCACTCCCCAGCTCGTGCCAGGCTGTCAGGATTTTGCATTATCTGGGTATTCAGCCTGATGTTAGCTCAGCATTAGAGCTGGGTGTAGAAATTCTACTAACAAAGATATTTTTCTGTGTACTTTTACCCCTGTGCTTTATAAATGAACAGAAGTAGCTATCAATAATAAAATGATGGGCTAGTTTGAAAATGTGAGTACTTTCTCTGAAAGGATATAACCACTGAAGGCAGGAGCACATGTCCATCATCTCCATAGCTTTGATACGTTTTATCAGCAAATTGAGATGGATTTTTTAATTATGCAAATGATAGTATTTCTTTTGCAGTATTCCATATCATTTTCATGATTCCTAGGTAGTCAAGTCTCTCCATGTCAAGGCCACAGATGCTTTTTTCTTTAAAAGACAAATAATTGTGAACTGGAAGGAGATGGCATTAAAAGACTCATATACTGTCTTTCTTATCATACATAATCATTTAACAAGAAGTGGAGAATGCAAACTTCTTCTCCCAGTGCTGTAGAACACCTAAACTTTTACGACATTCCCAGGCCCTACTTTGGCCAGCGCTAGCTGCTGCTCTACCTGGCAGGTCACAGGCAGGGTCAGGGAGCTGCCTGCTTGCACCTACATTGGTTGAACACGGTAAGAGTTTACTGGAGAGGACTAGGCAAGCTTCCGATATCCATAGTGTCCAGTGACTATGAGCTTGGTTTTCATCTGGTAGCAGTATCTGCTATCTGCTACATCTTTAAGCAGCTCCCCAGTTCTTTCAAAAAAGGAGGCAGACACGAAACTTTGAAATTGTTGCCACAGAAGGGAAATGTTCTGGACAAAGGCTTTCTTTTCCTCCAGACTAGCAGCCCTAGCTCTCTGAATCCTACTTGCCCACTCTCTACACAGACACTACCCACCACTCAGGCTCTGGGGCAGAGTCATCCCTCAAAAGTATGATTTTGTTGTCTATCTGTTATCAAATTATTCCATTTATTCCCAGTTTAAACACCTCTGATCTTGAGAGCTGGTTTAACAGAAATGTTTTACGATATTACAAAACAGACGTGCAGGTGTGCAGATGTGCCTTACAGGTCTATACAAGCCAACCACAGTTCTTGGCAATCACTAGCCAAAGAGTAATCCTTCCTTTAAGGAAAAGGCCTCTCTCTGTCTGGAGTCTCAGAAAGGTGGAGCTGCTCTTCTCCTTATTCACGAAAAATGTATACCTACAGGCATCTCATATTTTCAAAGTTTCTGGCCTAGAACTAGATGCTGCCACACAGAAACCCTGCTAGCACAGGACACCAAGGGGTGCTACTTCTGTTCAATAAGCATGGCGCACTGACCTCAATTATATGGCAACTTGGAGTATTTTTTCCTAGGAAAAAACTATTTTTCTGGAAAAATAAGTTGCTTTTTAGTTGGACTTATCAAATGTGTGGAAAGAATATTAGAGAAGACTTATTTTCCCATTTTCCTACTCCTTTCCCAGAGAAACTGGGAAACTCCTTTTCACAGAAAAAATATATTTTTCTGATTTTGTGGGGGGATTTCTGCACTGGAGGTCCAACTGCTTTATCTCTGTCCTATAACACAGGGGAACCACCATGAAATCAGGTATTATTTTACTTTTTGCTTATTGTCCACATAAAGAGGGAAAGGCAAGAAGTTTCCAAAGCAAAGATAACTGCTTCCCAGTGGAATAAAGAGAACTGATGCAGCCTGTATGTCTCCTTCTTTCCACCGTATTTCAGACTATTTTCCAATGTACTTAAAGCCAAAACCAATAAGTCAGTTAAGTATTTCAGCTTGCCAAAGAACTCCATATACATTTTGTAGCTGTTAAGTCCTGTGCCCATCATATCTAATGAGCAGTAACTGAATGATGTACAAATCTGGAGTATAAATGAAAAATGACTGATTAAAAAGGAAACACACCTTGTTTCTAAGGAATATATTGATTTCTGCTAGATATTGTGTCAAGCTTTCCCCCCCTACAGTGGAAATCAAATGCACATATTCTGGTACTGAATCCTGGAACAGTTATTCCCATAAACTAAATCATTTTTGGTTTGTGCAATATTGTTCTTTCTCCTTGTTCTGGTCAATGATCTATTCATTATTCTGGTGCTAACAATGGCTTATTTTGTTTCTACCAGCCTTCAGTAATAAGCAATAGCTGACTGAAAGCACAAAAAAGCTTTTACACTACGTGAATTATCTCCCTACGAAGTCTTAAAGCACACTTTCACATCTTTAAATCACCATGAAGATAGTAGTATTCTTCCAAAGACCACCAAAAGACCTCCTTGCTACATTTACAGTGGGTTTAGAAGAAAGCAAACAGAAATGAAACATGGAGTAATCTCCATTACAGTTGTCCAGACAAGGGCTGGCTGCAAATGCAGATGCAAGTGGCTAGAGCAGTTGCAGTTTTATTGAGCTGCTGATCTTAGAGAAAGACTGAATTTGAGATATCAAAACAGCTAGAGGAAAGTCATAACAACTCCACATGTTTCTGAGAATTAGATAAGACATGAGTCTTACCATCCTAAGGGCTGTTTCTGAGAAAATGTCTGCAGAGGAAAGTAAATTACAGTAACTGAAGCAATAGACTTTAGCAAGAAAAAAGCAAATGGCTATGTGGGTGACCCTATAAATATTCATGATATTCATGCATTGCCACTTGGCTTCTACACATCAACAGAAGCAACCATGTTAGTAATTGCAGATATTTTATTACACCTAAATCTGAGGAACAAATCTATGAAATTGTGAATGTGGCAGTGTTAATAGAAAGTGGAGCAATGGCCTGATATTGGAGAAACTATTAACTATATGTCTCCATAGACTTTGAGTTTGCTATATCCCTAGGATAATATAATTTATGAAGCATTAGCAACTCTATATAGAATCACAAAATTATTTTAACATAACTATCCAAAGAAGCTGCTGGAGATACACCTTCTGACAAGGGATTGGCAGAAAAGATTCTTCATGCAGAAGAGAAACAGTAGTCCTGCACAGGGGCAACACTAGACGCTCATGAACTGCGCGCGCGCGCGCGCACACACACACACACACACACACACACAGTATGCCAAATAAGTTTGCAGTTCTGATGAAAATGTTCTGCATTCAGGTAGGTGTAATCACATAGCCAGCACTTAAAGATTTTAAGTTGATTTTGCAAAGTCAATGCAAGTACAAGCACTGTTCCTGTAAGCGGTTTTGAATTCAAGGCAACTGAAAGCAAAAATTGAGACTTTTCCAGCTTCATCTTCTCCATCACGCTTTAGATGACTCAAATGCTACCTAACTTAGTTTAATGGGGTTCTCTCATGACCCAGATCCTCCAGACAATTACCCTAGTTACCCATACAAACTACTTGTCCTCTGAGTAAGCCTGTGTGTGGCACTGGGCTTCATTTCATACAGCAGTCATAAGAGAATATTACCCTATAGATTTGTGAAGTGCTGTTGAACAGATGTCAGACAGAACTCCTTAGTACAAAATGTTTAATATTTTCTAGGAAAAGATGGCCATGCTAGGAAAGATGTACAAAGGAAAAGGCAGGCAGTTTCCAAAATATGGACATTTTATCCCATGTTCTATATTTTGTCCATATCGCTGGGTGGAGAGCAACCTTACGAACTTCAGCAAAAGCAAGGGCAGGGTCCTGCATCTAGGGAGGAATAACCCTATGCACCAGTACAGATCGGGGGTTGACCTACTGGAGAGCAGTTCCATGGAGAAAGACCTGGGAGTGCTGGTGGACAAGTTAACCATGATGCAGCCATGTTCCCTTGTGGCCAAGAAGACCAAAAGTATCCTAGGGTGCATTAGGAAGAGTGTTGCCAGCAGGTCAAGGGAGGGATCCTCCCCCCCCTACTCAGCCCTGATGAAGCCACATCTGGAGAAATATGTCCAACTCTGGGCTCCCCAGACAAGAGAGACATGGAACTACTGGAGTGAGTCCAGCATAGGGCTACGAAGATTTTTAGGGGACTGGATCATCTCCGCTATGAGGAAAGGCTGCAACAGTTGGGCCTGTTTAGCCTGGAGAAGAGAAGACTGAGAGGGAATCTTACCAACGTAGAGGGGATCTTATCAATGTACACAAATATCTTAAGGGAGGGTGTCAAGCGGATGGGGCGAGACTCTTTGCAGCGGTGCCCAGCGACAGGACAAGAGACAGCAGGCACAAACTGAAACACAAGAAGTTCCCCCTGAATATGAGGAAAAACTTCTTTACTGTGGAGATGACAGAGCACTGGAACAGGTTGCCCAGAGAGGTTGTGGAGTCCCCTTCTCTGGAGATATTCAAAATGCATCTGACTGCGATCCTGTCTAATGTGCTCTAGGTGACCCTGGAGGAGTTGGACTAGATGATCTCCAGAAGTCCCTTTCAACCTCAACCACTCTGTGATTCTGTGAAAATAATATAATATTCCCAAATCCTAGTAGAAGGGTCTCATGACAAACCTAGATCTTTCTTTGGGATTTACACCAGGGGATAAACTAACATAAATAGCAACATAACACATCACTTTTGAGTATTTGGACTTCATCAATTCAAATGTACTTCTTGAAACAGTGCAATGCTTACCCTGTGAAAACCTGTTTAAGTCACACACAAGAAATTGTACAGAATCCAGAACTTGTTGTCAAACTAAGCAAACATTTTACTTTTTGAAGAATTAGCTTTGCCTCTCAGAAACCACATGTGGATCTGCAGAATTACTTAAGGATAAGTTTCTTTCCTTCTCTTTTCTATTAATCACAATCTGATTACATTTGTTTTTCTTATACTTGGACCTTTTCATTAATTGCTAAATGAGGAATATATGGATTATAATGAAACGGCTGTGGCATTCTGAACATAAATGGAATTCTCCAATCAAGCATTGGTAATAATTGATGCAAATGTTTTGTAATTGGTTTTGATCTTTCATGTTTTCATCCCTAAGAGAATACTAGAAGAGTATTTGGTGTTGAAATATACTAATTTTTATTTTTCTGAAGGAAAACTGGTAGTGTTACAGCGCTCATGAATAAATCAAAGTAAAATATTTTCAATTATAGATTTAAACCCTCATACTTTGATTATACTTTAAGAAAACATAACTTAAAATTATCTATAACCTTTATGGAAAAGGACAATACAAAGCACGTAAAACACTTAAGAGGTATGGCCACTCATATGATCTTTGTGTAGTTAATAAAGGATCTGACATGAGCATTCACTGATATCAATAAGAATTTTTTTCAATAATATCAGTAAATGCTGGACTGGTCTCCAAACTCATCATTCAGTATCTCACAGTTGAAAAGCTGAGTCATTGTAAAATGAAAATATTTAGAGTCAGTTGAGTAAATAAATTAATGCACATTGCTAAGGATATTGGAGACCTTCAAATAAAATCCTCCTTTAATCTAGACAGCACATCATAATCTCCCTTAAAATGGAAAGTACATTGCTGTTGCTCTAGAACTATGACAATCATTCATTCATCATGTGCATTCAAACAGTATCTGCATTTGGCAACAAACTGCGATGAAACAGTATCAGCAAGACTGTCTTTGGCTTCCTGTAAAGAAAGAAAAGGTATTTGGAAGTGTACCTGTGATCCAGTATGGGACTTAGTCCAGAAGTTGCATGTCTCCATTCTCTGTTAGAGATGAATTTTCTGGCTAAAACTACCTTCCTTCCATAGTTCTTGTGACTTTATGAAGCCTAGTGATCCTTGCTGTATTATTAATAAAGCCATTGAAATAGATTTGGTACAAGACTTGCAAACAGTAACACAGTTTACATCACAACAATACACCTAAGTAGCAGCATGTATTAATAGCAACTCTTTGTTTTATGCTCAGTGCAGGCAACACTGAGCATCTTTTCATCTCATGATGAAAAACAAAGAAAGAAAAAAGAAACGCACTGATGAGCTTGCCTGCTTTACAATAACTCCCAGTCACAAGCCAATCTGTCCTCAAGCTACAAAGTCAGGCCACAGCCCTGTGGATACTATTTGATTTCTCCCATCATGTTAGGTGCTAAATCAAAAGTCAAGGATATGGTGTATACATGGTAGGTAGGAATTTGTAAAGATGAAGGCAAAGATCATTCATCTATACTTTAATCCATCCATAAAACCTTCCTGTTTAGTGGAGCTCTTTATTGGCTCTTTTGGAGAGATCTGAAAATTATTTTCCTAAAGAATCTTTATGCACATTTGATTTAATGATTTATGTTTTCTGGAGAGCTCCCAGTGGCCTATCACTCGAACATTCGATGGAACCAGAGGAAACTGCCGGGGTAAAAGAACACAGGAGTGATCCCGTGTAGTTTAGCACTATTTAGGACTCTGACACAGAACATGCTAAATGAATGCAGCACCATGTATGAGCTGAATGGATGAAGACTCTTATCTGTCCTGGTGTTAAAAAATGACTGAACTTTGAACAGTAAATCCTCTGGTAGCGCTGTGAACCAGGGCAGGCCTGAAGAAAAGATAACAATAAATGATGGCTGATAATGACAGCTAAAACCAGAGTCCTAAAGCAAACATTTGCTGAGAAGAGCCAGGGAAGCCATGAGCTTGTGACTCAGATCAAAGGGATCAAAGGCCAATGAACTTATTCCTGAAGTCATCAAGCAAGAGTTGCAGCATTCCTTGACACATTCAGGAAATCCCATGGCTATTTTTAACAATTATCACATGGTGGCTGGCCAGCATATTCTGCAGATAGGCAGATGAACACATCTTGCTGCCAAAAAGACTTAGGCATTAACCAGCTTCTTAAAGAGAACCCTTAATATTTCTAGGCTCTCTCTAAAGCAGTAGAAGCTCAGGGCCAGGTCAGCTGTGAAAATGCATCCAACAAGTGATGGGTGACTTCAGCTCACTTTTCAAAAAACAGTGCTGAGTTTATGGCACTCTTTTAACTAATTCAGAGGACACCTTAAAAAGATCCATATGCTCAGAGGAAGGAGTGTGTCAAAGCAGTGAAGGTGCTTTTGTTACAGATGAAATCTGGTTCTGAGCACAGATGTGCTGTTTTGCAGTGTCTCAGGCAACTGATGAAAACATAACTTTGTTCAGATTTGAAGAGTGCTTTACAGAAAGCTGAACCCCCTTTGAGTAACATCCTTCTGTCAGCAGCAAATCAATTATGTGGGTATTATGCCAAGTGAGCATCTCTCTTAGCATTTTGAAACATACTGTCATGTAGAAGGATACCAGGGAAGCAGTGAGAAAACAAAAGAAGTGGGAAGTCAGGGCCTTGAAAGTCTCCAGTGGAAATGGTTTTCATGTCAAATGACATAAGTGTCAAACATGAGTCACTACTGCCATTTCTCCCTGCCCAAAAGAGGGAAATGAATGCTTTCTGGTCAAGGCAAAGCATGGTAGGATGATAGATGTTGTGAAGTTTGACTCCAGTGCTGTGAGGAGTTTAATAAGGATATCTCTTCACAGTACCCATTACGTTTGTAACACTCCATGCAGACTGGAAACAGTCTTCTAGCCAGTATGAGTTTATCAACATTTCAGTGACAGAAAGCAATAAGCTTGTAAAGCTCTCCTGAAATGCTGCCCACATTTGGTAGCTGGGATGACTGCTACCAAGCTGTTGTTTTAAAAACAACACTGGAACAACAAAATTGTAGTTCTGCATCTTTTTCCTCCTTTATTTTACACGAAATGCAAGTGATTACTGACAGTTTGATGCAAAGAGAAAATTAGATTTGGGTGTTATTATTTAGAAATAAAAAAGACAGAGGAGAAGTGCCTGCAAAGATATTCACATATAAAATCCATGGTTTTTTTCTTTTTGAGAGCACAGCCTTACATAAAGTAACAAAGGCTCAAACAAAGAGCAATGTAGCCCAGTCCTCAGCTATTATAATAATTTGAGCAAAGCTCCATCAGCTCACAAATACCAAGTCTGGCCTATTATCTGCCTTTCAATCTCCCTGTATCGCCTGTGACACTTGCCTTTAGTTTACCCAAGGTAGTGTACTTCAGTAACTCAGTCAACAGAGGGCAACATTCACTCCCGGGAGTTTAGGCTTACTTTCTGACAACGTAGTGGTATGAGAGTCATCACTCAGGCCAGTCCTCCAGCTTTGCCATCAGGCGTCCTCTCTAGTAGCATCACTGAATCTTAAAAGGTAAAATGAGCAGATTCTTTTTTGATACCAGCTGTGGACATAGGTTGAATAATATCTCACGCCTTCAAAAATCTGTCTAGAATGAAGCAACTATTAGGAAAAAATTATGACACTGATCATTGCCTGCTCATCTAGACACCTTAGAGGCATGTGTGGCTTTAAACGCCAAGACAGCTTTACATCATCCCTTGCACATGATGCACAGCCTGCATTACCTCTGAGATTGTGAAGGAAAGTTCAAGGCCAGGAGGAAGGATTTGCAATGATGCCTGCAGCTACTGTTACCTTTTACGTGTGCTTGTTTGTAAGCCTACAGATTTTGCCAGTTCAGTGTGTCCACTGCATTTTACTTTACAGACTGGGCTACCAAACACTATTTTCACATTTTTAATAATGCTTTAATAGTGACTATTTCAACAGAGCAGAAACATAACTCTTGCATTTGCAAGAGTGTTATGCTCTTGGTACATAGAGATGACAGTTAAAGGCCACAGCTGAAGAACGGGATACTTTCTGACACTAGATCTTTTTCTCCATGGAACTGCTGTTCAGTGGCACTGAGATTATTATTTTGCAATTTTGATCATATGATACTTGATCCCACAGGTCTCAGGAAGAAAAGGCACAGGAATCTGCAACAGGAATCTTGTCTGCCTGAAGACAGCAAGGTGAAACCACTAATCATTAAGTTCTGTGCCAAACCTCTGCACCATCCTTTTTTTGAGAAAAGCCCGCTTCCCTGGTGCCCTGTGTGTTAGAAAGGGGCCCAGCCAAATTTGTTGGCTTTAGATGTCTCTAGAGGGACAGGAAGGAAAACCAAATGGAGTCAGCTCCATCTGTGCTCCAACCTTCAGAAAGCCACAGAGAATCGAGGAGACAATACACGCTAGAGGCTTTTTTACTGGAACAGAAGCACTATCATTCTCTGTTAAATCAATAGAGTTGTAAAAGTTATTTCTATAGAAGTCTATTGTCTCTATCCTTTATAAAACTGTATAAAGGTGTTTCCCAGACAGCTCCGTTGCTATTGTAAAGCCAACATTGCCACCTCCAGATGGTAGTACTTTGCTCCCATGGGCCACTCAGCAGAATAAAGCAACAGCTCTGCTGCCTCACAGCCTTCCTCTTCCAGTCTTTCGAAAGCCTGTGCATAAAACAAAATTGTTCTGTAGACGCTAATCTGGAATGTATTCTACATATACTGCCTAAAAGGAGACATAACTGATACTTTTGTGTGTCCTCCAGAGAAGAGTTTTCCTTTCTGCTCTGGACAGAGAGCAGAGATCTCTCTGCACAGGGAGATTTAGTCCCTTTCTCCTTTCTGAAGTTCTTTAGACAAATCTCTTTTTTTTTTCTGATATTATCCTGAGAAGACATCTTTCTCAAGCTTATAAAGGTTTCTTGTTCATTTCTCGAATAGGTTTTTGTCATCATCGCAACGTACTGATTAGTCATTTGAGGCAAATGAGCTATATGTAGGCACACACTCTTTGCTGAATTTGTTGTTTATTGTTTACTGTTTATTTAGTGCTACACATTCGTAATTGTTCCTGGTATCAGGCAGTAGAACTAAAGAGGCAACTGGAGGGAAGCAAGCAATTAGTCATGAAATAAAAATAAATAAATATAAATATATATACTTATATATATACACACATGTATATATCTGCTGCAGTACTGATTATGCCCAGGGAAGACGATGAGCAGGGCTACAGCTGTGAAAATTCAGGCTCTGGGCCATCTGTGTAAGAGGTTTTATTGCCAGTTTCTTCACCCAGGTAATTACATTTACTTCATGGAGAGAGGTAACCCCAACATGAATAAGGGCCCAGCCCACCCATGGTGATCTTACCTCTCATGCCCAAGCTCCCGATCAGTCCTACAGGGTTGCTAACCATCATGACATTTCTGACAAATGAGGATGACTGAGGGGAGCATCCTCTGCCTTCACATCCCAACTTTCCCCAAGTGTGACCTCTTTCCACAATCCCAATCAATTTCCTTCCATAGCTCTAACTCCTCCTGAAAGCCACACTCTAACTGTAGACTCCTATATGTTTTTATTACTTCAAGATTTCCCATTGGGATCCATACTTACACATCCTTATATGCCCTGATGACCTAAAGAAACCCTCTCTGTACATCTACATACATTTGTCACTACATAGTGCTAGGAGAGGGAAGGGGAGCTTGTGGTTCTCTTCCCATAACTCCTAGTAAACATAGGTTGTTGCTATTTCAGCTATTTTATCTCTTCAGCTGCTAAAGATGGTTTGTTAGCTCATGCATGGACCTCTAAGCATTACCATAGCACAAATAATAAATAACGCTTTTCCTTCTTGTCCTATGTGGGGACATATGTGGGGTGAAAGCTAACAGATTTTTGCAGTGCATATCAGTTGCAAAGGAAACTGTCCTGGTTATATTGCTTGTGCAGTACTTCAATCTCAAAGTGCAGTATTTCACACTGCAAGCTGGTAACACCTTCAGGTTTCAAGGTTGTTCCACAGTTCCTGTTCTCTATGACTACTTTCAGTTGATTGTAAAAGTCCAAAACTTTAACTGCTCCAGCTAAAAATTTCATGATAAAGTCTGTAATAAGACTGACTTTTTTTCTTATTCAGTAGAAAAGACTATTTCAAAGAATGAAGTTAGCGAACATCCATTGTCTTGTCCATGTAAGTAAACAAACGAATAAATCAGAGAGAGAAGCTTATGATTTGTTCTTTTAAATTATCTAATACCAAATACTTTGCAGAAGAAAATGAAATCTGAGAAAGAACAACCTTTTGTAGGAAGGCATCTTTTGACTACCCAAATCCAACAAAATTTAAATAAGACCTAAACTTTGGGGGAAATGGATGCTTGTGCATGCTCAGAACAGATTTGCTAGACCTGGTCAATGAAAAGTTCTAATGGCTGCATACTCAGCAAAGAGGTTTTAGTCCTACTGTAACCAAGCTATACAAGCATCTACCTCTTAGAGCTCTGATCCTTATCAGTGGCTTAGCTGCTACTACCACAAGGACTTCCCCTACAGTGACTGCTACCGGCACGATGGGGCTGGATCTGGAAACAGTAGTAAAGCATCCTTATTTTTATGCTTGCTGTGATGCAAGGAAAGAAGTAGCTATAGAGGAAAGTGTCTGCTTCAGATGTGGATAAGTCAAAACCTAGAGCAGGGAAGAGGGGAAATAGTGAGATTGTGACAAGAAGCTAGTGAGATGTTGCAACAAGACATGTCAAGCAAGAAAATTGACAATCCAAGGTAAGGGAAAGAAAAAAAAAAACTAGAATACTGTGACAAAGAGACTGGAATAGGAGCTTAAGAAAGCACACAGAGGTCTCCCGAGGACCTAAGAGTCCCCTTCTGAAGCCTGAGGCTGGATCAAGGTGGGAATGAGAACTAGCTGGTCAGTCAGCAAAGTGCTACTGTGAGACTAGGAGTCATGAAGAAACTAGGAGTGGACCAGTAAGCAGAAGAGTAGCCTTAGATGAGCAACCAGAAGAAGACTGGAGGGGAACCAATGAACTTTGGAGTAAAACACAGAAATGATTGTGCCCATTATAGTGCAATTCTCTCCAGAGCCTGTGGCAGGATTTGAGATTCTCCTCTCCTCATTGCTCTACAGACAGCAAGCACCTGCTAAACACACTGGGCAGAACCAGACCCACTCTTCTCTGGTCCACATAAGATAACCTACACATCATCAATTAATCCCTCTGAGCTGAAAGAGTCTAAGGGGCAAATCCAAAACATCAGCTGTACTGAGAGAGCATATGTGTGATGATCTAATGCATCGTAAGGAAAGTTGTGCTATCAAATAACTTACTTAAGACCTAGTAAATTATACACAAAAGACTGTAACAAAAATACAATGGTAAGTTGTGAAGTCAAACACACAAAAATGCATCTCCTAGGAGTATTAATTTTGCCTAAGAACTCTGCTTCATTCCAACCATGGGCTTTCTTTCATCAGGGAGTAGTGAAGGAGTCTCTTTGTTGCTGAAACTGTGAAGGTGTTAGGAGACTCTGGAGTGTGAAACAGAGTCTAACAGCTAAGAGCCTGAAAGCTGCTGTGGGAACTGGATTATTTTATTGCTTCCATTTACATAAGTGCTATGGGAGACTAGGAGAAGGTTTTCTAAAGTGGCCGCTCTGTATTCCTTATTGCCTGGCACTCTGACACAAGAACCACCTCAGTCCAATTTCAAGAAGTACACATCATCTGTGGCTTCCAGAAAGTCAAGCAGCCATGCTTTAAATCCTTCGAAAATCTTTGAAAGAAAATGCTACTGAAGGCTGTCCTGAGGAGAAAAAAAAAAAAAAAAAAAGCATCCAAATATCTCAATCTCAACCAGCTATTTTGATTTTCAACTTCCTTAGTCTCAGTACCCTTCCTAAAACATGGTGCAACATCTCCTGCAGATATCGCTTAACTTTGGAGGGACAAATACAATAGTGAAGAGACTGTGAAAAGCCCTAAAGGATAGGGGAAAGGAGGCTTATTAATAAAAAAATCTCCTTTTATAGTCAAGTTTGAAAATAAAAAAGGGTTTAATCATCCCCCCTGTGCCCTTCTCACTCCTCTAGCATGCACTGCGTTTTGCAGCCCTTGAGATCTTGTAACAAGGTGGGGGTGGAAGCTGGGTGCAAGTTGCATATAAACAGATATGACGCCATTATCACTTACTTCACTATCCCATAGGGTTAGCAGCATTATTGAAACAGCTCTTCCAGTACAGATGAGTGAGGAGCAGATACTGTCAACAAAAAGTTAAATCTAAGGTGACACTAGCCCCTGGCGAATTCTTCTCTAGCCTTTTCCAGTCAGAGGCTTCAGAGTTATTAAAGGCAAGGGAACTTTGATTGGGATGTGGCAAATGCAATTACATAAAAATTTCCTTTCTGACAGGAGTTTTGTGATATAAAGTTAATGCAATGCAGATAGCCGAGCTTAACAGGCTGCTTCACAACAAATTTTACTATAAAAAGTCTTTCGTTATGTAGAGTTTGAACCACAGCTTTCTCAGCAGCTATTTGAGATAGACTAGGTGTCTATCTCATATAAGGCAGTGAAAGTAATGAGGAAAGGCTGCACTTCCTAGCATAGGGACTGTGAATAAAAAGGGATTTTTAACTTCTTTTTTTTTTCTTTTTGCATTAGAGAGTATCCAGCCAAAATGAAAGCTAAAGAAGAATTGCATTATTGCTCCCCTTTTCCATAAAGAATGCATAAAGTCAGACTGTCTGGCTAGCACATTCTGAAGATATTAATACTGCATTAAAAAAAAAAGAGAAGAAGAAGAAGCAGGGATTTTTCTAACTGGAAACCTGATGCGTCATTCTATTGACTTTATCCCTGAGGGTAGACCATGGGAATTCCCAGTATTGGGCCCCTGTGGCTCTCAGCCAGCTCTGTCATTGAAGCTGTGCTTTCAGCCTGGGATGTTGCTTTGCTGCAGGGAGGCAGAATTTTGTTAGCTGTTGGCTTCAGTTTGCTAACCGGCAGAATCACAGAGGGTAGGCCCATGGGGGCTGCAAAAAGAGGCCTGCAAACCTTGTCAACACCCTGAAGAAGCAGGCAGCCTTCTTACCTCCTCCATGAGGAGATAAGAATTGGACAAACATTGACTAAAACAAGAACAACCCAGTGATTTTTTGAAGTTACATAACAAATCTCGCTTGAACTTTTTTCAGTGAGTGCCTGATTCATGATAGCATCTCCAAGTGCTGGGCTCTTTGGGGCCAGGGGGAGTAGGGGGATTCACAAACCTTTCCTTTGAAAGAGGAATAGATTTAACACGTTGAGGAGGACAACAGTTTATCTTTAGACCTACAATTGCTGCTCTCGTATGTTTGTTTTCCAAAATCTCTGGACACAATTTCAGTCACATGGCTGTTCAGTCCCTTGGCTTTGGACCAAGGGATGTTTAACTCATAGTGTTTTTTGTGATGGAAAAGGTCTGTGTGGTTGGAACTGAAGTACAAAGGGGCAGATCTTGGGAAGCTAATGTAGGGGAAGAATTCATCTTCGAAAGATCAACTCTATCTACTTGCCAGGTCTGTACAACATGCAGCTAACTAATGCAATGCCCTGCACTTAAAGGGTGTTTGCTGCTGGCCTACAGTTACGTGCATCATTCGCATCTCCACCAACTCAAGTCCTGAGCAGGGTAAAGTTTAATCGTTACTAGGCATGGGGTTACTTTTGGGAAGAAAAAGGGTAATTTTGTCATTGTATGCTCCAGACAACATGGAAGTCTCTAAGGACCTTGGGCTTCCTGTTGCCAATGCCTTAAACTTTGCCCCACCTTTGTGAAGTACAGTCAGCTTGTGGAAGAATGTCATCCTCTCCAACAATTGATTTTCTTGTGTACAATAACGTCAGACCTTTTAAATAAAAGGCTGACCCGTCTCCTTCTAAAATAATTCATCTGTTTTATGGAGTGTTGTTCTGGTTATATACAATTCCCACAAGAAGGGAAGTACCTTTAGAATAAGGACTATTCAGTACTAGTACAGGATTTCCTCTTGTTGTTGATAATTTCCTCTTAACAGAAGATGCAATGAATCCCAGAGAAATTCAAAGGGGCAATCTACAGACAGTTAGGCATCTACATTATACAAGGAACACTGTCCAATCAAACTGATGTTTTCTTTATGAAGTGAAAAATAGCTCAGACTGCCATGTAACATGTAAAAGAATTCTTACATCACACACTTCAGTTCCCTTTGGTCGATTTTTAAATTATCATCACATTTCAAAAACTTTTACATAACTATCACTGAGCAACAATAAATTACATTTATTTTCATTTTTTCTTCAGAATTTGCAATTCAATCTCTGAAATGACCTCTCTGTTAAAGAAAACAGGCTTGGTGATAATGTGCAGCAGTACTCCCAAGTTATTATCAGCAATATCAATTGTAAATGTATAATATCAAAGTAAGTTAGTAATTCTGAGTTCCTTCCACCAGATGTTCCTCATCTAAGAATTTGGCTCTGTAATAACTAAAACAGCTAGCTTTCACCAGCTATTTTGACAATGTGCCTGCCTTATTCACTTTACAGTGGTGGGAAGCTCATACCTATGTAGATGACTAACACATGCCCGAAAGTACCACACCAAAATGCAGAAGCTAAGCAGCTGCACCAGCAGTTAGGTAGTACCTGCTGATAAAGGCTGAGCAATTCATGGAAACAACTGCCAGTCATTAGGAATTTACATCAGTTATCATGATGCATGAAAATCTCAATCACGCTGGGCTACAAGCCCTCTCCCTTGCATGGGCCACGCTTGAATTCCTTGACCTTCTTACACTCACTTGACTGGATTGTACAAATACAATCAGCAAATCATGCTGTGATGCATTCTTGCAGCCGGCAATAGCCCTTTCGAGCCGTGTTTCCTCCCTATTCAGTGACATGACCCATCAAATTAGATGAAGACATTCACATGCATTTGTTTCAGTGCTTCACTGAAAATTATATGTCTCAGTCTTTGCTTGTTACTCATCTGATTCTGGCTTATTGAGCAAAGCTGTGATTATTAAGATTACCTTCCTCACTCTGAACCCCTTAACTACTTGTGTACAGCTTATTTTGCCATTTTACATCAGTTATTTCCCTGTCTTTGCAACAGGTAATGCAAACAATGCAGCTCTTCAGTCACCTGTTGTGAGCTGCAGCTTTCCTGTGATCCTGCATGTTAGCCTTCCTTCCTGCTCTCTGCCATTCTCTCCCCAGAGCTTTTCCTTCAACTTTTCTATTCCAACATCCTTTTTTTTCAGTGAAAACAGCACAAAACAGAGAAATGCACACTTAACCCATTGCTATTGTCTGTGTCTAGATTTTACAACCTACCTTGGAGAAGTATAAACCACCTGGAAAGCTCCAGGAGGTCTTTCCAATGCAGAGAGAGGAGATTAATGAACAGAGGTCCACAGGCATTGAGGCTGCCCCAAAGAGCACAGAGGATGTGCCAGAAGCCTGGCTTCAGCTCTTTTCCTAATTCCCCCTTTCCCTTCCCCGGGAGGCTTCTCCAGCTTGGTAAAAGCTCTGAAAAAGGCCATACCACATAATGCAGGTCAGAGCTCTGCAAGCAGAGCAACCCTGTAAGCAGCAGGCCTCTGTAGGCAAAGCAAGTTTTGAGCATTTAGAGAAGCCCCTAATGCATTAGGGTTTGTCTTACGTGATATATTGAAGATCAAGACACAGCTGGAAGAGAACCTCTGTCTATGAGCTCTGCTATGCTGAAAGGTCTGGGTATGGCTCCAGGCAAGGCAGTTTCTTCCTGTTTCATGCTGTATGATTAATGAATCATACATGATGAATCATGGAACAGATTAATGAATGAAATTTATTAAAGAAAAAACATGCATAGCACTAGAGAGAATAAGAGAGAGCAACATACAATACCCAAGAACTTCCTTAAAAGAAAAAAAAAATCAAATAAACTCTGCAGCCTCCCCAAAAGACATCTTCATACTTCTGTATCTTACTGAGCAGTGGCATTTTATTATTACTCCAGTCAAGCTACTATATTGCAAGAATGACAATGCCTGCATACTCTGGCTCCAGAAGAAAGGGACAGTTCTAATTTTTATTTATGAGCTGGCCAAGTGGAGAGAGAGGGAGGCGTTCAGTTAAAGGCAAAGCACTCAGTGCTCTAGGAGGCCAGGTGGACTGGTTAATGCATGGACATACTAACGCCTCGACGTACTGAGCCACCTAGCACATATCACAATCCATCTTTGCAGCCTTTCATTTAAGGCCACAGGAAAGGGCTTTGTAAATCATTTTTGTTGCCTTCCAGCACAAAGCCCTTCCAGTTCAGTACAGAGAACATGTTATGATCCAAACTGGGAGTTTTTGTCAAGAAGTGCTTGTAAATATAGGCATATAATATAAAACAGGAAGAAAGATTTCAGTTTATCTATGCTCACGCGGGCTTTTTTGTTGCTTGGAAAAACCAGGCTGGCCTCTTCCATGAAGTAATAGTGTAGCAGGGCTCTTGTCACCTGGAGACTCACTTGCTGATGCATGAGTGAAAACAGCAAAATCCAGAATTCACTTTTTTATTTATTTTTATATATATATATATTTATTTATGTGTCATGCTGCTAGTGTAAGACAGGAGCACTGAAAGGAAACTGTCCTAAGAACTACTGACAGTTTTTTTTCAAAAGCTAAAAAATGTCAGTTCCATGATCTATTCCTTTATGCCAATGCACTGAATGGATTTCCAAAGGCTTGCGTCTGGTTTTGTACAGTATTTACCAGCTTCTTAAACTTATTCTGCACTCAAATCCAGCTTCCTCCGTAAAGGAAGGTAAAAGTTGCTTACATGAAATACTACATCATCTTACATCCCACACAATGCTTCAGCTTGAGAATTTCTGGACAGACATCCAAAGTGTTTGATTCACCCAAAACAACTGAGCTACCTGGGGGTCATGGGGATCAAGTCAAATATTCATTTCCTTCCTTCTCCACCACCTCTCCAGCTAAAATTGTGCTCCTGTAATTGCTTTTTAGCAATAGAATAAACAGGTAAATATTTTGAGCTCAGCAGCTATCTGTTGTCTAGAGGAACAAGCCTGTCCTGCCTTTTTCAGTCTGTCTTTAGAAGCCTAGCATCTTACGAGAAAGAAAAATGACATAATCTTTCTGTACTATAGTTTTGAGAAACAACAGCACTTGTAATTAATATAGAAATTTTTCATCTACCACTGTCTCTTAACGAAAGGAGAACAAGTACTGCCGTCTCTTTTCACGGCTGACAAAACTGATACGGAGTAAGTGATTGCTAAGCATGAGTTACTAAGTCAGCAGCACAAATAAGAACATAGCCCTGGACTTTGATCCTGGTGCTTCAGTTTCTGGGACTGCTTTTTCCTTTTGAGTTTTTAGCTTTTTTGAGTTCCTAGAATCCATTCATCTGTTTGTAACATAGTAATCTCTAGATTTTGAGTCTCTAGAAATGCAAAAGTATATCACAAAAGTTTAATAAAACTAAAACTTTTCATTAACACCTTTACCATTGGTAATTGGAAGAGACCACAGCGGATATAGAGACAAACACCAGTAGCTAAACTTTTATTGCACTCTGTTTCTGAAGTTCATTCAAGACTGGGACACTGGGACAGAAATAATTATAGGGGTCTCTCTACACAAAAGAGCCAGCTATTTAGAGGCAGACAAAGTCATTTGAATGTCAATGAAATAACCATTAAAAGGCTGAGAAGCATTGCCATTTATTAAAAGATCTGAAGAACAGTAGCATGCACTATAGCAATCTTCTAGGTAGGGAGTTGTTAATTTGGTACAAAAACCTATTAGGGACAGGGCAGAGCATAATTAAATAGGAAACAATATATACTGTGAAAAGGAAACTGGACCTTGAATTTTACAGACTCTCATTTCATGTATGCATGTGAAATACTATGCTCTATAATCTCTCCTCAATAACACGTGTATTTCTGTTTGCCACATTTTGCATTTCATATCTAGCATTGGACCCCCACAGCCTCCGAAGGTAAAACGTGGTTACATAGTGGAGTACCCTCCCAGTCTTTCCAACCTCAAGGCAGTCCTCCTTCTGAGGAAGCCCAGCCCTCTCTCAGCCTCCCGTGGATGCCACTCCTTAATTAGCCCCGTGGATGCCACTCCTTAATTAGCCCGAGAGCCCCTCTTCAAACAAAGCCCTCTTCTCCCACAGGACCAAGCACTTTTTCTGTTGTTCTGATAAAGCTAAATCCAGATACGGATGTGCCATTTATCATCAAAAGCACCCTCTAAAGTGAAATGCACAGGAAAGGAATGAGGTGCTTCTGGGACAAATCACTGAAGTTCTCCAGGTAGAAGTAGGACACATCTATTCACACGGCTTCAGGGAAAAAAACTGCCATCTATGCAGCCTGCTGTGCTGTTGTTTTGAGAAAAAACATGCTAGACACCAGTAATGCTACTCAGTAACACATACAAAATTAATCAGAGACCTTGTATAGATACTGCACTAACACATAGGACAGGAACTGGACTATTACGTACAAAACTTTACTGTAGAGCTATAGATAAGATAAAGATTTCATGAGTTAAACAGAAAAGGAATCCGTGTGTGTAGAGATCTTTTTTTTTTAATATTAAGACAAAGCAATAAGAATATTCAGGTGCAACACAGTTTCAACCTCTTCTTTAGCAGTAAGGTTGGTATCTTCACACTGTGCCCACACACTGCCAGGCAAATGTAAGTAACACACAATATGTATCTTAAATTTTCATTCAATTGATTGTTATTCCAAGGCTCAGTGCCTCTTTATGTATCCAGCTATTGTAGCTAAGTAGATCATAATAATCAAAAAAAAAGTTAAATATATATCCACAGAAAGACTAAGTAGCAATTCTTCAGCATCTGCCTTGGTACCTAGAGGTATAGAATTCTCCATTGACACATACGAGACAAACGTGTTATTTAAAATACTTTGTTCTTTCTCCTTTATTTAGCCACAACACAAATACAAGAGCAGTCAAACCTAGTCCAGTGGAACTCACTAAAGAAACCTGTTCAGGTAAGATTCTTATGAAATCAACTAAAATATACACGTATACACACATGCACACAAACACACGCACAGACACACGCACAGAGGAGAACGCAGCAGAGCCCTTATAAAATGAGGAGTGGCACTGAACTGCGCCTAAGAGTGAAATGCAATACAAAAGTCAATTGGTTAGATGTATTTGTTAAGCAATGTGGTTACACAGTGACCGGGTTCCCACTGTACCATTACATTGGCTATTTAAATATAAACATGATTTGTTTTAGGGGCAAATCTGAAGCTCAGAGAGGAAGTCTGGCTGCAGTTACCCAAGTGTATGGTGTAACAGAACTCCACTATAATTCAGGGCAGAATCTATGAAATGAATACATGTATTTTGGCTCTGACCAGAAAACTATGACAGGTGACAATTTGTTTCCCAGCACATCCCCAACAACTAAACCCACTTCCAATGTAACTTGTAATTTGGCTTTTGCTCCCTCTCCCTTCTAGAGTTTGTTCATACTGCTCCTTTTGGTAGAAGAAATAGTGTAGTGATTCTGCGATGTGAACAGACATTCACTAGGGACTAGGATAAGACCACCGAATATATCAAACCACTGCAAAAGACACAGAAATGGGGCTTTTAGATAAAGCTGGTCAATCTGATTTGTCAACGCTTTGTTCAGAAATATAAGACTCAAATATAGTTCACAAAAATAATAATTCTTCATAGACCCTCTCAAGTCAAAATATTAACAAAAACCACAGCTTATTAATGCCAAAAGGAGTGATTTTGGAAAAATTAATAACTAAGCTAAGCTGTTGCTAACAGCAGCAGGCAATTTACTCATTTCTTCATTAAAAGGCAGTCTGACGCACTGAGGCAAAATGGAACATTTGAAACAAACCGTTTACAAAAGTAATTTAAATGCTCCACATAGATCTAACACAAGTGTTAACATCCACTATTGTAATTTTATTTTTGGACAACTTCAGCAACTATTTCTTTAAAAAAAACTGCTAATACAAAAACGTAGAAAACAAAAACCCCAAAGAGACAGTTTTTAGACAAACTTTGTTAAGGTGAAACTGTACCTTTGTCCCAGTTCATTAAGAATTTCAATTTTAAGTGTGGCATAACCCAGCTCAGCTAGGTTTGTAGGTTTCCCCACCCTCACTAAACAGTTCATCCTTAGAAGGCTCCAATCTCAGTCCCCCACGGTCTGTACGGTTTGCCGAGGTTTGCTGACTGCGTCGGTGCAGACGGGCTCAGCACGTTAGGGGTCAGCAGATGGAATGAGCCGAATGAAAAAGGGAATGCAGACAGGGATGCCATGGAGGAAAGAAGAGGAGGAGACAGTTTGGAAGTAGATGTGACCACAGGGAGCACTGGTCCAACACTGCCATTTGGGGGCACTCTGAGTGAGGAAGCTTCAGCATGTGGTGCAGCAATTCTGCTCTGGTGATGCGGTTCTGTGGAAGATGCTGTGGTACTGGTATTACCATGTGCATTTTGAGGCAGCAGCAACGGGTGAGATATATGAGAGTGATGTCCAAAGGCACTGCCCCAAGGAATGTGTCCAATGCCAGCATGCGCACTACTTGCTGCTTCCCGTTGAGAGGCATAATTATTGAGATGAGAGACAAGTCGAACTCGCAGAGGGTCAGAAGCATCCAGACCCTCAATAATACTAAGGTATCGGGCTACTTCAGCCAGGCACTCTCGAAACCCTAGACTCCGATAGTCCATTGCCAAAGCATGAGCATCAAAATAACCTAAGAAAAAAAGAACAAAGAATGGAGTCTTAAGATACTGTTCCTAGTCATTATCTATATGTAGCCTCTCTGCTCCACCCTCCCTTATAAGCATATTTTGCTTGGATGCGGTCAGTTTTCCTAACCATAGATTAGATGCCAGGCTCCTTTTTCTCTTCTTTGTCTATCAAGATTTTCTGTCTGTGCTGTGATGCTGCAAGTCCCAAGACTGCCATTTTTAAACAGAAATTGCACTCTATCACTGGAGGAAACCACTTTCATTCTTTCCCTGTCTCCCCCACACAGGCAAAACTACAGCACAGTGAAATTTATTAGTAACACATGCATAACTTATCAAAGCGCACATTCACAGGCAACTTTTTTTTTTCTAAAAGCACATTTCACCAATTCTCTTCACTACTCATTTTATCTTGTATTTCTTCTACTTTTTCTGTTCTGAATTTTCAAAGACTTATGGAAATAAACACTTATTAATAACAACGAAAACTTCTGAGTCTTCCTAGCTGCCAGAAACAAGTCACTTCACTCTCTTCATCATGAAGCAGAGAGAGCTGTAATCGTTCTCCTCTAGAATAACCTGGAGCCAACACTATAAATGTTTCAGGCTGTAAAACTTCTCTAGTAAGAGAAAGTCCTGAATTCCTCACAACAGATACCGCAGATTCCATTCACTTTCTCTAAAAATTCCCACGGCACACAGCACGCCTAACGGCAGGCAGCGCACTCGTGCAGCGACTGCCCTGCGGAGCTACCGACCGCACTATTGGACGTGAAACTTTACCTTTCCCTCCTGCGGTGTGCAGCATTTTCAGATGGTCAACAGTCATCTGCAGAATCTCAGCTTTTTCCAGCTTGGCTGACCCCTAGGAAGGGAGCAGGGGCAGCGGGAGATGTTTAACGGAGAAGTTTGGGGTGAGCCAGAGCGGAGGCATGGGGCAGTGGCCCCGCGGGAGTCACCGGCACCTACCTGCTTCTCGAAGGCGCTGGGCACCAGCCTCCTCAGCTCGGACAGGCTGTTGTTGATGCGATCGCGGCGGCGCTTCTCGATGATCTAGGGCAGAAAGCGGTGGTGAGGGGGGCGAGCGGCGGGGGCTTGCGGCCCGCGGGCGGGCAGGCGCCCGCTCGCTCGTCGGTTCACTCACCCCTCGCCGCCTCTTCCTGGCCAAGATCTGCGAGGTGGTGGCGGGAGACACGGAGCCCGGCGCCGAGCTGAGGTTCCTGCGGGGAGCAGCGGGACACCCGTCACGGCGGACATCGCGCCGCCGACGCGGGGAGCGCGCCCGCCCGCCCGCCCGCCGCGCAGCCCCCGCACCCCGCCGCCTCTCACCCATTCTCGTCCGCGCTCTCCTTCTCCACCTCCACGGCCTCGTCCAGCTCCTCGCTGTCCGACGAGCTGTACACGGGGTGCGCCCGCTTCATGGCGGCGGGCCGCGGGCGCCCGCTGGGGAGGCGGCGGGCTGCGCGCGGGAGGAGGGCGCCCAACGCGCGCCCCGCTGCCGCCGCCGCCGCCGCTGCCGCCGCCGCTGCCGCCGCCGCGCGCCCCGCGCCTCGCCCGACACCCGTCTCCCCCATGGCGCGCCCCCGCCGCCAGTCTTACCCGCCGCGGGGCGGGCAGGGCCGCGCCGGGCCGCGCCGCGCCGCGCCGCACCCGGCGGGGCGGGGCTGGGCGGGGCGGGGCGGGGAGGCCGCGCCCACCCGTCCTCCGCCCGGCGCCGCCACGCACCGCCCCCGCGCGCCCCCATTGGCCGCCGCCCCAACGGCCGCAGCCAACGGTCGCCGCCCGCCCGCCCCACGGCGGTAGCAGGGCGCTGCGGGCGGGCAGACGGGCCGGCGCGGGGGGGCGGCGGCGGCGGCGCCGCGCGTGCGCCGGCGGCCGTGGGAAAGCGGCGCGACGGCGGCGGCCGGCGGGCGGCAGCGGCGGCGGCCGCCGCGTGCGGGGCGGGTGGGAGGCGCTGCCGGCGGCGCGGTGCCGGGCGGGCGGGCGCCGGCGGAGCCGTCGCGCTTCCCCTGCGGCCTCTGCGGGCGGAGCGCGGCGGCGCTTCCCGAGCCGCGAGAACCCCTGAGGGCGGCGGGAGAGGAGACGGCGCTCGGCTGGCGCTGCCCGCCCTGCTGCCCCCGCGACACCCCTCCCAACCCCCCGAAAGCGAGGTAGTTAAGTGGGTCGCTGGAGCCTTGCGGTTGGGAAGGCCTCAGCTCAGGCCGTCTCTGCGCTGGCAGCTCAAGGGAAATGAAGGCATCCCGCCTGACTGTCCCTTTCCTAACTGCAAATACCTCAGCCAACTTCTTAGGACTTTTTTTTTTTTTTTTTTTAACTCTGGGGTGTGTGGGAACGTAGGAACAATTTTTAAAAAGCAGAAAGCAAAGGCACTTTGCTGTGCAATTCTTGGCAAAGAATAGTGAGATGGCAGAAGAGGTCGGCGTCGGCGCTGCGTGTGGTACGCGCGCAGCACATCGTGTGGTGAGGGCATGCTGCTTTTGCAGGGAGCATGGCCGTCCGCCGAGGTGTGTGCGCTGCCCCTTCCTCAGCACAAGCGCTCCTCCGCCTGCTAATTTTCTCAAGCTGCAGTACAGGCGAAAAAGGACAGGTGGAAGGAGAACGTGCTCTTTGAGGTGGTTTCATAATAACTAAATTTTCATTTAAATGAAGCCTTTCAACTAAGACTTTGCAGTTGGAGAGGAGCTAAGACATGCACAACGTCAGAGCGAAGAACTGATGAACCCAGGTTTCCCCCTTTCAAGCCCCTGGAATAGCTGCCTTCAGCTTCCCATGTGTTTTGATAAAAGCTACTCACGCAGTGTCACTCCAGGTTTCATAGAGTTACCATATTTTTGCCAAGTGTCTCCAGTGAGAAGGGAAATGGGAACAAAGCGCACCCAGCCAAGAGCTGCAATAGAAACAGCCCTGCAGCTACCTGTAAGCAGCTAACAGAAGATGATAGAAGTAGTCTATTCCTGCAGTACACTTCATAAACCTGTCCTTTCTGTGGTTCTAGAGTTAAGCTTATGTAAGCAGTTCCATTAAATTCACTTTTCCAGCCTTTATATTTTTGTTGTAAAACATCTCTGCCCACACGGTTTGCCTTTACAGGACCAAGAGTGAGTGAAACAACTGTTAGAAAAGAAATTACTTGGCATTAAGCACTCATTGCTCATGAGTAGAGGTCATACTGCTCTGGGTCCTAGGAGGAGTCGTATCTCGTCCCTCACCGTGTGTAGCTCCCTGGTCCATGATGCTTTCAGATCCTTTCTGGGCACTGATTTCCCAAAATGATTTACAGAAACACAGTGTAAGTGGGCCTGTATGTATGGAAGTAATGGCAGTTGCCTATCAGCTGCTGTAGTAAGGTATGTTTGTCAGCATGTTGCCTTGACTTTCCCATCCAGCACAAGGAATAGCAGAGAGCAAAACCGGCTTTACATTGTTATTCTGTTTCAGTGAGACTGGGCAAGGTCCAGTCCTCAAAGTTGGTCTAATTGTTAACGGTGGTCCAAAGGGGCAGTTTTATTAGCCCTAGGTTACCAAGGGGTAGAGACCTTCCTGTCACGCGTGTCGCACAGCCTGGAGCTGCAGGAGGGCCGGCAGGAGAGCAGCCTCTTGCGCACCAAGCTCCGAAGAAATCAAAATGACGGTGCGCAAGAGCAAGGCACTTGGAAAAAAGTGCTTAATCTCATATCCCCTGATACCTTTATAGTGATAAGGCAGTGAAGCTTAGAAGATGACAACCTCCCCCTACACATGGCCACATCTCCTGACTTCACACTACAGCGTAACCACCCCCTGGCCAGGTGTGTGCCCACTCCTTACTATGACCGGTGCCTCAGGGTCCCCACCATCTATCCGAATGCCTAATGTCGTAGCTGCTCCCTCACCCCTTCTTCCCATAACGTACAGAGATGTTTGCCCTCCTTTGCCCTTGCACTTCCCCCCATCATTTCCAGGTCTGGCACGATTCAGATTTCAAAGATTTCTATTTTCACCCTGCAGGAGCAACAGGCGGGCAGGCATAGCAATCACTGTTTGGCCACCCCTGTGCTAAACACAGTAATGGCAGATTGAGGTGACGCCGTCACGGAGGGACTCCAGAAACATGTAGGGATCATGGGTCACGCCTGTCCCTCAGAAGGGGGTTGTGTCATTTTGGTGTGCACCTCCCCATTCTTCTTTGGTTTATGCCTCCTTAGGCGATTTCAATACTAGCAAAATAACACTGCCAGGGAGTTGTTTATTGCTGCCGCAGGCTTGCCTCCAGCGGAGACCTGCCGCAGCTGACCCTTGTTCTCATGTGTGCATTAAATTAACTCCCATCCCCTCCCTTTAGGTCTTCTCTCCCAAGGGAGCAAGTGCTTTGAAGAGTAATCCTGTCAACCTGTCATCCCGAGTCCCGGAAACTCATAGTTGCTATGGTTACTTTGCCCAATTCAACTTGTGGCTCTGGGACTCACACTGCAGCCAGTCAAAAACGTTAATATCCACACACACACACACACACACACAGAGAGAGAGAGAGAGAGAGAGAGAGACGGCGCGTATTAGGCTACAGCATCAGCTCTGCAGGGAGCCGCTGCTCCAGATCTTGTCTGACTGACTTCATGTTGAGTTTGTCGACTGTTAGTACCACTGACAGTTCAAAACTGCTTATCACAGATCACACGGAAGTGCTTGAAAAGTTAGTGGAAACAACAGAAGAGCCTTTAGGAATTTTGCATGATCTGTCACCATCACTATGAATGTAAAGGTGTTTTCTCAGGAGCTGGACATCGAAATTCACACCTGTACCTCTTGGAGGTCCAGATTCTCAATTCAGATTTATGTTTGGATGCTCTGTAACCATGCTGGTCCCAAGCTCTGTCATGCCGCTGTGTTGCATATTCACACAGAAGTGCATCTGTAGTGATATCCAGGTCATGAAGGCAATTCTGTTTTCAAGCTGACCCTTCTCAGAGGGAGAAGTTTTGTATGAAAGTCCATACTGTAAGCAGAAATCTTGAATTGCTTCTGCTGCAGCACGCCTGTCCCTCAGACAGGCGTGCTGCTTTCAGGCTTCATTTTTTGGAAATTTGTTTATAACAAGCAAGACTAGCACTGTCAGCATATTACAGCAGCAGAGCAGAGAGTTTCCTCTTCTGGATGGTCCTGAATAATGCATGTAGCCTTTGATGCATGTACCCACCCTATCAGGCTCCAGCTCACCTCCAAATCCAGAGCTAGGAATATGACTGTGTAAAGGCTGACTGTGCAAAGGCTCTGAACACAGCATTCAAGTTGCTGAAGGGCAGGGCTGCCTTTCATCCAACCAGCCCTCTGATCGAGGTGCAAGCAGGCAGACTGGCTACTTTATCCCATTTTCCCAGAACTGGTTTCCCTTCCAGTCAGTCCAACCCCTTTTCCTCTTTCCATGCAAGCCTTCCTCTCAGTCAAGGCTCCTACAGACAGCAACTTCTTTGCCTAGACACCTCTTCCTCCATTCCCAAAGCACAGTCTGTGCACTGGGTTATGCACCCTCTCACCAGGGGAGGACTCAGTCAAGGTCAAATTAATTAATGACTGTCTCACAGTGGATACAAAAGTGAGTCAAACTGGGGTGGCGTTGTAAAAAAAATACTGATTTGATTTGCAGCCACCTGTGCTCTTAATTATAGGAAAATGGCATAATGTCGTTGTGTGTAAGAGTGTATCCTGCATGTAAAATCGCACAACAAATTCAACTCAATCATATATTATTGGCAGGACAGCCTCAGTAAGATTGCCAAATTATACAGGGAGCAATGGCCTCAGATGCATGTCTGCTAAAATACCCCCCCCCCCCCAACAAGGTGAAAATTCCACTGTAGCTGACTGGTTCACTTATCCCTGTGTTTATTCCTCAATATCACACAGTACATTTTCCTTCTGATATCTCACAATAAAATTATCTTCTTTCACTTATTGTTCACTTTTTCAGCCAGTTCTTCTGTAGTTTGTGAGAACAACTTTCTTCTGTTTGTGCAGTACTTTTCCCATAATGGGACAGAGCAATAATATTACCAGAAACTTGCTCTTGTTTTCTGCTGTAAAGGAACAGACAGCAGCCCATCAAGGAACAATCTGACTGGTTATTTTTCCTGTGCAATCTTGCAACATTAATATTCTAAGAGTAGTGTTCCAAACATGCATTTTATATAGTGACATATGGAGAGGAAATCTCTGCTCCAAAGAGTTTACAATCTAAGACCTACTTTGAGTTCCCTTTGTCAGTAAAATACAGCTTTGAGAAAAATGTGTGTGCTATGCATTCTTGCTAGGAATAATAAGATGGAAAGCAACTCTCAGACTTTATGTTTCATCATGCAAATTTTAATGCCTGCTCTTTAAAGGGGAAAACTTGCCTTTTTGGCAGCCTCTAGTCAAATAGAAATATAACCATTTTTGTCAGCATGTTTTCTAGAACTACATTTCATTAAGCAGAAACAAAAGTGTAAGTTGAGCATATCTTGTAGCTGTTGAGAAATACAGTTTGGAATAAAGCAAATGAAAGTAATATTTTATTGCTTTTGAAGCTACTAGCTACTGTAAATTTTGATGACCTCTGCACAGACAACTTCTCTGGTGTATTGAGCACTGACTCCTGGCAAAACATCTCTTTAGTTTCTCTTAGATGATAATTTGTATTGCACATTTTTTGCCACAGCATTTGCTAGGCACCTGCTGCCCTACAGCAGGTCATACAGAGCTCAGCCACCACTGAGGCAAAAGTTAGACACTGGGAGGTGACACTGGTGTAAGAATTGCCCCCCCCAAGTGGAGTAATGAGCTGTGAGGGGAACTTTGGGATGTGTGACCAGAGAGAAAAAAGTGCCACGGAATTTTAATTGCCACAGCAGTCAGGACTTTGGCAGAGGTTTTATCTCAGAGATCCTGTCAAAGTAACCTTACTTCAGAAAAATTAAAGACTAAGCCTGACTGGTTTAGACGTGAAAGGTTATTCCATACAGGCAGAGTATTTGAACATTGCTGCCTAGAGCACTAAGCCCTCTCCTCCAGAGAGGGTATCAAAATCAAATCCCGTCATCAGTTGTCTCTTCCATTACGTTATGGAATACCAGGATAAAAATAAACAACAGAACAGAGGTGCCAGCCTGATTTTAGCAGAACAAGGTTAGATACTGAACCTATTTTTTGTTTAGGAAACTTTTATTTCTCAAATGATCTGAATGTATATCAGCATCTGTTCTGAGAGTTTTTAATCAAACATGAAGATCATAAATGAGTTGATTCTGAGGTTAAAGCTTATTTTAAAGGTGCCACAAAAATGCAGTCACGAAAGAGCAACAACCTGCACTGAGAGTGAGGGTATATTTTTCACATGAGAGATCTTATTTAAGTCTTGCTCACAATACTTTAAATCTGCTGCATGCCTATGAATTTCAAAAAAGTCAAGACTTCCACACCCCAGAGAGCTGGTCAGCATAACTGTGCCAAACCAGTTCCCCGCACGGGCTCACAGTTCTCAAAGTGACTTTCACTTCATCTGCTTTTAAAGAAGAAAAAATATTCCAGGAAAAATACTTTTTCTGAAATAGCACCCATCTGAAAGATTTATTCCAGAAAATCTCAGTTATATTGGAACAGAAGCTATCACAGCAGCATTCCAGAACAGCTATAATAGTAACTTCCCCTTCATACCCAGGCCTTCTATTTGATTCCTAGTGGTGTAGCCATGAAAAAAGTCCCTTGTGTTTACTTATAACGCAACTGAATCACTAGCACATGGCTTTTAATACATAACCACGTAAGCGGGGAGATGCTGTGATGATGACCTCTGCATGAACACCTCGATAGTCAGTATTAATAACAGCGCTCTAAAGCAAGTGCAAACAGTCACACACTCTTAATGCTTAAACCACAACAAATGAGTTTAATCCCACACAATAGCCCCCTTATAATATGTCTTAAAGCTGTGGTCTGCAGGGGAAGTGGTGACCACTTCTCACATATATAACGTATACCAAATATATTCAGCTTGGCACGAAGACAAGAAGCTGGAAGTGTCACAGTAGAGCCTAACTCCCTGACAGCATGAGACATGTGCTTGTAAGCTGTCTCAAGGAGGATATTTGATTGCCCTCTTTCTTCTTCTGCCTCTCTCCCAACAAAAGTGGAGTGACCTCCCCCATGACCTGGCAAGTGCTGAAATTCCCCAAACACATTTTTCTGTTGTGCCCCAACGCTGGACAAAAGGAAAAGAAGCCGCCTCGATATACTTGAAGTATGGGATGAAAATAATAGCTGGCTGTTACTCGGCCAGCAAACACTGATCTTCACCTCTTGCCCAGCATGGGTTGCGCTGCCTCCCACGCTTATCTACTGCACTGTCGGCAGCTCTTTCTTATTTATGCATTTATTTATTTATTTATTTATTTGGAGCAGGCTGGGGGTGGGGGGGAGAAGAAGAGAGGCGGGAGGGGGGAAGGCAGGGGGGTCTATGTAATTGCAGTTTACACTGCGTTCCCACGCTACTATTGTTTGTGACTTTGTTTCCTATTCCCATCACGTGTGCTAATTAGTTAGAGCTGCTGGCTAGCTGGGAGGCGTGTGTCTGGAGTAAAAGCAGAAAGATCACTTCCCGGAGGGATCTGGGCAATCTGAACAATTCTTCCCTTCACTTTCGGCCCTCTCCCTCCCTCCCTGCTTTACCCACTCAGGGAAGAGAGAAGAAGTGCTGATTGTCAAACGCGAGCCACGGGAGAGACACAGATTTCCTCTTCTGAAAGGAAACAACTCACAGAGTCAGAGAAAATAGGGCTGGAAATGAGATCTCAGCTGTGTTTTACAAACTTTTTTTCCCCCCCAGAAATCCCCAATGTCTTTCTGTTGTGTCTAAGAAGGTAAAAAATAGAATTTAAAAAAATCCTCAGGTTATTTTAGCCTGCCTTTAGGGAGTAAGTCAGTTTTTAGGGCAAGGCTAAAGCTAGCTCATGTCATGGCTTGCAAAATGAAATGAGAGAATCACCTGAGTCATGGCATTTGCTTATTAGAGCAAGCGTCAGGCAGCAAGCGTCAGTCACACAGCAAGACCAAGTACCTGTGGACGCATCAGGATTTAGACTCAGATCTTTTTAATTTAGATCTCCAATTTAATCGCTTCATCCATAGCCCTGGGTGCTTTTCAAATGCTGAATACACAAGACCATCCTCAAATCATACCCGCTGCCTGCAGCCCACAGAGGCTCCAGGCTGGATCCCTCCCGTGGGAGCCGCCAGAGTCCTGCAGTCCCCTGTGTCCCCATGAGTGGCCCTTGCTGATGCCCAGCTCTCTCGAGCAACCTGAGAAAACCGAGGCCATGCTCCTTTTGCATTTAATAGTCCCTGTTCCACTGGTCTGCAGTCACCCTCCAGATTCCGTGATTTCACATGCTGAGGAAAGAGCTACGGGGCTGCATAGGGGAGGATCCTGCCATCGATGACCCCATTCAGGGCGAATCGTAGTTGGGGCCCCTCTCATTTCAGCTAAGGGCAATCTAGCTGGAGGGCCTACTTTATCACAGCTGCCAGGCACTGCAAAGACAGGGGCACACTCAGAGGGATGCAGGTCCTAACCTATTATACATATTATATATGTAAAGGGAATGCCAAGTGCTCACCAAGAAGCAGGAGAAGGTAAAGACTGCATTTATTTCCCATTCAACAGTCAGCAGCTCATGAGAGCAGAGGTTTGCTGACAATAACTGTATTCAGGGGAAGTAAATATAGTCTGTACTTCCCTACATAGCTCCACCAATGTCTAAGGAAAAGCCCAAAGTAATGCTTATTAATCTGACCCATCATTGTGGGATTGCACCTAGGTAAAAATCAAAATTTCCATATTATAGGAAATTCCTGTATTTTACTTTTATTTATTTATTTATTTATCTGGGATGGGAGGAGAGTTGGAATAACTTAATTCTATTTGGTTTGGGGTTTTTCTGTCCTTTTTGTGGGAAAAAAGAAAACTGTTCTAGGTTTTGGAAACAGTAAAACACTTCCCCTGAGTCAGTTCAGCTTGAAAGGGCGCCATGTTAATACTTGGAGGTCGTTATCCCCCAGTTCTGTTCTTTCTAAAAGGTGAGCCTCCTTTCTGGGTTATTTATCCCACGATCTCCTCCTCAGCTCAGGCTACAGGAAAATATATTGAATTATGAAAGATACAGGCTGGCTAATGAGCCCCAAATATGTCTAGGTAATTTTGCTGCAGCAGAAAAGAAAAAGAACTCTTCTTTTCTCTTTTCTCTTTTCTTTTCTTTTCTTTTCTTTTCTTTTCTTTTCTTTTCTTTTCTTTTCTTTTCTTTTCTTTTCTTTTCTTTTCTTTTCTTTTCTTTTCTTTCTTCTTTTCTTTGTATAGAAACACTTTCCAAGGCTTCAGAGGCAGTGGGATCCCACACTTTTCATAGTGTCATGCACACTCTGCTTTCTATTCATGACCACTTTTGCCATTTACAAGCACTTCACATTCATATGGTAGCTCTAATTATTTTGATAGGGAAGTAATATTGGGACAATATTTGAAATCTAACTTTCAATGAGATAAGGAGCTAGAAAGAAGGAAGAAATGCAGACAAGTAGCTGGCTGCGCAGTCCTCCACCAACCAACAAGCTCTTTTGGTGCCCCAGTGGGTCACAAAACACAACCTGCCTTGGAGTTGGGTAACCCTCTCTGAATGAAGAACTAGTGCAGGAGAGACCCACAGAGCCATCCTACATGACCAACTATATTATTTGGGAAAGAGTTGGCCAATGGAGAAGTCATCCTACAGAAATATGGAGAGCATTATCTTGTGCATCTTCACATTCAGTATTCTCATTCAATAACTTTTGACTTGGCCCCGTCTTTATATCTTTGGCAACCAGGACAAATAAACAGTCCTGAGCAACGTCCTGTCAGGCTTTCCTCTTCCAAGCATTTCTCTCCTTGGGAATAGTTACAGTGTTACTGAAGGGAAAACTAGGCTCTGATTTAGAAATGTGTCACTAACAGTCCACACAATCTGCAGGGTTTTGCACCTGTGGTCTTCCACTAGCATTAAACATTGTAATTTATTATTTATATCTCTTATAATACAGTTCACAAACTGTTCCAACTACTGACCTCCCAGAGAGATTTCTAATCAGGCAAAATTGCAGTACAGGGAGTGGCGAGTGGCGAGTTCAGATATCTTTTAAGGATTTGTTAGGACCACCAACATCTTTGCAACAAGTAACCTGAACCAGAGGAAAAATAATCTAGTAAACCAACTCTGTGCATTACTGGCTCTGTAACAATTACAAAGCTTCATCAGAACTTAATCTAGTTAATGATTTTTTGGTTCTTGCAATTGATTATTTATATTTAGAAATGAAAAAGCTCCAGTGAGGACAAAAAAAAGAAAAAGAAAAGAAAAAAGACCCCAGCCCATCAGTGAGTCATCTGAAAGCCCTCTGTTCTTTTTCCTGTTTTCTCACTGAATATGGAGAGCAGTTCATTTTCTGTCCTGATATGCAAAGCCTATTTGAGACTGGTTTAGCTGCCTGAGAGAGCTTAACTCAGACTTCACGGCCAAGGTTGTGTACAACAGCCACTGCAGTGGAACAATGCAATTCCAGCCAAAAGAGAGACTTCCGAGTGCACTGGTCACAGTAATTGTGAAATGCTCCCCTGAAGACCTCCACCATTTTTGGAGCTACAAATTAAGTGAATGTCCTCATTTCAACTTTCTCTGTGTGTGTGTACTCGTACAGCATACACAGTTACACACACAAACTTATGAACTGATGCTTCTCTGCAGATGGCAGAATTAATCAAATCTTTTTTCCTATGGAGTTATCTTCCACATCCTTATACTAGCTCAACATCTTTACTCGCAGAGCATGCTGCACCTAACATGAAGATTTGTTTGTGCTGGCCAGATTGACTGATTTGGCATGGCTAGTGGTGCAAGGAAGATTAATCTAAGTCCCTCTTCCTTAACTACCTGTTCACCAGGTTTTCCAAAAACTTGTAGGAATTTCATTTGTTTGAGTCTTCCATGTGTCAAATATGGTGGGTGTTGGCCAGCAGATTTGGAAATTATTGTACAGGGAAGAGACTGATCTACAGACAGATAAGTGAGATGGTTGCCTAAACTTGGTTACCAAAGGAAATACATGTGAAAAGAGCCTCTTTCAAGAATCAGAATGTTTCCCCACAGAGTGAGAAGAAGAAATCATTTCCTTCCTTAAAGGCAGCAGTAGCAACGATCCTGTTGCAGACCTGATGGTTCAAGTAAATGTGAGGGGCAGGATTAACAGGGACAGTCAATATCTTTAGAACTAAGGTTTGTGTGCCCAGGTTATCCACTTTCCCAGCTGTATCACCCAGTCTAGTAAAAGATATTAACTTTCCTGGCAAACTTTGCCTCTCTTAAGGGTATGGAAGGCTCTTAGAGTAATGGGCCTCTGAGCAGGTACACAGGTTAGATAGTTAATCAGTCACTCACAGATTGTTTCTGAGATAGGAGAGCTTTCCTACAGTGCATAGTGGCAGTTTTAGCTTTGAAGCATTCTCGGTTTTGTGATGACTGAAAATTGGGGGGATGGTTATAACACTGCATTTACAAATACAAGAATGTAGATTCTACCTTTAACTTGAAAATATTTGCATAAAGCATTCAGGTAATATAAAGAAAACCGATTACTTTATACCAGCTGTATTACAGTAAGCTAATATTGACTTCAGGTTTTGGTTGTCATCAAGATTTATTTTACTTGAGGTAAATATTGACTGTGGCACAGCCAAGGCCAGTATTTACTCTGGAGAAATATCAATCTTGCAGCATAAATCTGGAAGTCAATATCTTCATTGTTATATCATTTCAAAAATACTGGGGAGGGGGCATTTTGTCTAGTGGAAAATGTATAATTTAAGACAGTAGTTCTGACAGAGTGAAAAAAACAATTAAAATGGAAAAAAAGGTTATCACCTTGAACCAATAAAAGACAGGAGCTTCTGAAAGGAACAATGCAGATGGAATATTGTAACTCTTAGAGAAACTGCCTGCAGACATTGGTTGTTGACCTCTTGGAAAGCAAAGAACAAGGAATGTAAGGGGTAGCTGCCATCAGGAGTGGTGTAAGGTATGGAGCAAGAATTTCTATTCCTCGCTTCCTTCGAAGTGACATTTGGTTTTGTCTTAATACTCTGTATACTCTACAAAACACAACATGCCTGGTCTGTTGTGAGATAAGTTTAGGAAAACACTGAAGTTGTGCTTATTGGAGTTATTGTCACTTGTGTCTCTCTAAAGAAACCCAGAATCTTGACCCAAAAGGGAGGGAAACAGTCTGTTTGGATTTGGGGGCACTAATGCAGAAAATGCTCATGTTACTTTTCATTCTCTTGGTAAAACTATGGAGAAGGGAATTATAAGCTGTAACTGTTATGTTATCCATGAAATTTCTGGACACACACATATGCACCATCTTCCTTGGGGCAATGTAAAATGCTTTCCTAGCAAAAGTACTGAAGGGCAATAGAAATAACCATTACCCTGCTAATATCAGAGATAATCCCATTAATTGTAGAGATAGACAAATAGCCTGCAGGATCCTTTGGAGCTAAAAAGGGAGAGGGAGTGCTCCCTAGAGCACGGACGAGGTGTTAGCAGAGTGCAGGAGGTGCTACCCACAGCTGATCTAGACTGTTCTAAGTAACTACAGCTGTGAAAAAACAGCTGCAGTCTGGACGAGTCTAACGAGGTCCGTGGCTAGTTTCCTGGATGCTTCATTCATTCATGTACGCCACCATGCCGCGCCTGGTAGCAGTACAAGCTTGATTCAGGCTAGCTAAAGTATGCCTTCCCAGATAGCCATCCCTTCGACCAATTCCTCGTTAGATGTAGCTTGCAGCTGCTTGAGCTGACACCACTGGAGCTTGGACCCCTTTTGATGACACAGGTGGTTACTGGGGCCAGAACCAGGTCTCTGAGTCAGAAAGCCAGCCTTGACTCTGGCACAGCAGGTCCAAGGGCTGCCAGAGAGATCACACAGAAGTATCGCTCCACTGATGGCAAGCTCACCAGCTCCTCACTAGCTCCTCACTGTGCCCAAAGGCAAGAATGGCACCAGGATGGTTCTCAGAGCCTTGGACACGATGGCAGGGAGGCCCTTCCCTGCAGCAGGCTTTTCCCTGTCTCAGCAAAATCCTTGACTGGTAGGTTACAGCTGGGTTTACTGTCATCTTTTTTTGCCAGTGTTAATGTTTGCCTTTTAAAAGCACTACGTACTTAACAGGTGTTGTGGCAATTGCTGTAAAGAGCCAAGCTGAGCTTCTTAGAAATGCAGGCCTCCTTACTTCCTGTGTTATTTGTATTTGGATATGTACCCCATCTAAATGTAGACATTCAGAGCAGAGAAAACTAATACAGATCTTCCTGCATGTGTTCATGCTCTTGGTTTTTCTAAGCTTGTGGGAGCACTCAATATTGACCATAAAGAGGTTCAGACCTGAGCCAGGCCCAGTTTGCTTTGTGAGTAACAAAGGCTCTTACAATAACTTTTGAGGGACATGACCTCTGCAGAAGGTTTGCCCAAATTACCAAGCAGCATTAGTAGTTTAGGTCCATGCTGTCTTGAAATAAAAATGACTTTTTATATATTGTGAATCAATAAATGCTATGAAATTACATCATTATATTAAGTTATTGTTACATTAACAAGATAACATTAGGATAACATGATCGTTGCTTTTGACCATGCAGCAGATTATATTATTAATTTTTCTGTTTTCTCTATTTTTATGCTTCAGTCTAGAAGGTAGAAGAAATTTTGGCTATGGAATTTTGCTAGAATATCTCCCACCACATTTTTAAAGAGATGTGAATTTTGTCCTGCAGTTCACATGAAAATAATTCACTCCTAACTGATGCAAATGCCAAAAGAAACACAATGAGTTTGGAATAAGATACTCTACTGCATGACTGCCTCAGAATATTGTAGGCAGAACTCTAGAAAGTAATGGAGAGCAGTCTTTTCATTACAGTGTCTACAATACATAGGTTGGCACACAAAGGCTTGTGGGCCTCAAGATGGAAAACTGTCACATGCTGAAAATTCATTTGAGGGCAGTTTGTCTTGTGAAAAGAATTTGCTGTTATAGCAGTAACAGGCTCCTTTTCAACTCAGATAATTGATTGGGTGTGTGTTTGCCTCGATCTACTGTAACTTATGGATCTCACCTTTTTTTTGTTTTCTATGTGGACTTTTTCCTTTTTCCTACTATTTCCAAGGGTGGGACACGTCCAACCCTTTCCCACATGTCAGGGCTTCAGTCTGAGTCTTAAAATAAATGTGGGTTCTCCCAGTGGAGAAAAATGGGCTCATGTGAAGGGTAACTAGGCTGTAATTGGATCACCTGGGAGGGTTTTACATGAGGTGGAGATGAGGTTTGTGGCTTTGTCCATGCCAAGGAGCAGAAATGAAGGGAGACCCAGAAGGAGCTTTCCTTCACTCTCACCTCCAATGCCAAGAAGGCATAATTATGCATGCTGAAATAAGTATTTTTCTTCTGTTCCTGCTGTTCAAAAATGTTTCATTCCCCGTGTTTGTGCAGTTTTAAGGCTCCTTTGGCTTTAGTGAAATCCCTTCGCTCTTTCAGATACATAACATTCTTTATAGCTGGCCATGCTAGAGATCTGGAACGCTGTCCGCTAGTTTGGGAAATAATTACAGTTTGTGTGGTCTAATAATCAGTCCCAGAGGGTTGAACATGAAATAACCAGGGTCTGCAGGAAAGAAAACTATGTGGAAACATGCACAGTCCCACTAATCTGCAAGGAACAAAACAAAGTTGTACCCTAGGGTAAGAACCAGTAGCAACTAGCTTAATTGCTACCATGTCATTGTGTGAAACTACTACCTCCACACAAGCTAATGTGAACCTGATGCGGTTAGATTTCTGATTAAGACCAGCTAAATTTCACTTCAAACAGGCAGATAATCCCCACGGCAGATCTGTTGTGCAGCCAGAGCTGTGTTTGTTATGCAAGCCCTGTGAGCTGGCCGGTGGGGGGACATGCACACCCCAGCGAGGTCACCTTTCATGTGCGGCACCTATAAATAGGAAGGCCAGTGTCTGGATCCGTCTTTCCCTCCCTGCCCTGCCTGGCTCATCCTGTCCCAATGAGAGCAGAAGGCAAAGCCCCTTTGATTAGACATCTGCATTTCAATGCCCTTTTTTTTCCCCTTAAGAAGACGGGCTTAAATGAGGGCAGCTTTACAAAGCCTCCCAAGGCCAGTAGTTCCCACTGTGGCTGCGCAGGAGGGACTGTGAGCTCAGGGGCTGTCCTGAGCACACCAGGGACTAGATTTTGGCTAAGGAAGTTGTAATCCAGACCCTGTTCTGTTCCAGCTGCCGAGCCCAGGACATGGTTCAGCCACAGGTGGGCTGGCTGTTGCACTGAGGCAGGGAGCCAAGGGGCCAGGTAGGTGCCCATCTTCCCTGGTGCAGGCAGCACAGGACAACTGTCCTGCAGTAGCTCTTTCATGCCTACAGCTGCAGGCCCATGCAATGGCCTTAAATTCCTTGGCTTGGATGTTGAGAGCAGCTTATGAGCCACTTCAAGGGAGAAGTCCTGTCCTTACGAACACAGTGACCGTAATTCTGCAGCTGTGGCCGGGCCCAAGTGCCCAAGTTATTCTCATGCGTGCACTGTCAGGCCCTTCAGTCTGTGCCCACAGTCACACGGGAAGTCTGGGATAAAGCCAGGAATAAAACTGATGCCAGAAAGACCTCCTGAAAATCTAATTCCTGCATTAATCACCAGCCCTTACTTCCTTGGCTACAGTCATTGTACAAGATTTCTTCTGTTTTGGTATTTTTAGTGCAACATTCCCCAGTTTCCAGTGGATTTCAGACACTGTAAATAACAGAGATGCTGTTTGCTTCTTTTAAGTGCACGTGAACACTTTCAGATAAAAATTCCTGTAATCTTTACTTTAAACTGAAACAAAACTCAGAAGTTTGGAAAAATTTTCCTATCACAGATTCAAACTGAATCTCAGTGGTTTTAAATGCTCCTGTAAATCTTTATTTTTGAAATTAAGTCTACAGAAAAGTTTACATGATGATGGTATGGTAGCTGACACATTGCACTCTCTAATCACTGAAGAAAGAGAGATCACACAGGTGCATGGTGGTGCATCAGAAAATATCTAGTATGTGGCTGAGTTGGCTGCATTAATCACAAATGGAGATGTTATGAATACATTTGGTAGCTGCAAAAGAGAAGCTTGACATCACCCTCCTCCACATCCTGCACATGCCATGTACTTTGAAGAAAATTAGTTTTGATTTGTCTGAAAATATTGAGCTATTTATTATTGTTAGCTCTCGGCTCTCTCCACCTGTTCAGCCACGCACTCATTCCTTACAGTTTAGTCACACTGATTCTAGTCTCATCACTTACTTCTGTAAAAGCAGTCCTCATCCACATGGCAGGATCCAGAGTCCAGCTCCCAACCCCACTACTGGTAACAGAAAGACTCCCTGTGACTTTCAGTTGAGCCTAACTTCCTGAGAGACCAAATGCATCTGTAGACAGGGACAGGAGCTGCAGTCACATCTATTCTAGAAGCAAATAGATATGATCTATAATATTGCTGTATCTATACAACAGTGACATAGGTCTGAAGACAACAGTGTCTGATGCTTCGAGGCTGTAGGAACAACCACTGAACATCCCTTGAGCAGGGGACGGGCTCTCCTTTCTAACGCGACAGAGCACCATGCCTGGGCTAAACTTCACACGAGATGACAGCTGCATGTTACCTGTCCCAGGCTGTCAGTCAGTTTGACCATGTAAAGCAGACTGTCTTTGAAGGAAGCAATCAGGCCTTCTCAGCCAGCTTATTAAGGGAGAGGCAGTTTGCAACTGCTTAGAGGAGCTTTGTGCAGGTGAGAGCACCAAGGGCACTTATTCAAGCAGCAGGACCCACAGGCCTTTCAGCTCCCTCAAGGTCCTGTACTGCACCCCTTTGCCTAACAGCTTGTGGTTGTCTTCTTGCACGTGACGTGTGCCAACAGGAGAAAAGGGCTGCTTATCTCTTGTGGCCAGATGAAACCCTGAACATCTTCTAGAGGAACTGGTGTTGACTAGACCAGAGGTGCTGTTTTTAGCAGCAGAGAAGCTGGCTGGCATTTGCAGTTCCTCTGTAAGGACTGTGAAGGCTGACACAGGTCAAACAGCTCACATAACCTGTATTTGCCAAAGATGTCCACTTTGATAAGCTGTTTCATTTGTGACCTCCTCCACCTCGCTAACCCTCTCCACTGCCACCCTGACACCTGGTTTCCTAGAGGAGTGGATGGAGCAGCTGTAGGACACCCATAGCTTCCTCTCATCAGCAGCCTGCCAGCTTTGACGGACAGAGTGTGCCCACTCCTGCCTGGTGCCAGACTATGTTCAACACACATGGCTCCATTTCAGGAGTATCTTTTTCTGCTTGCAAAGGAAATAGGCATCTTATTCTGCAATATTATACACACTAGATAATCTCACATGCCCAGAAAGCCAGTGCTGATAACATGGTTGACATCAAAGGGCTGAATTCCGTGTCTGATTTATGCTGCTCAGCCATAAATTAACTGAATTCTACCCCCGGCACCCCATCTCAGTGACCTCTGAAGTGCTAAATATGCTGGGGCATTCTCTGTGTTAAGTAAATGTGGAAATGAGGTTAGTCATACTTTCCCCAAAGTGTGATCTTGCCCTGCTTGGCTGCAATCTGTGAGGCTCTCCAAAGTTATGAGCACTCTCAAAGCCAAATGCTTTTCCCTTGGAAGGCCTTCCCCCTTCATTGTGAACGACAGCCTAAACAATTTGCATCGAGAGTCTGCAGGAATTCAGGTAAAAAAAACATAAAAGAAAGGGATGTGCTGAGGTGACTGATTCAATGTGTTTCACACGGGGGTTTGCTTTCAACTGAGAAAGGGATCAATGGTTATGTGAGATAGGAGAGTCTTACAGCAAAGTCACAGGGTTGAGTTGTTCTCCAGCTGAACTGCTGGATCTTTCATGAAAACCAGAGCTGCGCCAGCATAAAACATAATTGCTGATCCTTAACATATCATGAGAATGAAAAGACAAATTATATTGCAACCACCCAGCAAACAAGGAGAAGAGTTACCTGCTCCAGGTAAGTGAATAGCCAGAATCCCATCAAGTCATGATAAACTCAGCTTGTCTGAAGGACATCATTATCCTGGTCTTTGTTATTCCTATTTGATGAGTTATCTTTGAAATTATGGGGTAACCAGTGGGAGGACCCAGTACTAAGTATTCAGAGACTCCAGACTGAATTCTCAGAACATTGGCAAATTGATAATATAGGAAAAATTCACAACAGTTTATTTAACAGCAATTTGATTTAAATTATATTTTAAATTACCTAAAATATCAAAACTAAATTATATTTGAATAACTTGAATCATAGCATCTTTATTTCAAACTCTGAATAAATTGGAACACTTCTCTCTCCCAAATCGTTTTCTGCAAAGAGTTCTACTTTGAGAAATTTTCGTTTACTGGTGGAAAATGTTCTGGTAAAGGCCCCTGATTGCCAGTATGTGTAGATTTACACTCCCTCAGCCCTGGTAAAACTGGGAATTCAAACAGAGGAGGTAAGTTATTTATGGTGTGTCTAGACCATCCTCCACAGAACTGCAAAGGGTCCCTACACTGACTCTGGCTCCTGCTCCACTGCATTGGCACCTTCTCTCCCCTGTCAAAATGTTTGAGACTTAAGCATGCCTTTGCTCCAGCTTTCTACCTTAGTTGGTGACTACTTATCATAAAAGAGACTTAGACTTTGCTGAATATCTTCGGAGAAGAATCCAGGCAGATCCTTTTTTCCTCTCGGTCGCCAACAATATTCATTTTCATACTGCTAGAGGTGGTCCTGGCATTCTTACTGGTGGCACCAAAATTCACTAGTCATGTCTGAAATTTCTGAAGACCATAAAATATGGACTTTTTTTTAAATAAAGCCATCAAAAGTTTTCTGACACTATAATTTACACAGTTTAAAAGTCTCAAATTGTTTTCATCATCTTTGTTGTTTTGTACAAGAAAATCTTTTCTAGAATGTTCTACTTTCAACTATCAGATTCTTCAAAACAATTTCCTCTCCCCTTTTTTCAGAACAACAAACGGCCATATATTTAGCTACATCTGTAATGAGATGGAAGCAGCTCTGCTTAGCCCTGCAGCACTTTCACAGTGGTGTGATAGCTCCCTCATCTAGGGTTACCCCTGAGTGACAGCAGCAAAGATCCAAATCAGCCAGTTATTGAGCCGGTGAATTGTGACAGACTCCAAAAAGGTTGACAAGCTGGAGACAGCACCTCCTCGCTCTCCTGCATTTATGGAAGTAAAGCATAGAGGTCTTCAGCTCTTTTCTAGCCCTACAAACCTTGTAAAAATATTTTTAGATAGTCCTGAACCAGAGGTGCAGGCACACCTTGGAAGAGCAGGCGTGAGGGGCCCAAGCAGCAGTGCTCCTGTACAGCCTCTGCTCCCCTCCTCGCCAGGGCATTTTGCCTGGGCCAGCAGGCAGCCTTTCAGCGTGCCTACACAAACCGTGCCAGGCACTTGGCTCCAGAGCCATCCTGGAACTGCTCTGGATTCAGACTGGCTGTCCCCTTGTGGAGGCTCATTAGCATCCCAAGCTGGCTGAGCTACTGCAACGGCTTAAGGAGGAGGCTTACTCTCCATTTTAATCTTGCTAAGGAGTTTGATTGGTTTATCTTATAATTTTGCTCTGCTATGGCAAATCTGTGTTTCTAAGTAAACATATTTCTTAGTTTTGAGATCCTCTGTGGTGCTTAACCTAACTTTGAGTAATGTAGCTTTATAGTCCTGGGTACGGGACAAACCTTAGGGAGGAGTAATAGCTTCTCCACTGGGGCTCCTAGGATGAGCTGGGAGACTTCACAGACTGAACCCTGTGCGGGCAAGAAACATTTTCCCATGGTTAGCGCTAGCTGGAGGAGATCTGGCATATGGCCAGAGTGGAGCACCTAAACCCTATCATTCTCCCACAGGTCTGTGACAACTTCACTGGAAATCTGGGCTGATCTCCCCAGGCAAGATTAGGCCCTGCAAACAGCAAGATCAGGCAGTGATTTGATCAGTCAGAGTAAAGCTGTGCTTATGCTTCTAGCTGTACCAAAGCTAGAAAGCAGAGAACTGGGAGACTCTTCCCTCACATCTTTTGCATTCTCATTTTATAAGCATAATACTGCATGAATATCAAAACCACACCATGAATTTGTGATTTCTTGTCTACCAACAACTTCTGGAAGAACATTACACTCTTTCCAAAAGTGAACAACCATATTTGCAACCACAAAATTAAAAGTATCCCTCTTCCCAAATAACAACAGAAAACACTATAAGGAGCTTGAAAGATTGTATGTAGATGGGACTTGCAGTAGCTAGATCTCAAAGTGTTTCTTACAGTGAGAAACACAGAATTCTCCTGTATAAAGAGTCAGAAAAGTCTGTCTCTCTTCATTTGTCTTTCTCCTGTCTTGGATGGCCCATGAACAAGGAGACAGAGCAAAAGATGCACTGCAGGGGACACAGTCCTTTGCTGAGTCTGCTGGCCTCTGTCTTGAGGATTAATTTCCTGTAACCAAAAGCAATGTCAGAGTCTGTCATGTGGCAGGTTGCCTGTAGACCAGAAGGAGCAAATCACTGCTGTAAAGCATCTAGCTCTGGGCTTACTTGGACTTGGACTGTGTCTATAATAGTAAATAAGTAGGCCAGGGCTCATGAGGCCAAGTGGTAAACACAGCTTATGTCCTTGCATCTTTATAAACTTTCTTCTCCCTCAGAAGAAGGTGGCTCCATCCATTTTGCATGCTGGAAATGGGACTAAAACCATGCTGGTGAGTAATTGGGCAGCACAGATCGTGGAAGTGTGACCAAGTCCCAGGCCCTGCTTAGCTCACTTTTAGAGACAAGGCCTTAGCAACTGGAAATCCTGGTGCTGAGGGCTGCGAGCAGGGATCCTGCAGTTGGTCTGGCTGACACAGTTGAAGCAGTAACTGTTCAAAGTGTTCAAACTCCATCCATCCCCATGCACATGCAGTATAACTGCATGCATTATTAATTCCTGGCCCAGATCAGGCAGAGTAACCCAGGTCAGTTTAAACAGTTTCAATGGGAGGTTCTTCTAGGACCAGGGTCATTCAAAGAGATGGAAATTAAGCATTGCTTAATTACGGTCAGCGACGATGACAGAGCAGTCTGCAAGAGGGGAAAGGAGATGCTGCCAGCAGAAAGGGTAGGGCTTCAGTTCAGTCTGGAAGTCCCCGGGGGAAGAGGAGGAGGTAGAGGCAGAGAAAAATGGTTCTGTTTTTTATATTGCAGGGCCTTTTGCTACAAATTGTAGCATATCTCTATCTTTCTCAGTTCAGTACCAATAACTGAGTGAGCCTGGCAACAACCTTTCCTTGCTGCCAGCCACACTAGTTTTCAGCCAGGGTTGCACAGATCAGCCTAACAGTAAATCTCAGAGACTTCAAGAGCTACAAAGCATAGGTCTGATCCTGCACCACAGCTGGGGCAAGCTGCCCTCTGGTTCTGCAGAGTCTGCAGAGCCTCGGCTCCACTGTCAACCATTGTCTCTCTGTTTGGCTTGCGTTTTATTTATGAGAATTAGCCTGAAGGTTGAGAAATTGCACATGGACTGGCCAACATTTGGGAGCAGAGTTGGGCAGAGAGGGGATTATGCAAAGCAGGAGTCACTGGAAAATCAAATAAAAGAATCGGCCTGAAAAATGGCTTGCATAATACTAAAAACAGTTTAAAAAAAATCTGTTCTCTGGATACAAGCCTTTATGGTCATTTTCTGACCCCTGTTCACTCAGCCCTCAAGGAGATGTGCAAGCACAGGCGATTAAAGAGAAGGAAGGAGACTATTTCCTCCCCATAGCAGCAACAGCCGTGGCAGCAGATTCCCACTGCAGCAGAGGGGCTCAGGGCAAGGAGGGGTGGCGTGGAAATGCCAAGGTGTGATCGTCCTGCAGAAGGCCACGCAGTGTGCGCAGCATTGCAACCCCACCGTTCAGTGCCAAGCCAGGGAAACAAATGCTTTCCTGCTGTCTCCTGGAAATGCTTCCACTGCTCCTGCTGCGCGAGTCCATTTCAAAGCCGACTGACTTTTTGCCCTTTCTAATAGAGCTTAAAATGTTTCTGTTTTAAAGCCCCCTTACCCTGACCCTCAACTTGGAGGCATTAATATTGCAGGTTTGTGAAATGCCATCAGCGTATATGGCAAATCAAAAGGATTAGGAGGGCGAATGGTATCTGAGGAGGCCGTCAGGGTATTAAGGCTCTTCCACACAGTGTTAGTGAAACGCTGTAAAACCGCAAATCTTAAAAGGTATCGGTTAAAGCCAGCGAAATCCCCTTTGGAGTCTGACCCCTACAGCTGTGGGGCTGAAATCCTGGCACGCAGGCCCTTCCCATCCCCAGCTTTCTTTTTCTTTCTTTTCTTTTTCTTTTCTTCCTTCCGCCCGCCCGCCCGCGGAGGCCGCCCCGAGCGCGGCCAGCGCTGCGCCCGCGGAGCGGCTGCGCGCCGCCGCGAGCCCCCGGCGCGGCACGGCACGGCACAGTGCGGCGCGGCAGCTGCCCGCCTCCCCCCGGCGCGCCTGGGTGTGCCTGTGTGTGTTTAGGAGGTGCCGTTTCCCACAGCTCTGATCTAATTCAGCTGTAATTCAATCTCCGTGTGACCAACCCTCAGCCCGCGCTCTCCCACCCGCCGGCAGACTCCTCTCTCCCAGGCTGTGTGTGTTACACATTTACACTGTCAATCTGACAGACTCCCCTCAAACAACCCCTCTGTATAGATTTACGATGTCAATCAGCCCGGCTTTGGGGGCTGTCTGCAGCAATAACTCTCGGCGCTCAGCCCGCTCCTCCCTCCCCGCGGCGTCCTCGGCGCTCGCAGTATAGTTACCCTATACCTGCCACTCAGCCGCTGCAAAAGGACTTTTGTTTAATGGCATTTGTGTGCAGCCACAAAGAGTAAAGGCAGCTGAACCAGATAAGGCTGAGAACCTGAAACAGATGTAAAAGAGATCAGACCTAGTTCTCTGTGGATCTCCAACTCCTGTAAAGATTTATGACCCCTTTTAACCCCATTTTAAATAGGTTAAACTGGGTTTGTTTTATACGGACAAAATGAGACTGGCACTTGTATAGAAATTTACCCAGAAGAATAGATCAGCCCCTGAATTTTGCTCCATTCCTTATCACTAAGCCAACCCATTCAGCCACTGTATTGCTTGTCGTTTGAACGCTTTACTGTGATCTCATTATAACTCACATCCTCCAAAATATCGCAAAGCTGCCGGTTGACCTTTCGCCCCTGAAGAGTCCTAATTTGGGGTTGGCAACTTAAAGCTCCGCAAGTAAGGCAAAGCAGGCAGACAATAGCGGGGGCTGAGGACGGGGAGCGCAGCACAACAATGAGCTGTCCTTGGAATTGCTCGGCCCTAATTGTCCTAGGAGACACAATCATGGGAGACTAGGTTGGGATCGTTTTCTTTTGGCAGACAGCTTTGAACTCTGCTTTTCACTTCCTGCTTCGCTGTTAATTATAAGTTTCTGCTTCTTCCCAATGACAGATGAATACTCCAGGGGCAAGAAAAAAACAACGGGACAAATTCTACTCAGTTAACGCTGTTGACCCTCCATTGACTTGCACCCAAGTGACTCCAGATTTACATCAGAAAGCTTGAATTTAGGGGACAATATAGCTTAGTAGTTGGGCCATTGGTTTGTTCAAAAGGCACAAACCAGTTTTCCTTGGAGAAGGTTTGGCAAAGCACCAGGATGCTCAACTACACATGACAGCATTTCTGCTCATTTACTACCACAGCAGTGCTTGCATCCTCCAGCAGGCACCAACAGCACCAATCTCTGGAGGATCCTGGGTTTCTTACCTGAGGGCTACACCAAAATAAGAGCCCCCAGCAAAGTCCATCTATTGCTGAATGTCACATCCTCGTGGCTGGGGTGGGTGCCAAGCTTTGGCAGGGATGTAGGGCTCTCTGGAGCTACATTTTGGCAGTCGCTAGCCAGCATCCTTGGGCTGGGCCTTCTGTGGGAGCACTGAAATGCCTGCGGTGCCCAATGGAAGTGACTGCATGGATCTACAGCCCCCTTACTGTTGCAGTACATTGCACATACCTGTGAAGTGACTAAATAATTATTTTAAACAACCTTCAGAGTTTCACTGAAATTAGGAAGGGGGGAGTTAAAAATAACTTTGTAAACGTGCTTTTCACATATGTCACTAAAATGGAGGCTCAAAACAACACAGATCTAAAACTATTATTATGAGAGGAACCATATCAATTATTTTCCTTCCATGGACATTACTGACTTATCATAGCTTTCTAGTGTGCCGAGCCTTTAAAGCCAGCAGTAAGAGGAGAAACATTGTATTTCATTTCTGTCATGTAGGGCTTCTTCCAAATCCTCTTGTTCTCTCTAGTTGCAGGCCATTGGAGGAAACCCTGTAAAAGAGGAACAGGGAAACAGTCTTGTAACAGGGAAACAAAGCGTATTCGACTTGAGCCTGCATCTCCACACACCCCCCCACACACCTGTGCCCCAAAGACTCTAACAACAGCATCAGGAACAAAAAAGGCTTTGCTGTGCTCAGAGGAAAATAAGAAATGTGAGCATCCCGCCTGGAGAGGAGACAGAGAAATCATGTAGCTAGAGGTTATGTCGCAAATCTGTGTGAACAGGGCATGGGCCACTTCTTCCGGAGAAGAAAGGAACCACACAGATGGGAAAAGATATATCATAAACTAGGTATGGAAGTCTCCAGTTTCTCCCACTTCTGGGACAGGTATTTGCTTCTGGTCTCTTGTGCCCAGCCCCTAACTCACACACCTGTCAATGACTGCAAATGCCGTTATTTTTCCTCATATTTTTCACATGCAGAAGAGATTTCAGCATGCACTGAGGGGGTAGAAAAACCATGTGTTTGTCACAGCTGCCAGTGCTGCTGGTCTGTGTCCGTCAGTGAACATCCAGTCCGGGGGCAGAGGAGGCTCCCTGCACAGGCAGCTGCTCTCCGACAGGCCACGGACCTCACCGGGAGGTCCCACGTCTGGCAGGCGGTGCAGAGCCGGAGCGGCATCCCAGCTGCCTCCTGTCCCTGTGGGGCCAGAGGGGTCGCGGCCCTCTGGCAATGTGCAGACAACGGCCTAAGGGCCACAAGCAGGCGAGCGCAAGGAGAGCTTCTTGCTTCTTCAATGGGAACCTAGATAGAGCTTAGCCTAACTCCTTAGTCCTGTCATCTCTGCCCCAGCCTGCAAATTAACACCATCATCCTAAATCCACAAACTAGGCAGAGGGAGTTGTTTTTATTTAAAGGTAACATAAAAGGCCTATAAAAATGTTAAAAGCCCCACATAATTATCTTATTTTATTTTATTTTAAGTCCCATGGTATTAATTAAAAAAACATTATCCAACTTGAAAATTTGATTCCTTCTGCCTGATATGGGGAAGGAAAAGAATCTCTTGAGAAAGGTCCCCAGAGTCCTTAATCACCATTTAGGGGCCCTGCTCTTTGAAGGGCCATAGAGGAACAAAGTGGTTTGGGGATTAGCGGATGGCTTTTATTTCTTCCCTAATGATGAGAAAAGTGCAACGAATGCCTAGGGCAGATGATAAATTGAGTCAGAATATGTTGCACGAGTGCCTTTTGCTAAGCTAGAAGATCAGTGTCAACAATATAAAAAAATGCCTCTGTTTGCTTGTAAGAAATAATGTTTGAATCGTTAAACAGTAGAGATGGTATTGGCCATATTTAACTGCACCGTACCTGCACCCCTTTGCAAATATCCCCTTTGAAGTGACATCAAAGGGTCTGTGCACATAAGGAGAGGCTGCAGCATCCATCATTTCATCGGTTATTCACTGTGGAGCAGAGCACAACCGAACTGAGCTGCCTGCGCCCCACAACCTCATTCAGGGATGGCCCTGAAAAGAAAGGCCATCCAAAAGCCCCTAAGACATTTTTTTCCATAGGAAAGAAGAAAATACACTAGGTTCCTTTTAATGTTGTCCCTAAACCACTTGGAGCAGGGGCTTCCTTCAGCCATGGGAAAAAAAAAAAAAAAAAAAAAAAAGGTTAATTTTACGAAAATACATTTTTCAAGTAGATGCTCTGTGGAACTTTTCTGAAAGCATCTGTGGTGAGGGTGAGGAATCCAGGGCTGAACCAACATTCACGGAAGTCACTGGAGGCTCTCACTGATTTCACAGAGTGCCCAGCTAGGACTGAGGTTTGAGTCAAGACTAACAGGAAATGGAAGTTAGAAAACTTAGTTGGTCAGAGAGATATGAATCAGGAGCTGACTGAATGGAAAACAACCAAGTCTGCAAACCAGGGTATAAAAGCTTTTCCTTGATAAGGCTGAGTACAGTTCCATCTCAGAATGTAGACAGGACTTACCTCTTGAATAATACTACAGGATTTAAAAAGATCTCATTTCTTCTTTCTTTCTTTTTATAGACTTCCTCTTTGTGCAGACACCATATGAGTTGTAGAATTCATGCTGAACAAGGTGTCTGGATAGGCAAAGATGGTATTGCAAAGACTTCTTGACTGTAAGGAGAGCATGGGACTCACAATGTCTACAAGTGCTAAGACTATACATCTGGCCACTGGAGAAAGCAAAGATGGGTTGGGGAGAAGTGTGATGTTACTGAGCTCGAGACATCACAGTAATTTATTGCTTTTTAACTTGGAGGAATGGTATGAGTTTGTAAGCAAGTCAGCTGTAAAAATCTCTTGCAACGCACCATCTCCCTACTTGGATACCTTCACTCAGCCCAGATCACCAGGTTCTTCCATTATAGGTGAGCTACTATGAAGCCCACAGTGAGGACGCTTCCCTGATGTAATTCTCCTACCGTCAAGGAGGAATTTTAGCCATGCAAGTACCAGGGAATATACCCACACATGAATGTACACATGGAAGAGCTGTTGGAATTGAAGAAAAACATTGATCTAGAGCTCTATTCACCTCCTTTGAAACTAGTGAGATACTGGAAGGAACAGCTAAATAGCATCCAACATCACCAAAGGTTTCCTGTGTTCAGTAAAGATCAAAGCTGCTATGTTCTTGTGGAGTCTCAGTCATTTCTAGAGGGACTGATCTATTTGCAAATTTGTCTGAAATGAAGAGAGAATTGGTCAAAGCTGATCCAGATCCTGCAGCTACCTCATTAGTGTAGCAGGATTTTTTCCATTCATTAAGCCTTATCAGATGAATAACAGTATGCCTTGTGTGAACTGGGGCTCTGGCAGCACGCTGGGGATCATCTTGCTGATCTCCTTTTACTTTCTGCATTAAACTTGTCACATAAGAATACCAAGTCATCGATGACCACAGAACCATCTTTGCAAAAGTAGCTCTTTCATCCCTGGCACTTGGACTAGATCCCAGGTGATAACATTTTTGCCGAAATCTTAGTCATTGCAAAAGGATGCAGTATTTGTAGCCTCTCTGTGGTGCAGTGATGCCTATTTACAAAAACTAATCTTGGATGAAGCTGGGGATCTCATCAGACAGGAGGTTATGATATGTGCTTGTTCTCCCTCTCCATTGATTAAGGAAGATAATATGTTCAAAAGTATAGTGGTTTGTGCCCAGGGCTATACAGTTCAGTGGTGTCTGGCAACCTCCCCCTGCTTACTGCAGCCATTTCTAAGGCTCTAAAGCACTTTATGAGGAAAAATACAACCTAAATACATACTACACAATTTTATTCCGTAAGATATTTTTAGTAAGTAACCCTCATCACAGATATATTTTTGGTATAAATGTTTTAGCATATTTAGTATAAATACATTTTTTAAATGTAAAAACAATTTTATGCTTTTTATGCTCAAATGATTTCACAAGATGAGCCTGGGAAGGATGAGGAGTTAAGGCAAAGACCTCAGGATTTCTGAGATAATTAGTGATGTTTTAACGATGAAACAGCATGAATAAAAATGCCAACAGTTTATCTCCATGGAGACAAATAAATTACCTGCTACAACAGAAAAGCAACCTGGTTAGCACCTTCAGATATTTGTAAGGAATGAAAAAAATAATGATAGAGCAAGTGCTCCCCAGTTAACAGATGGCAGGGAAAAACAATATGTCCTAGTGGAGAATGAAGTTTAGCATCATGCTTTGCTGCACATTACATGAATACACAAAATAAATGCTAAATTAAAGTTACTGTTTGCATTAAAATATCTCTGCTATGTAGATGACAGAGAAATGGATGAAAAAGGAAGATTACTGAAGTATTTAAAATATAAGGAGCTAGCGAGCTTTTATTTGCCTCTCTTGTATAAAAAACAAATGTAGGAGCAACAACTTTTTTTAAGGTTGGAATAAGAAGCAAATACTTTTACTAAGTCATGGAGGAGTAGGGATTAGGAAAGCATTGTGGTCAGGAAATGTAGGGATGGGTACAACCTCCAAAGATGCTGAGGAGAGAGGATCAGGAGATGATTTCTACCTATGTCAGGAATGTAAGACTGCCAGCCTCTATGTCTATGGAAGGGAATAGCAGAAATATGGATCAATGATTCAAAAAGGCTTTTACAAAAAACAAAACCAAAAAAAGGGTTCAAAAAAAGATTCAGGCAGCTCCTGAAGCCTTCAGTAAACGGTTGAGTGTGTTCCTAAGCTGCTGATTTCTGAAGCATCAATGGTTAGTCATTTTAAAATATGGGACTGGGATCTATGGACTTTTTGTCTGTCCTAATGCGGTTGTCCTTGGAGTTCCACCTCAGGCACCCACTTCATAGCCCTACCTCAGCCATGCACCCCATGAGGCACTGCATGGTGGGGCTCGGCGACAGGCGGGAAGCCTCTGGGACCAGCAGCTGAATCCTCCCCGACATGCCTAACTACCACTGCTGGGAAGGAGCGAAGGCTTCACCATGAAAAGCAATGCCACAGCTTATTAAACCCTCGGGTCAAGGGAAGACTAAGAATGGAGAGTTGATTCCCAGAGACAAATTTCGTTGTGGTCTCCTCATAGGCTGAAGAAAAAAGGGAACGCTACCCTTAATCACAAACAAAGTGGAAGATGTCAGCCTCAAACATAGGCAGCCCCTGAGGCGTAACTAGAGACAACTTAACTTTGGAGCTAGTATGAGGAAAATAGGATCCTTCTGGAACATTACAGTGAACACTGGAAGAACATGTTGCAACTAGTCAGATAATCTAAATACACCAAGACAGAAAGGATCCAACAGGGAAAGTGCCACTGAAATTAATTCTAGTAATGTGGAAAAAGGGAAGAGAGCAACAGGCTCAATGTTCATACGTAAAGATGTGAGAGATTAGGATGAGCAATAAGCAGAAGGTCTTCCAACTCTAAACAAGCTGGTAAAAGACGACTATAAAAAAGCTGTACAAATAAGCAGAAGTGATTTTAAAAGATATTCAAAGGAGTAAAAATAAATCTTGAGTACTGTCCTCCAGATAATGCTTTTCCACACCGCCGTAATGTCTCACCATTAGAGAAAGTCATACTGCTCTAGCACACACTGTCACCTCTGTTAGATGGGCAAGGCCATAGACCAGCATCCCTACAGAGCGGACTGAGGATTGGATCTCATTTCTACAGATTCTGGAGATTGTGTGAGCTTTCAGAGAATAAATATGGGAAAGATTTGGCTAAAGAAAGATATCACAGGGCATTTCCAGGACATATGGATTTTGATTTCATCTGAATGAAAGAGAAATAATGAAATAAGAAAGAGAAAAGCCAGATTTACTCTATCTTTTAGTAGTTTTTCCAAGTGGTATTTATGCATGAACAGGTTAATAGAAGACAAGCTGGGGTAGGACACTTTAATGTGTAAGCTGCCAGTGTTTCATAGGAACATTTCATTCCTCCCAGTTATAATGTTTTATATACTTATATAAGGAAACATGAAGTAGAAAACCCTGCAAAAATTTTAATCATCTCCTAGCCAGAATTGCTGCAGAGAAAAAGAGGGAGAAAGATGCTTTTTGTTTATTTCCTTTGGGGAGAAGATCAGATACCGTGTGGTCATAAAGACCTGAATTGACAGCAATAACAATTCCCCTTTCCCAAAGAGTTTGCAGTGTATATGTGTGGGGGAGCTGTTTTTGTGTGTGAAGGGGGGAAAGAATGGCATAAATGGTCTTTTCATATCCAGAAATGCTTTATTTTCTTATGAGTCATAGCTGGTTTGAGTAAGTCTTTCTAAATACCTCATATTTTGGCTCTGGGCACAGAAAGCCTCTGTCAGAAATCAAATTTCTTAAAGTCACTGTGAGGATTTATGTAAGCTAGGGAGACTCATAACCATTTCCCACGCTGCAGACACTGTTCCAGCTCGTTGGCTGTAGCAGGGCTGGGGACCCTACAGACCATAGGGACCATGCGGAGTTTTAACATTTGCATGCAAGCCTGCTTGCATCAGATTAAAATGAAACAGTTTTTGAAAAGTGGGCAGTGACACAGAAGCCCATCTGTACAGGTGGAGATTAACTGGTACCAGCAACAGTTTGGGGAGGGGGGTTGTCTGGGTTTTGTTTGTTTTGGTTTTGTCCAGAAAACATCCCTAGGGATGCAGAGGATAGCTGCTTTTAGGGAAGTCTTCTGTGCCGGCATCTAAACAGAATTTTTCAGGATGCTCACACTTAATTCATAGTGTTTCACATTTTTCAGAGTCTTTTTCAGTCCTCTACCTAAGCCTGAAATTTTCAGTTGTTTCCTCAAGATTTCAAAATTGGAATCAAATCCTGCCTCTGGGAGGAGACATCCTTTGGGCCACAATATTGTTGCCCTCTCCCCCACCCCTTGAGCCAGCCTGCTTGCTAGGACATCCAGCCTTGCCAGAGCCAAGGCTGGTAGAGCTGTTATGTGAGTACGTGACTGATTTCAATTTGAGGATTTTTAGAGCATGATAGAAGGTAGGAATGATGGGAGGCTTTGTAGTCCTCTTAGTTAACTTCCTATCAACTGAAAGCATTTTCTCATCTATCTCCCTGCAAGTGGTGGGGGAAGAGATGTGGGAAAAGCCTTCAGCAGTGCTAATATCCACCACAGCTCTTGTTACAGCATTTCTGGATCACTTCACGTGTTTCCTTCTTATCACTAGGAGTGATGCCTGAGAAATGGAGAAGCCCTCAAAGAAAACCTGCTCTGACTGGCTTTCTGGAAGCTGTCAGATTTACTGTGTGTTTTTCTAGGAAAAAGAGAAGATTTTCAGGCAGAGACTTTGGAGACAGTGCTTTGGATGATGAGAATAATTTCCTTACCTTTTGTCTGCTTGGCTTGTTCCAAAGCTAAATAAGAATCATTAAAACTTCTTTCACCTTGCTGCAAACCAGGTCTAATGTTGAAGCAAGGCTATCTGTGAGAATTTTACTGAACCACATATAAAAAGAAATGATACAGTCAGTACACTACTAGCCCCACATTTTCTATTTTATACTAAAATCAGATTTCTCTCATCTATTCATCTTCTAGTGCACTTTGAATATATCTCTCCACCACAGAAGTGATCTGTAGAGGCTGTCTTCTCATTCAGACACCTTTCTCTCATTGTAGCCTATGACTTGATTCATCCCTGAAGTTATTTCATTCCCACATATACCACATATTCACATCCATTAATGAGCCTCTTTCCTATTCTGAAAGTTACTTGCCATATGAGGAAGGTGAATTTATTCTAAGAGGAGTCAGGAAAGCAAGCAGGAGAGAGAGAGAGATTTCTTAACAAGCAATGGCCACAAGATGCAGCTTACAGTAGGGAAACTTTAACAATTACAATGAAAAATCGCAGCCAAGGCACAGGTCAGGTCTGAATTTGTCTCTTTATCTTGCCGGGCTGCTCTGCAGCTCTGACATCACCTAATTTAAGTCCATCATTCCCTCGCTTCCTACATGGCAATTAGGCTCCAGCAAGAAGCTGAATTTAACCAGAAGGGCTCAGCATAGCCAAAAGAGAACTCTGCAAAGGGTCATTTGCTCCATCCAATCAAACCAATTTGCTGCCAGACCACTGTGTGCGTGACACACTGCAATCCCTTGACCTGCATGCCCTAAGAGGACAGTCCCTGAGTTTACTAGGCTATTGCATGGGCCAGTCATGCTGGTATTTTAATTGGCAGCATCCTCTGTAGTAGGTACCTGTGCCTGTACTGCAGCCGCAGCCACATTTGCCACCTGACAGCCTAATTGAAAAACAAGCACTGGGACTCTTCATCCCATACGACACCCCACTGGAAAAAGTCCAACCAGAGGAAGCAAAATGCAGTTCAAACCGAGGCCTTGTGGGGCTGCAGTTTATGGGGAGCCATGCTAAACCTGCCTCTCTTGGCGAACAAATTGACCAGCCTTCACACCTGTCAGCAGGGTTGGACAAGCCTCTAAATTATTACAGAAAGCAAAAAATGTCTAAAATTAATATAATTTAGAGATCAGATTTGCCAGAAATCTGAGAAGAGAAAAAGGAAATAGGTTTTCATAGTACTGAGACCAGTCAATGATCATCTTTTAGGAAGACCCCAGCCTGCCATGGCATGTCACAAATCACCAGCAGTGCTAGTTTTTTCCTATTTAACTCCCTTGTGGGGTCAGCTAAGCTCCATGCGTTCCCATTCAAATGCCTCTTTCATGAAGCTGCATGGCAAATGCCTGTACAGGCTGTGCCCTCAGCCCACAAATGCCACTGCTTGCATCTTGGTCCCCTATTAAAGGGATTTGCCCATTCTCAAACTACCTCCCGACTTGTCTCTCCATGCCACAAATAAGGTTCAGATTGGGTTGAGCAGCAGTACCTCATTCTCCACCCTTAACACCCTGCTGAATTAGGGAAGAGACAATCAGTTGAAGCTGGAGCCACATTCAGTACTGGGGAAAAGAGGCTATATTTTAAAATTTCAGAGCATTGGGAAAGTATCATGGGCTGTCTTAAATAGCAGCACTTAGCACAATGCTTAATACAAAGCAGAAAGGTGTCCTGTCCTATCAGATCACAGCTTGTTTCCCATGTCTGCCCTTATCAGGCCCACCAGTCCAGTCCCTTCAAGTTTTCTGGTCATGGCTAAAAGGCCAGAAAACAATCCTGTGATAAAACAAATCCCTATGGTGCTGTGGGCTTGTAGAAAAATCTCCAGTTGGATTTCAGCTCCTGCTGGACTAGTGCAGTCTGTTGTGATGGTAGTGGTGGTGGTGGAGGCAGTCTGCCACAGTGGTGGTCATTGGTAGTGACAGTGGTGGTGGCAGTGGCAGTTGTGGTGGTAGTGGTGGCAATGGCACTTGTGGCAGTGATGGTGGCAGTGGCATAGGGTTGCCTGAGCTTAGGTGTTGTGGGATTCAGGGTGCTCTAGTAGGAACAGCAGGGCTGGCACAAATGCAGGGACTGAAGTCAAGGAGGATATCACAGAATAACAGAATGGCCGAGGTTGGAAGGGACCTCTGGAGATCATCCAGCCCTACCTCCCTGAAGTAGGGCTGTGGCTGAGCCTAAACAAAGTCCTTCTCCAGGCTCTGCAAGCTGACCTACCAAACAAGCTCTTTCACACCCGTCTGTTAGCATGCACAACTGGAAATAAATTTCAGAAAGATGGAGTTAAACTTGATATAAACCACAAAAGGCGTATTTTCTATACACCTCCCACAAAGCATTTCCAACCTAACCTAAACTTAACATTGCCAGCTCTTCAGAGATTTTCTTGAAGTCTTGTGATAATGGGTGTTTTTCCGAAAGCCTCAGCTCCTGAATGGAAATGATTACATGAGAATCTTAGCTGTCATTAAAGGTAAGTTTCTATCCCTCTGGCCCATAAAAGAAAGCTTGAAACAAGGAAGCAAGTTATCATAATGGCCTAAAAAATAGAAGATAAATAAAAAGAACCCCACAGTAACTAAGATTCAGCACAATTCCTGATTTTGTAACATTTAGGGTTAGTAGTTAAGTAACTGCGTGGCCATAACTCCATCTTCAGGTGAGCTGCCTTGTGCTACCAAGAATTGTAAAATAATCATGTATAAACCTTTCTTTGATAGTTGTTTCATGGTTGGACACCTTTTTTTTTTTTTTTTTTTTTTTTTTTTTTTTGATGCGTAAAGATAGAAACAGATTCAGCAATGTAGGTGTACACACACACACACACACGCAAGTCAGATTCCAGGTTTCCTGGTGTAGACACAGTTTTCATGATTTCAGTTATGTTGATGGGAAACCCAGATAAATTAATCAGCCTCACAGGAGTCCCATGTTAGGTATTGTTCTGTTACAATGGTGCTGCTAAAATAGGATGCAAAGATTCTTAGTTTTCTAATCACGGTATTACGAATAAATGTTACGTAGCAAAAAATAGCATGCTTTTATACATCCCCTCCTTATTTTTCTAAAAACTGAACAACAAATAGGAAAAAAAAGCGATAAAAAATAATTTAATCAACATCCTAATGTGGAAACACATTCAAAAGTAGCAGAAAGAACAGGAACTACATCTTTATCTTGGCATCTCTGTTAGCTTTTCATATACAGATTTAGCTTCAGTGCACACTTAAACTTTTACATTTTATTTTTGAAAAAATAAATATGTTACGACAGTACAGAAAGAACTGTACCATTTGACACAGGTTGTTTACATTCGTTAGATCAATGCTACCATTTCATTTGAATTTAATTGCAATACTGCTTGAAAGATCAAAATTCACAAGACATTTCCTTTTTTGTTCTTAACCGTGAATAGTTTGATGATTCCTTTTTGCCAGTGAAGGAGAGCATTTTTAGAGTCAGTATAACTGACTTTATTGCCCAGATCAAGTGAAACACAGCGGTAGGTGCTGCATTAATGCACTGGTATTGTTTTCTTCAAGATAGAAGTGAACTGTAGAAAAGAAGTAGAAATAGAAATTCTAAATTGATCAAAAGGGCAAAGTGTTTTGTGACCTTTGAAATAACACTGCAGAAATCCAACTGTCTCATAAGCAAGCAAGAAACAGCATCATTAACAAGCTATGCATCAAGCAGATCAGTCCAAAGGTTCATTTGGAGGAGAAAACACTGTTTTAAAGGTTTTTAAAAGCAGATCACATGTGCGCATACACTGTTAAGCAAAATATATTCTGAGCCTTTTCTCTTAACACTTTTCATTTTCTAACTAAGATAATTCAATGACTCAGTGAACATGGCTGGCATTAAAATCTTGGGGGAGGGAAAAACAGAGGTAGCAAGCTCTAAATCCTCTGCCAAATCCCCTTTTCATAATTTATAGTCTGTCACCAGTTTATCACAGAGAACTGTCCCTCTTTCTCTCATTCTACAGGCTCCTTTCCCAGTGGACAGTCCATGCCAGCTGTCTCGGCAGCAGGAACGTCCTTTTTTTCCCAAGCCTCGACCTGTGGGAAAATCTTCATTGGCCAGTAATTGATTCCACCCTGCCAGCTCCATTACTTTAGTCTACAGTCAAACTGCCAGCAATCTGGAGACAGGCAGCCGCAGCCCTCCCCGGCTCCCGCTATTGAAGCCCGCTCCTACCAGTGCTGTTAGCTACCGGGTCCTGGAGTTGATGTGTCAGCCCGCCCTGCAATTAGCACTAATCTGAAAATTGGCCTTTGCTAGCAAAGCCAAGCACCTGACAGCTAATTGTTTATGTCAGATTGATGTGCATTTAATATGGAAAGGTTATTTATCAAAGGGTACTTTTTTCTGTTTGTCTTGGTTCAGAGCAGGGAGAATTGCCACAGGCACTTAGAGCCCACAAACCAATAAAGCTCTTATACTTCATTTAACTTAAGGAGCCTTCTAAAACTCCTTTTAAACTCTCAGTGTAGTGCAGTGCAGTACTCATCTATTTATATTGCTTATAAAGAAACTGCTGCTAACCAAGCAGTTATTGTTTTTAGTCTCTTTTTTTGGAATCAAAATATTGAGGGGTGAAGAAAGGTTGATAACAGAATAGCAACTGCCAGCCAGCACTGGAATTAAAAATGCATCAAGTTTTGACTCATCTCCAAAGTCTTGCCAGCCTTTCCTTATACCAGGTTACTTTAGTATTTACAGGATTACCTACACTTTCCCTCACTTCATTGTATCATAGAAAACATGCAGGGTAAAATATCTGTCATATGGAATTTAGCACAGGTTTTGCCACTCACTTCAGCAGAGCTGGGCCGCCAGCGGTCATAATGAAGAGACAAAAGGACGAGGTTACCCAGGTCCTGATCCAGCGACTGGCTCACAGCGGGCAGAGCCTCGCATCCACACGAAGCCCCACGCGTTGCAGTGGAGCTGGCTGACATTCACCTACTGCAAAATAGGGTCTCTGGTCGCCAAAGGCCTCCTCTAAATGTTTCCCAAGGCTGTAGCACAATCACTAGACTGAAAACAGGGTGCACTACTAGCGTTACAATTGGAAGCACTTGTCTGATGTTGAACATGTTACCATTTAGCTGTGCTGTAAATAACTTAAAAAACCAAATCGGTCAGGTATTTGACAAGAAGCATGTTTGTTCTGATTGAGCAAGCACATTTCATGTTGTGTTAAAAGTCTTCCTAAAAGATAATAAATCTTTCCAATTGCTCAGAGGAAATTAATATATCCTACCCAGAGGCTAGGAGGTCAACACAAGGTAATAGTGGTACACAGGCAACTGTAGCACAGAAGCAAGAACTAGAAAAAAAGATGATGCTTTTGAATGAAGTAAGAAGATAGTTTCCAGTATGGAAAGAGTGTATGAAAAGTAATAAATCAGACAGGACACAAACACAACAACTGTTTGATACAAATCATACTCTGACAGGGAAATGAAAAGTACTAGTGTGATTTGTATGAAACTTAGATTCATTCCACAGATGGAGCAAAACGTTCTCCATGTATGTGAAATGTATCTTCTTTTTAAATGAAGGTGGTCAAATATTTCACAAAATATCTGTTCTCTAAATACGATATTTTAAAACAGAGAAGTACACAACTTATAATCTTCCACTAACTTCCCACCATAAAAATTTAGGCTGAAAATATCCAAATATGCAGGGTCTGGAAAGGACACACAAAAGCCTCTCAAAAGAAAATGTGAATTAATTTTCATTTCATCATTCATTAGCCTTTGCCTGGATACCAACATCTATTCATTACTTCCAATATTAAGTTTTATTCTCTACAGTGATATGTTTAAGAAAATTGATAAATTAAAAATTTGGAGGTGAATTAAAAACAGTCAGGTTTACTCGGAGCAATTGACTGAGAAGCACGAGCAGAAGAAATGGAGATGCCTCTGAGGTACACAGCTTACTTGGTTTGGGTTTTGGTGCTGGGAGGAGTTGCTTTCAGAGTTAGCGTTGCACATGCGCCGGCTTCCAACAGAGCTAATGGCAAAAGTTGACCTTAATCCTGTATGATCAGGATTAAGAAAAGCAAGCTGCTAGGCAAAACTTTCTGCAGTATAAGACCTATGGGTTGCAGCTTTGCCAGCCTGGTCTTGCTCAGCTGAGACCAGGAAAGTCACATCACCTGCTCTGATGGGTCCAGACACACTGAGCCTCCCAGGCAAAAAGTCCAAGGCTGCTACACTTTTTAGAAAGAGCAGCAAACATCACATTAGTCAGCACCGACACGCATGAGCAGCCCATCGCTCCTGGCACGTAGCTGCAGTGCGCAGCATGCACAAGACGACGGGCGGGCGGCGAAGGCTGGGTGCATCTGGCGCAGGCTGCAAAGGCTTGTCCGCCTGCTGCGGGAGCGCGCGCGTGCTGCCGACCCAAAACGCTCCTTCTGGCACTGCTGCAGAGAACATTTACACTAAGCAAATGCTTAGTTTTAAATATGTGCTTAAACCCCTCTGGGTTGGTCCTTGACAGGGATTTAAGGATGTGTTGGGAAGTTTTGGCAGTGTTGGTTTCAACTTGGCCGGCTAGGACATGTTGAAAGCTACATTACTGCATCCTCACTAGAGTTTTGAAATGTGTTAATTAAGACAGTCTGTTACTAGCCCTTTCCTTCCTACACAAGACAAAACCCGCTGGGTTATAAACATGTCTGAAGTGATTCGTATGTTTTAATGCTTTCCTGAATATGGATCAATTTTAACACTTTTTATAACACTTGTATCCCAGCCAAGACAAAGCCAATGACTTCAGTGTGATTGGGGCACACGTTTAACGTCCTCCGTTGAATAGGATCCTAGAACAGAAGAGAGTTCAAGAAGTCAGCCAGCTTATTCTGTCTCAAGGAAGGAGAATTGTGGGGTTGATGTTTGCATAAAATGTCCTTAAAGATTTCCAGTAACAAAGATCTCACAAATTCCCACAAATTCTACTCCTTCATTTTCCTTACTGCTAGTTCTTATTCTATAAGGCTGATACAATTCTTCCTTACTGCCACTTAAGGAAGGTTTTTTGTGTCTTCCACAGACAAGAAGAATGTTGTTCCTAGCAGCTGACAGTTTCTTCACCCTCAACACTTTCTTCAGCTCAAACAACCTTGATTCCTTCAACATTTCTGTAGAAATGTTTTCTATGCCCCTGAGCACTGTTCTCTTCTGCACTCTCTGCAGCTGGCCCTCATCTTTCTTCAAGTACTGAACCCATAACTGGAACCAGTGCTGAGTAGAGGGAAAGGTTGTACTTGTATGTCCTACAAGCTCCCTGGCCCACTAGGACACTTGACACTTGTGTTTTTTGCAACATGATAATACTGAATTGTTATCTGCTGCAAGCTTTTTCTTTTTTGCAAAACCATTGCCACTGTTATATCTGCATGTCATTACTCATCTCAAGTGTAGAGCCTCGTACTGGCTCCTGCTGTCTGTTTTTTTTTTTTTTTTGTTGTTTTTTTTTTTTTTTTTTTTTTTTTTTTGCTATTTGCCTTTCATTTAATGATATAATATTGGGCTCTGCTCCTACCCATGGACACATGGGCATAGTATTCCCAGCAAGGAGAGCAAGTGGGCATACAGGGTCAGAGAGCTGCTGGGCTCCTCAGTGCTCCCCTGCTGACCTTTTGTAGCACTGAGGTTTTAGGGGGGATTCCCACAACCACAACTATCCCCCACTTCCTGAGGAGCAGCCTCATCTCCCCTGTCCTTCCCCCTACCCTGATATCTCTCTGCAGAGTCTCACATCAAGGGGACCAACCTGCCAAAGGAAATTCCCATCTGGACTTGCAGCCTCTGCAGAAGTCCCAGCCCACTCTGCATCCCCACATCGCTCTCCTGGAAGGGAGGATGAAGTTGCTCCTGCACCTGTCTGTTGAGCTCACCCAAGGCACAAGCTCCCTCCTGCAGAAGTTTCTGACCCACCAGAGCTCTCAAGGTGGGACAGCTGTGTCCTCTCAGGCCTCTCCCTTGGTGAGTCCAATGACCTGATCGGGGGAGCACCATGGGTGAGCAAGCATGGGGTGGCAGCCTCACTCACTATGGTGTCCTATATGTGGTCAAGTATCCCTGAACCCGTGAAGGGGCTCTTTTGGAAGGCGAGTCTTGTTTCTGTCTTGGAGAACATGTTCCTTCTGCAGAGCTCAGGGCCACAGTCTGGGCTCATTGGATAACCCGCAATCCTGAGAACAGCTGTGTCTGCTTGAAAGGTAAGTGCAGGAGCCTGACTCCCTTCCACCTTTGATCTACAGCAGAGCTAAGAGTCATGCTCCCCGCTCTTGCATCACTCAGTAGCAAACACAGGGACTTCTTTAAGGGTCTGTGGGTGAGATTCATCCAAATTCCTCCATGACAAATCTCCCTCTTGCCCCAAAAGATGGCTTTGATGATGGACTCTCCCAGCATCATTCTTATCTGCAATTTACACAGTATGAATGTTACTAAAACCTTACCTATCTGCATGTATTCTGGTGTGGTGTATAACAGCTCCTAGTTCAGCAAGAGTTTCAGCAGAAATAAAGGAATTTTTCATTATATAAAGTTTTCTCTTATTCAAGTATTAGTATCACTGGATAATACACATCCCTGTAATCTAGAACAAGGGTTTGCTTCTTAGAATGTAAAAGCCTCTCTCTATCAGATGGGAACACATAAGTGTCTTGGTCAGCTTATATCTTGGATTACTTCACAAAGAAGGAAAAAAGGCAAGCATTTCATCATCTAAAATGAGCAAAAGAGCTCAGCATGTCCAACCAAAACAATGACCTGATGCAAGAGCTCCAGTCTATCAGGTAAAGCTTGGGGAACATTTTAAATAAGGAAAAAGAGTGGAAGTGAAAAAAATATCATCATTGTATTATTCAGTAATGTTCCTCTGCTAGCATTAACAGCTTATCTTGCCATCTAAGCACTTGCAGATAACAGACTCAGTTTTATGTTGAGTACAGGCTGTACCAAGTCACTAAAAACCTTCTATTGTTAAAGCTTATGTAAAATGGTCAATCAAAGTGTCACTTTTTCCTGCCCATCCCCCAAATTGTTATGCTGCGTAGTTCCTTATAAAAGCCATGCACAAAGCAGGAAGGCTGAGAGCAAAGTGCTGAAACATAGAAAACTGCCCACTGCAGAGCTGACACACACAGAAATCATGGCACCAAGGCTCCACAGAGCTAATATCAGAGGACTGCACTGCAAAGTCACCTAAGTGAAGAGAGAGAATATCTCAATTAAACTTAATTAGTGAATTTTTCTTTGTAGAAAAGCTCATAATTAACAACATGATCAGTTGAAAAGCTGCTGAGGTCATTTCCCTCCTTAACCGGTGCAGTAAGTCCCAACTACAACACAAAAGTGGAAAATGAAACTGGAATAGGCTCAAGAGAAGCAAATGAGTTTTGTAGTTATCTACTCCAAATCCATCTTTCTGAAATAAACCATGCCAGATCTAAGTAATGACAAATCATGTGATTTGATAACTGAATTCAGAAAGTTGCTTGTTTTTCAAGTAGGTTTCCATACACACTGTAGTGCAAGTTTAAGAGACCTCTCTGAGGAGACACTGACCGCTCCAAGGTGGCAGCTGCAGTCTGGTGCTCTGTGTTCAGTGCTTGAGTGTGGCAAGAATCATTTCCTCTGAACCACAGAAATCCCACAGGCCTCATGAGCAGCATGAGAGCCTTAGAGACAAGTTCCTACTCCAAGTGAGGCCCAATCACCTCAGCCATAGAGGTACCATCAGAAGTGGTGTGTATGCCAGGCCTCATAAAGGCAGAAAGTTTACCTAAACAGGATGTCAAATTCCATACGTTGCAAACTTTTTTTTCTGAATTTGTATATTCTCCTTCATGCACAGATCAGCACAAGCAACGTGAATTTTTTGTCTGACTGCAATGCCTTGGTCAAATTTTCATAATAGATAGGTAATGACACATTTCTCAGGGAATACAGTGCTTTTGAAGCAGATGCAGAGGAATGGTGGAGTAAGGTGAAACTCAATTTTAACTAATCTCATCTAGTTTATGCAGAACCTAGGATGTGGTCTGCACAACTCATCCAAGAGCAGTTACCTGGTTTGGGGTAGATCATGAGAAAAAATAATAATGCTGGTTATTCTGGATCAGACTGATATTGTCCAGATTCAAATCACTAGCTGTTCCGACTTTCCTCACAGTCAGCACCGGCTTCTTTGCATGCAGTGATCCTTGATTTATCCAGTCCCCCTCCAGCCCATGTAAACTTTTACATCCCCAGCATTTTGCAGCAAGGAGTTGACTACATATTTTTTGGAGAACCTTTTCATTTTTGCTTGTTCTGAGTATCCTACATACTGGCTTCATTCAATATCCCTTGTTTTTTGTTCTGGAAGAGGTCATAAGCAGTCAGTCCTTCCTCGAGCCCCTTCAAGCTACTCATGGCGTTACAGACCTCTATCATACCTGCTCTCGGTCATCTCTTTTTCTCAGCACTGAAAAGAGGTAAATCTGGTGCATCTTATGCCAAACACTCATATTCCTGGGAAAACTGAGCAGGTAAGAGAGTGGGATATGTTTGTGCAGGGTTCAGACAAGCATTTGATAAGCTCTTGCTTAACATACAAATATCTATCACATTTCAAGACAAAAAAATCAAGCAGAAGTTCTGATTAAAGAAGGGACCGTATGATATGCCTTCCCCCGGCAGTGATTTTTCAAAATTTTTGTCCAGATTCAATCACCTACTCTAACCACAGGGATACAGAGTAAATAAAGGAAGGGAACAGGGAAAATAGTTCCAACTTTTTAGATGACCAAGGCATATCAAGTCTAAATGCAGCTTGTATCAACAAGAACAGCAAAACGCCAGCATATCTCATTTTCTTTTGATATACATGGGAGCTTGGCATTATAGATTTAAAGGAAATGTGTGTATCATAGCACATTGTGCATATGTCTCCCTATATACAGTGCACACACACACGCGTGCGCGCGCGCACACACACACACACACAATACCCTTACTTACATGGATATCTACATCATGTACTGGCAAGTAATGGAGAAGTTTAGCAAACATACCTAAAATATCTCAAATGCTTAAAGATGCCAAACAAGCTCAACACATCATTTCCAGAGGGTATTTTCTCCCCCAGCCCTCCACATCCCTCACCCCTTCCTACCACAGTTACTCCTTTTAGCTTGCAGTCTCAAGTACTCATCAG